>NC_043958.1:25791611-26102672 GCF_902148855.1 Sphaeramia orbicularis | reverse complement strand
TGAGTTACGTTTTAACAGCAGACACACAATAAAAACAGAATAATTGCAGAAGTTCAGTGAAATTAACAAATGTAGAACGTAAAATGTATTGGAATAAAAACGGTGTTCCTAGTAAATGGACTATCCTGTGTTTGTAAACTTTAGGTAAAGACCACCACCTCAGTTTTGTTGGATCTGCTTTGGCGTGTAAAAAAAGCAGCAGAAACTCTGTTTATGTATAAACAATAAGCGGTCAGGTCTGAAACGCCTACGTGAAATAGAGAACAGATGACACATGGAAACAAAACAGGACAAACCAGTGCTCACAATGTGTTTTCACCACAGCTGAAACTTTACACATAATAAAAATGATCTCACAGCCAAGCAGATGAAAAGCACATGCTGTTGGTAATGTTACGTCATTACTTCTTTGGTTTCCACCGATGCATGTGCAGTTCATACCAAAAAATGTGAGCATCAGGAGTCCTCTGACCGCTGCAATGTATGCTGGGTATCACAGATAACACATACTGCTCATCATTTACATATGGGTCAATGTCACTATAACGTGCCTTTCACTTTTCAAAATGTCCAAAAAGACCTTGAGATTTTCCATTAACCCTTTCATGCACAGTGGTCACTCCAGTGGACAGTTCTTCTCCAGCTGTTCTCTTGTATATTCATGGATTTTGTTGTTTTACTTGCATATCAAACCCACAGTAGATACTTATGCACCATCCCATAATACACTGCAATTCATACTGTGACCATAACATTCCTGTTCTTGATAACCTGACCTCCAGCAACATATTTGAGTGTAAATCAATTGCTAATTGTTATTAGACTGTAATTAACAGGGTTTGTTTTTTGTTTTTTTAAGTTGTTGTGTTTTGTTGTTTTTGCATATTATTTGAGTGAGTATAACTGCTATTATAGTATGTTAAAACATGAGAAAACATCAGATTGGCAATATTAAAAAAAAAAACATTTATTTCATCGTTTTCACACAGTATGACAGTCAATGCATGTTTTTTTTGCTTCAAAAATTAAACACATGGTGTCCAGCTGAGTGGACATTTTGTAACTCCATGAAAAATAGATTCATAAAAAGAAAAATTTCAATCCCATTATTTTTTTAATGCCTAAAGAGGAATAAAAACACTCAGGAAAAAAATCTTGATTAAGGTTCTCATATTTCATGCATGAAAGGGTTAAACTTTATGTTCAGTGTTAACCCTTTCATACATGAATTATGATAACCTTAGTCAATATTTTTTTTCTTGAGTGTTTTTGTTCCTCTTTAGGCATGAAAAAAACAATGCAATTGATTTTTTTTTAAATTATTATTATTTTTTTAATGAACATATTTTTCATGGAGTTACAAAAATGTCCACTCAGCTGGACACCATGCATTTAAGTTTTGAAGCAAAGAAACATTTCTATAAAAATCATCATCAGAAAGTGATATACTGTGTGAAAACTATGAAATAAAAGCATTTTTAATGCCACTAATTGCTAAATTGCTACTGTTTTCTCACATTTTATCACACTCTAATATTAGTTATTACTCATTTCATGGAGCTAAAATCCTCCTGAGACCCAGGAAATGGACAGTTTTAGCTTCTTTACATTAAAAAATTGTCTTGATTGGAAACTGCATAACGCAACAGTTTTTTTCAGATACATTTTAAAACTATTTTTATTTATTGATTGATTTTTTTAATGGAATGTCCTTTGTAATGGACAGCATTTTTAAAGTAAAACTGTCAAACTTTTGTCCCCTACAGAGGACAAAATGCATTGCTGGGTCTCAGGAGGATAAGCAAAAAAAAAAAAAATTGTTTGTTAATTACAGTCTAATACCAATTAGCGATTGATTTCCACTAAAACATGTTAGTGCAGATCAGGTTTATCAAGTACAGCAAAGTTACAGTAATTGTATGAATTGCAGTGTTTTGGATGATGCATAAGAGTCCTGATATGGAACTAAAACAACCAAACCCATGAATAACAATAGAACAGCCGTAGAATAACTGTCCACTGGAGTGACCACTATGCATGAAAGGGTTAAATTGACTGTAGGCTGTTAGAAATATATTTTATAAACATCTATAGAAATACCAAATTTCTTATTTTTCTCTTTATCCTCCTAAGACCCATCTATGGGTTTTCTCTCCACATTTGTGAACAAGAGTTTCACAACTTTATACAAAAAAAAAAAAAAAAAAAAAAAAGAAAACTGTCCACTACAAAGGACAGTCTATAAAAATTTTAAAAACTGCATCTGAATAAACTGTTGCATCATGATGTTTCCAATATAGGCACTTATTAATGAAAAAACAAAAAAAGCTTGTGCTTTGCTGACATTTTCTGGGTCTTATGAGGTTAAATTTCATATTTTACTTGTTTGTGGTTTTCTATCAGTCCTTTTCTCTGCACTTGCTTGTTGAATGTTGCTGCTGTTAATTATGAAATTTCCCCACAGTGGAATAAATCTTATCTTATCTTATCTTATCTTATCTATCTTATCTTATCTATCTTATCTTATCTTATCTTATCTTATCTTATCTTATCTTATCTTATCTTCTTATCTTTTCTTGTCTTGTCTTATCTTAACCCACTTTATCTCATCTTACGTTATCTTATCTTATCTTATCTTATCTTATCTTATCTTATCTTATCTTATCTTATCTTATAGCCCCACACATGCAAAGTCTGGTGTACCATGTTTAATCTTACTTTTATTATTCTTTTGTGTCATTTTTTCACAATCAGAAAATCCATAAGATTAAAAAAAATATACAGGTTAAATATACCAAACATACCAGTTAAAAATATTTTCAGTATAACTAATTCCATACAGATCCCATTTATCACAACTATTAAAATACAGTCGTTCCTACATTCATGAAAAACCTGAAAAAGTCATGGAAGAGCAAATTTTTCCCCTAATATTCAGAGTAAAAAGTCTCAAATCTGCTCATCTGAACTGTAGGTCTTCAAATGTCTAAAATATGATTTCTGAAAGATCCTAAAACCCGACTCCTTTCAATGTAAATTTGGGAAAAATTGTAGAATTTGACCACACACATTATAAAAAAAACCCCAAAAAACTATAAAATAAAAGCTACATGGAGGCAAAAATCAGTCATGTAAAAATGTGTGGAAAATTTTACTTTAAAAGTGTAACTGCTGTGTACGGGCAAATACAAAAAAAGATTAAATGGGTTTTAAATTGAATCCATAACGGTCTTAAAAAGTTAAATTTCACTTGTTGAAACCTAATGATGAAGGGCTATATGAATATAGAGATGGATGTAAAAGGCTGCTTCCAATAGTTGCAATTATTAACAATACATTATATTCTGGTCAGAAAACAATCTATTATTGACACTTGAAAAGTTACAGAAAGGTTTTCATCCCATAAAGAACCAAACATCTACCACTGACCAGAAGCATTTACTGATCTAAAATGTTTAATACCTGTTGATCCACTAATCCTATTAACACATGTAAATAATTGGTGTAAAATGCAGTTTTTCATCTTTTCACGGTCATCAGAGAAAACCCATTTGGACGTTCAGAGTTCAGAGTTACCATGGAAACACCATCATCTTCTATAACATTGATTCACCAGTAAAACCCTTGTAGTCGGATTGATGACAGTGGCTGACGACGCCTCTTTTTTACTGATATATTTGCCGAAAACATCACTTTTTCTCTTGTTTTTGATGTAATAAGCTTCAACGTTAAACTGAGCTTACATGAACGTTTCCATAATGGGTCTCAAACTCATTTTAATTCAGGTGCCACATTCAGCCCAGTATGATCTGAAGTGGGCTCCAACAAAACAATAAAAATATAATGTTAACTCCAAATATTTTGCTATGTTTTAGAGTAAAAAAGGAAAATTGCCTAATGAAAATATTTACATTTACAAATTGTCTTTTAAATAATGTGAATAACATGAACAACTATGAACAAGCTGAAATTTATTAAAAATAATAATAATAATAATAATAAGTGCAATTTTAACGATTTTATGGCTCAGGTTCTCATTTAGTCGTGAACTACAACTTACAGATTTATCTATAAAGACACAAAACATTTCGTTACACAAAGAATATTGCTGTGATTCCATTTTACATTATGAAAATGTTCACATTTACAAACTATCTTTGTGAAAATGTTTTTCATTTCTTCAGAAATTTTTATCAATAGTATGCCTCAGCTTCTCATTACACATGTGCATTACAACTTACAGATCACAGTTTATTTACAAAGACACAAAACATTTACTAACAGGCAGAAAATTGTTAAAACTGCATATACGTCTCTTACGACATTTCAGATTGTTCGCATTTGTTTAGATTTTTCACAATTTTTGCAGAAGAATAGTTTGTAAATGTAAATATTTTCATGTAATGTTACTTTGGTAACACTTTATTTGAAGGTCTAGTTTCTAATGCATTAAGTGCACATTCATAAGACATTATAATGCATTTATAATGCATTATAAAAGTCATTACAACAGTTTATGATCATGTACAACAACTTATACCAAGGTTAATAAAGTATCATAAGTTTAGGCATTTATTTATTTACAGGTATTTATATTTATATATTGTTACGCTATATATATATATATATATTATATTAATATATATATATATATATATATATATTTTTTTTTTTTTTTTTTTTTTTTTTTTTTTTTTTATTTAAACCGTTTGCGCTACATCATATCGAACAATATTGCACTCTCCTTTTAAACACTTTTTTATTCAAATTTATATGACTGTTTTTATGTGTATGTGTATGTCTGTGTATGTTTTTTATGCTGCTAACAACACTGTGAATTTCCCCATTGTGGGATCAATAAAGGAATATCTTATCTTATTTTATCTTATCTTATCTCATCTTATTCAGCTTTCATAATGTTTTTACATCCATACCAAAGCAGTGTGAAGGAATTTATTTTTTAGGTGGAGAACTTTTGTTCGGTTTTGTCACTGGTCCCTATACCCATCTATTTTAGGGATTTCATATTTATTAAAAAAAAAAAAGTATGTGATTGAATTAACAAAGATTTGGAGCTGCCACATTATTTTTTTTTTTGCACAAAGCAACCTGTAACACTTCTATTTATTGTCTCTGTTCTTTTAATGTTTTTTTTGCAAATAAAGAGTTATTATGAACACTTCGATGTATAATTTTTGACTTACACTGTAATTGGAGTCAGCAGATACTGCTCATACTTCATCATACTTATGTTAATATCATCAGTCATCCTGTAAGTTATTATTGATGTTTATAGGGCATTATTCCATTTCAGAAGCTACATGTCAGAGCAGTTCTCTGTGTCTTTAAACTGGCTGGCATTATGATGGTTATAATGTGTTATGTAACCCAGGACTTGACATTCTTCCTTCAAACACTGTTGTCACTTTGGTATGAATGTATAAAACATTATGAAAGCTGAATTTATAATACATTATGCCTACACTTATAATACTTTATCAGCCTTGGTATAAATTGTTTTACATGATCATAAAGTGTTGTAATGACTTTTATAATGCATTATAAATGCATTGTAATGTCTTATGAATATGCGCTTAATGCATATAAACTAGACCTTCAAATAAAGTGTTACCGTTACTTTTTTTTAACACTAAAACAAAGAGAAACATTTGGGGTTGCCATTATTTATAGGTTATTATGAGAGTATTTTACTGGTCTGACCCACTTGAGATTGAATTGGGCTGAATGTGTAACCTGAGTGAAAATTATTATAAACATTTTCGGGGTAATTTTTGCATTTCACAAATTTATCCCAGGGGCTGGATTGGACCCCCTGATCTACATGATCAGTGAATTAAATATGAGAAAAAACCTGATTTTCATTGAAAAACAAAAAATACAGATGATAATATTATAATAAATGGCGATAAATCATTTAAGAAAGGTTAAATAAAAGAAAAATCATCTGGGAACTGACACAAAAGTAGCACTGGGTCATTATGGGTTAGATTGTGGAAACGTTTGGAAATCCCGAAACACTGAACATAATTACATCTTTTAATTTATATATATGAGTTTTTGAGAAATGGTTCAGTGTCACTCCTTGAAGTTGCCGATAAAGACGACACCGTCCGGCCACTGCTGCTGCTCCTCGAGTCAGATAAAGTCGATATGCTGGACCTCGATGAGAGGCCAGATTCTGACCCTGATCCTGACCCTGACCCTGACCCTGACCCTGATCTGGACCCTGCCGACTGACTGCTTCTCCCCGTCCTCGTCGTCCGCCCTGACATGGCTGAGCGTCCGGTCTTGGATGTGCGTCCTGATCTTGTGGAGATCTCGGACACCTCGGAGCGGTCGGACTTCGATGAGAGCTCAGATGGAGGACACCTTGGTCTTGGAGGTGATCTCAGACACGGCGGACAGAGCTGTGGTGGACTTGGTTTTGTCATCAGTTTGCTCTGGGTCTGGTTCTCGGGGAATTGTGATTACGCTGGAAAAAGACACACACAAAAACCCTTTAACCCCTGAGACATTATTTCAATGAAACAGGCTGCTGTGAATTTGCATCTGTTTCAGTGTCATAAAAGCTGCTGTATGTGTTTGTGTTCCTTTTGATTCGGTGGTTTTGCTTTACTGTGTGTTTTAGGGTGAAAACAGGGTGGAATAACAGAAAAAGACCAAGAGAGGAACTGAAGATTTACAGGTTTTTGCAGGTTTTTTACATCGACTTTGGCCCAGTAGTTTTTGTTGTGGGCTCTACTTTTCTAAAATAGTCCAGCTGCTTTTTGACACCTGGTTGAACCCCAAAAAGCAGTTACATGGTCAAAACTCAGTAAAAACACAGTAAAATAAGTAAAGGAAAATAACGACAACACTGCAAACAATAAAAACAAAAAACAACAAGGAAAACGGTGTAAAAAAAAAAAAAAAAGGTAACACTTTACTTGAAGGTCTAGTTTATAATGCATTAAGCGCACATTCATAAGACATTATAATGCATTATAAAAGTCATTACAACAGTTTATGATCATGTACAACAACTTATACCAAGGTTAATAAAGTATTATAAGTGTAGGCTTAATGTATTCTAAATTCAGCTTTCATAATGTTTTATACCTCCATACCAAAGTGACAAGTGTTTGTAGGAAGACTCTCAAATCCTGGGTTACAGAACACATTATCAATTGTATGATATAACACAAGTATGATGATGTATGAGCAGTATCTGCTAGCTCTAAGTAAAGTATAAGTCAAAAATTATACATTAAAGTGTTCTTAATAACTCTTTATTTTGCAAAAACAAAACGTTAAAAGAACAGAGACAGTATATAGAAGTGTTACATGTTGCTTTATACATAAATAAAAAATAGTGAGGCAGCTCTAAATATTTGTTAATTCAAACACATACTTTTTTTTTTTTTTAATAAATATGAAATCCCTAAATTAGATGGGTATAGGGACCAGTGACAAAACGTAACAAAAGTTCTCCACCTAAAAAAATAAATTCCTTCACAGTGCTTTGGTATGGAGGTATAAAACATTATGAAAGCTGAATTTATAAAATATTATGCCTGCACTTATAATACTTTATTAGCCTTGGTATAAGTTGTTGTACATGATCATAAACTGTTGTAATGACTTTTATAAATGCATTATAATGTCTTATGAATGTGCGCTTAATGCATTATAAACTAGACCTTCAAGTAAAGTGTTACCAAAAAAAAAAAAAGCCTAAATGATCTGTTTTTATAGCCAGTTGGTCTTATTCACTGCTCTGCATTTTGCCCCCCATTCCACTGAGCATGCTCAGATGTATATGGAAAGAACAAGGTCTATTCTATCAGCACGTTTTGAAATTTTTGCTATTGAGCCAACGGTTGAATTTTTAAGAATATTTAAATCAAATCCTACATTCAGAACACTCACCACAGGCACATCAGGAGTTAAAGGGTTAACAGACAGGCACAAATTCAGAAATGTCAAGAGCAGCTGTAGATGCAGATGATTCCATAATGAGTAGGTTTTGCATTCCGCTTTAACCACAGAGGTTTTTAGACGAGGATTTAACCCTTTCATGCATTAATTATGAGAACCTTAGTTAAGATTTTTCTTGAGTGTTTTTATTCCTCCATAGGCATGAAAAAAACAATGTGATCAAGTTGTTGTTTTTTTTTTATGGAGTTACAAAAATGTCCATGCATTTAATTTTGAAGTAAAAGAACGTGTTTAAAACCCAATATCAGAAATTGATATTAAAACAATGAAATAAAATCTGACATCTCACATTTTAATCTCACATTTTAATATATTCTAATGCTAATTATTACTCTTTTCATGGTGATAATATGCAAAAAAAAAAAATTTTTTTTTTCCTTACAAATAACAGTTGATTTACACTGAAACATATCGCTGCAGATCAGGTTTATCAAGAACAGCAAAGTTACAGTAATGGTATGAATTACAGTGTATAGGATGAAGCAAAAGTGTCCACTGTGTTGGCTGATATGGAACTAAAATAACAAAACCCATGAATATACAAGAGAACAGCTGGAGAATAACTGTCCACTGTAATGACCACTATGCATGAAAGGGTTAAAATATTCTATTCTAATATGTAAGTAATTCTAATGTTTTTTCTGCCCATTCTCTGCCTTCTATACTTTTATTCTTATTATACAAACACAGCAGCTAAACATGCATATGCCAAAATGTTAACTGTTATTTTATTGTTTCTATAGTTTACTGTTTTGTGCTAAAGAGAGAAAAAAAAGAAGAAAGCAGAAAAAGCTTGAAAAGAACCCAACTTATTCAGCTTGAGATCTAAAAGTCAAACGTGCTGTCTCTCCAGTACCAAAACAAAATGGATCAATTCCCTTAACATCCATTTTTTTTACTACTTTTGAGGCATAATGTACCACAGAAAAGAGGGAAAGTCGGATATCAGCACATATGAGTCCCAACAAAATGAAAAGCTAACTGACAAACACAACTGATTCACATTTCTGCAATAAGAAAAAAACAGCACTTGAGTTTGAGTGTTTGAGTTGTGCGTACACGAGTGTGGTTCAGTTTGTTCAGTTTTAACCTCTCCTTACTTTTTACTCAACTACAGGATTTAGTGCTCTATCTTCTCTGTATTTCCACTCTTTCTTGTTTCATGTAAAACACAGAATTCAGTCATTATATCATTACATCCTTATAACCACATAATTATAATTACACACAACTATATTTTTGCACACTTATATGTATATTCTTTAACCCTTTCATGCATGAATTATGACAACCTTAATCAAAATATTTTTCCTGAGTGTTTTTATTCCTCTTTAGGCAAAAAAAACAAAAAAAACAATGCGATTGAGAATTTCTTCTGAAAAATAATAAAATAATAAACAATAAAAAAAAAATAAATACATTAAAAAAATAATAATGAAAAAAAAAAATCGTATGAACCTATTTTTCATGAAGTTGCAAAAATGTCCACTCAGCTGGACACCACATGTTTAATTTTTGACGCACAGAAACATGTATTTACTGATAAATTGTGTGAAAACTATGGGGAGGGCTTGTGATTCTGGGGGTTTATTCTCAGGGGAGATCAACATAATGTTACCAGTTCAAGTCAGAAATGATATGTAGTGTCTTAAAACTTTAATAAAGATATGTGTTAAAAAAAAAAAAAAGATCAACAAAATCCATGAATATATAAGAGAACAGCTGTAGAATAGCTGTCCACTGGAGTGACCAGTATACATGAAAGGGTTAATGATCGTATTGTTGCGACCCCAGCCTGTTGCCTGTTGTGTGGTTTGGTCTGTGTGTTCCAGGGCTGATCAAAGATTAGGGGCACCTGCATGCTGCTGCAGGAGGCCCTTCTTCAAAACCAGCTGGATCAGCTTCATGGTCTCTGCCTTCCATGCCATTCAGACCTCCACCCTGCCAAGAGGAGCCTTTACTTATAGTTTTATGGTTTGTTTAAATCCTTTGTTAAAATAAATGTTCCCTTTGTTTTGAACCTGTGTGCAGCCTTTTTTGTGTCACGGCCAGAAGCCACTTTGTAACATATTGATGATATATTGTCTCGTACAAATTGCTGTTTTAATTGTGTGTCTTAATAGAGTGTTTAATGTGTATATTTGATATGTATTCATATAATATATATTTAGAGGTTTTGCGGGTGTGGTGTCACCTGTCAGAGACTGATATATGGATGCTATTTAGAGCTTTGCATATATATATGTGTGTATGTGTGTTTCTTTTTTTTGTGATGCATTTGTTCCATGTTTAGTCTATCGTATGGTAACCATTTCATCTTGTATTTGCCATATTTCACAAAAAAATCAAAAGGAAAGGAAATTATGTGTAAATTATGGTTTGAATGTAAGTGAAAGCTGCAAAACTGGTGAAAATGAGGGAAAAAATGAGTGCTATAGTGTTGTTGGATCTACAGCACACAGGAAAAGCTGTTAAAACACCACAGTATAGTTTGTTGTGAACAATAGCTGTAGGGTGTGTACCCACAATGCACATGTGCACCCCTCTTACTTTATTCTATTAAAGAGCACTTTCAAGTACAACATGAGGCTTTAATTGCTTCTGCTGGATTTACTGAGGAAGTGGAGTTATTTATGGACACTCACGTGGTCTCTCCCCCACAGAGCGGTTTACACACTGACCACAGGTAGAAGAAACCACCAGCCATATGGAAACCAGAGCCCACCCAGCCCAGGAACAGCGGAGTGCCCAGGTCGAACCTGTCCATGCAGGAACAGACACCACTGAGGCTGGAATATTTAAAGTGATGCAAGCATTCATTCATTCATTTATTATTTTTTTATTTATTTATTTATTTATTTATTATTTATTTATGACATGACTTTCTATATTTACTTACTTCAGGTCAGTAAAGTCAGGGTTGAAGTATTCCACAGAGACATACTGGGCATAAACACCATATCCACATGTAGATAGTACACCTGAGAGAGCCAAAAAGAAAATGTCATAAACAGAGCCTGACAGGGGCAATGGCAGATTTAGCTACGGGTGCCCCCCCCCCCCCCTTTTAAAAAGCAAATGGGGGGGGGGCTCTTTATGCTGGGAGTTGAACCCACAGTCTACTGTACTCAAGTCAGTAGTGTTACTCACTGAGTTGTGCAGCCACTTGAATGACTAGGTTGCAAATATATGTACATACACACACACACACACATATATATATATATATGAATGAGAATGAATACATATTACATTATAATAACTGTAGTTATTATACATCGTAATGCAATACCTCTACTGTATCCTGTTGTTTCTAATTTAAAATTATTTGGAATGCAATGGAATTCAATGCCATAACTGAGGTTAACCTTATTAAAGCCAACTCTTTGCTTTGGTTCCAAAAGGTCACATCAGTGAGGTTACATTGTATTCATTTAATTAGTGTAATAATAGTGTGATAATTTTTTTTTTTAAAAATGCCGTTTTAAAGTGATTGAAGCATTTAATGTTAATTTAAAAAAAAACAACAAAAAAAAAACAAAACCACCTCCATCCTTAACCCCCACCCAGAGCTCTGCCCCTGGACCCCACCATTCTGCTACACCCCCCCTCTTCCATTTTTTTCAAATATTTGAAGCAGCCTTTTACATCAATGTCTATATTCATAGAAAATGTTGTAACTTTTTACATTTAACACCTTTTCTGGATTCATTTTAAAAATCCATTTATTTTTTTTTTATTTTTTATCTCTTTCACAAGTGAATTTTTCCCCATACTTTTGCATTAGTCGATCAACAGGTTAAACAGTTTAGAACAATAGATGGTTTTGGTCACTGGGTTTTGTTTGGGTTTTTATGTGTTAAATTAACCTTTATCAGACAAGTGACGATTTTTGTTAATTTCCATAAACATTAAATATGGGTCTAATCCCATGTTTCAGTGAGGTCAAGAAAGCATGTTGGTTTTTATAACACTATACAGTGAATCAGAGAGATTGCTGTAGAAATTTTGAACCTGTAAATAGTGAATTGAGCGATTTTTGTCAGTTTCTGACCTTATAAAAGTTGTTTTATTGCATGTGTTTACTTTTAAGCAAGTGCTGCTCAAGTATATTATGGTAAAAGGAGGGAGACTGTTGTCATGCCAACTGACGAGGAGGTAGATGACGATGTCCAATAACACACTATGTTTAAACTTTTGGAATATCACAGTATTTCAGTGAGTGCCCTATAAAGAGTTAATACATGTTGTAGAGAAAAGTAGGAGACTATGCAGGTATTTACCGCTGATTATGTGGCACCATCCACCTGTGTAGATCTTCTTGTACTTTGATCTGTCTTTCCGCCAATGAAGGTACACTCCATGCCCAGCATACTGAGCACAAACCCTAACATGCCCAGGGAGAGGGCTGCCATCAGCAGGCCTCGCACTATTGGATATGTCCTGGAGTTATGCAACATCAAGAAAACAACACATCAGAGCACATCATGTCGACGTTAAGACTGCACTGTTATTACTGCACTATTTGCACAGAACATAACCAGTACCATTATACCTCACTCAGACCCACTGGTTTGGTCACACTGTATATTGTATATTTTGAAAAATTTGATACTCCACTATAACTGTATCTTACTTGTTTATTCTCTATCTTACTTTTATGTTATTTTTATTTTTTACTGCATGCTTCTTACCTACTCCATGTTCTAAGTATGCATCAAACCATTGAAGCAAATTCCTAGTAACTGAGCCCTGTTTATTTACATGCCAGTAAACGTGACTATAAGTCTGATTCTGATTACTACCCTACGAAGCTAAAGCACAGTATCTGCCAAAATGTTCACCTGAGAAAACTGCTTTTGAATGTTGCTTTCACCAAGCCTGAGCTTTAAATTATATTTAACTACCAAGTGTAGGATGTATTTGGTTAAAGTGAAATGAATTTCAAATACGTTGAATCTTGACATTCATGCATAAACATGTAAGTGCAACAACTGAGCAAATTCACTTAGTTTTATATTAATTGATGGCAGCACTTACTACATTTTAAGTCAAGACATACTGCTTGGTGCCTTAATGGCAAAACCCAGTCTTTTATAAACATTTACATGTAAACTGACAAGAACTCTGGGCACTCTGAAGTATTTTAGAGCTTTCTTTTTCAAGCATTACCTGCATTACAGAATACACACTAAAACCAAACTGACCTCTAACATCCTTGCACACTGAAATACTTGCTACTTTCTTCATGGTGAAGCCAAGGCAAACTGCAGTAAGTGCACTTACTGCAGTTTGGTTTCACAGTACATTTTTGCAGATACTTCAAAGGAAAAATGTCAATCTCTCTAGGAATTTAGCAGGAGTCCTTCAAAACTCTTAACAGATTGAACAGCAGGATACTGTGCTTCTGATTGGTACAAAAAAAAAAAGCAAATACTGCACTTTGCAGGGCAGGTTAGTGCAAACAAAATACACAACAAACACTTCACGTACCATCGACAGACCAGAGCACTGGGTAGTCCGTAGCATGTTACTGACAGCAGTGGAGTCTGTGAAGCAGGATCTCCACAGGCTGGACCAGTACCCGGCCACTTGATGATGGAGGAGCCCCCCATGCCTCCGATGGAAGTGATTTTCCAGCCCTCCATGGCCATAGTGCAGGCCACAAAAATCCAGCCCCAGCACTGTCATTAGGAAACCCCAAATCTGGACCACACGGTCTTCATCTCTCTTGATTACCTGTCTATGTTTTATATCCAAAAAAAAAGATCTCAGAGTACAGGTTTTGTTTCCCCTTCTTTGAGGCACCTCATGTAAAATCCAAATGGGATAACTGTTCTCTTTGTTATCTACAGTTAACCCACAGAAGCCATGTTCATCCTGGAAGAACACAGAGTTTTCATCCAAATCACACAGAAGTGCTCTGTTTGTCAGTCGCTGCCTTCAGAATAAGAAACCAAGTGGATTACCGGTACAAAATGGGGTTGTGTGGCGGTTTTCCCTTGAATTACACATGTACATGAGGGTGAGAGATGACAATCTCTCAGGTTCCCATGGAACACAGCTGACAGTTAGCAAGTCTGAGTCTGGAGTGCTCACCTAAGCATGTATCTCAAATTACCAAAACAACTGACCTCATGACTCGGTTGGACTTTCACTGACTTAACCTCGTAAGCAGAGGATTTGCATTTAAGTGAAGCCATACAGAGGCAAAACGCACTATTGTATCTCCATTTTTAAACAAATACTTTTTTGCACCAATCAGAACCGTAGTATCTGTTGTTCAGTCTGTTAGCGTTTTGAAGGACTGCTAAATTTGGTCAGTGAGGAGTGCTAGTGAGTGGAACTCAGTACCTGAGGAGGTTAAACTGCTTACAACATACAAGGCCTTCACAAAAAATTAAAAATGTGGCTTATCAACACCTACAAGCTGCCAATACTAAAAGACAAGCCTGTTGTGATGTTTTGATGTTGTGGTCAAATGTTGTCAGTGATATGTTGTGATGTCTTCTTCTCTTTAATATGTATCTTGTATTATATTGTACAGGTATTGTGTGTTTTGTGCTCCCTTAACAGTCTGTTATGTATATGTTATTTGTTACATTAGTGCCCTATCAAGGGTCTAACCATGTCTCTCTCCTGTAAATATTCTCTTTTTTTTTTTTTTTTTTACTGCCTTTTAAAAACTTGGCCAGTGGACTACAGATGAAAACTAGCCTTCTGGTTAATTGTGGCTTTTTTTTTAACCATGTGTAACCATGTGTTTATGAAACACCACTGTCCCCTTTCAACTAAACTAAACTACTTCCCAGAGATACTGGCACAGAGTGTCCAATATTTTTGTCCATATAGTTTAGAAACATCAATATTTCCTTTAAGTTTAATGGGAGATTTTCTTCCTATGTGAGACGTGAAGAAGGTAGATGGTTAGATGTGGTAGAAAATTATTATTTATGGTCAGAGCATGAAAAATTGTTGACAAATTTAGAGGTAGAACATTTGAAATCATAGTCATGGATAAAAAACAAATCAATGTTGAGAGAATTTAAGTAAAAAACATATCTGAGGCATTTTAGAATCCATTGCCAATTTAAACTAAAATTAATCTATATTATAACATTTGTCATTATTGTTTTGTAGTCTAGACCCCTGTTAGAAAAGAAACACCTGAATTCAACGTGTCCCATTACTTTTGTCCACATAGTACATGACATTGGCAATTATACTACACTATTATGAGGCTAACGTCATCATGAAATTAACATCCTGTAGATAAACTGGCTGCTGGAGCTTGAGTATTTACATTCAGAAGACAGATATTCTCTTATTAAAACTTCTTCTGTATTATATTTATACAATAATTTACAGAATATTCGAAGTGACCTTTCCATGTTCCTTTCTGTGAAATCAGTAATAACGTGGCTGCTATGACCTCTGGTGAGCTGCACTATGCCTCAGGCTTTCAGCTGGTTATTAGTCCTTTTTTCTGTGACCTCACTGTGCTGAGGGTCTCGTTTTTACACCACAACGTCTTTGTCCCGTTATAATTACCGTTAAATCTGGGTTAATGAGACTTACAGGGGGTGATGAATGTTCATTCTGAGGGGATGAAAGAGCTCTTTTTTTCTTGGCTTATGACAGAAGGTATTGGCAGTGGTAGGGAGATATTAGAAAAGGTGGCTGCTGGGTAACCCCTTATTTGATCAGTTTTAACCCGTACAGACCCTGTGTTACTTTCGTGACTGTTCCCAAAGGAATTTTACTGTAGACTTAACCCAGTGGTTCCCCACCTTTTTTGGCTCATGACCCCATTTAACATCACAAGTTTCTGGCGACCCCAGACATTCAAAACGAAGACTTGTTTTGGTACAATTAATTTGTTTTTGATCATGTAATAGTTGCTATACTATGTTGCAAATATACATTAATTTTAGATGAGATTCAAGCTATTAACCCTTTCATGCATGAATTATGAGAACTTAATCAGATGTTTGTTTTTTTTTTTCCTGAGTGTTTTTATTCCTCTTAGGGCATGAAAAAAAACCAAAAAAAAAAAACCAATATGATTGAATTTTTTTTTAAATCAACCTGTTTTTCATGGAGTTACAAAAATGTCCACTCAGCTACACCATGAATTTTATTCTTGATGCAAAGAAACATGTATTTAAAACCCAATATCATAAAGTGATATGAAAACAGTGAAATGAAAACCATGTTTAATGCAGCTAATCTGATGTTTTCCTCACATTTTAACATATTCTAATACTAGTTATTACTCACTTCATGGAGATAATATGCAAAAAATAAATATTAACAATTGATTTCCACTCAAGAACCAATCAAGAACAGCAAATTTACAATAATGGTATGAATTGCAGTTTATGAGATGATGGGTAAGTGTCCACTGTGTTGGTTGATATGGAACTAAAACAACAAAACCCATGAATATACAAGATTAAAGCTGTAGAGTGACTGTCTACTGTAGTGACCACTATGCATGAAAGGGTTAAATGTATTTTCTTGTGGACGGAGGCAGAAAAGCCTGGTGTAGATTACTGCACAAAGTGAGAATTTTATTTTCCTTGGTCAGGATATGTACAGTCAGTTCAGCTTGGATTTACAAGGCTGACAATTAATACTGAAAAAACAAGAACTCAAACTATGAATGATGAAAGAGCTGCAGCATCTGGAACTGACCACAATGAACATTTGAAGGATAAACAGAACCACAGTGCTTCAGTTTCAGCTTCACAGTTTGTCATCTCTTTCACATATTGTGACTGTTTCTCTCAACCCACCATATATATTTATTAATAAGGTGTTTTTTTTTTTTTTGTTTTTTGTTTTTTTATCGATTACTTGAAATTTCAGGCGACCCCATTTGAATTCCGATGACCCCACATGGGGGTCACTGACTTAACCTTTCTTAAGTGATTCATCATCGTTTATTATATTATCCTCTGTAATGTTTGTATTCTTTTCAGTGAAAATCAGTTGTTTTTCTATATTTAATTCGCTGATGGGGTACATGTGCATTAAAGCTCAGAGCAAATTCAAAGGTTATTACATCAGAAACAGAGAAACTGAAGAAAAAGTGACACTTTCAGCAAAGATATTAATAACTGAATGTAAAAACAAGTGTGTCCAACCACTGTCACTGATCCAACTCCGTGGGTTTTCCTGGTGAATCAATGTTGTAGAAGATGACGGTGTTTCCACGTTCACCATGGAGCCTCTGAACATTCAAATGGGTCATATCTAATGACCATGAAAGATGAAAACTGCATTTTGCACTAATTACTTAAAATGCATTAATAGAATTAGTGGATCAACAGTTATTTAACAGTTTAGATCAGTAGATGCTTTTGGTCGATAGTGGCTGTTTGGGTCTTTATGGGTTCTCTAGTGTAACCAAAAAAAAAAGTATGTCCAGCAAGGGAATATATTGCTGCAAAAAAAAGACATTTGAATAGATGTGTGTTTTTCTCACTAAAACAGTTAAGAAGACTTAATTCTGTCTGTTTAATCTTGTTTCTCCTCAAATCTGTCCAGCTTTAAACATGGATTACTACTGCACTCTGGTGGGGTGTTCACATTAATGCACTCATTGGACCAACTTCACATACATTCTGAATTGGTTACCCAACTATTAGAACACTTAAACACAGCAGCTAAGTGTTTTTAGCAAATTGAAGACTTCTTCATCTACTCCTGGTCTATGTTTCCAGGCTGTAGAAAATGTGCTCTCTGACACTAATCACAGGTGTTTTTACACATTATAAAGGTTTTAAATGTGGTTTTATTTTAATATAAACACAGTGAAACAGGTGTTTCTTTTCTAACAGGGGTCTGGACTGCAAAACAATAATAACAAATGTCATAATATAGTTTTATATTGTGATAAATATCATATTGATTATTCATATTGATGTTTATATCTCAAATTGGCATGAAGAAGACATCTTACAGCTTTAGCCATGATATGTCCCAATATTTTTGTCCATATAGTTTAGAAACTTCCATTTTTCCTCAGTAAAAAGGGAGATTTTTTGTCCTAGGTGAGATAGTTAGTTGAGGTAGAAAATTACTATTTACAGTCAGAGCCTGAAAAATATTTTAGAAATTGAGAGGTAGTCATGGATAAAAAAAAAAAAAAATCAGTGTGAGAAAAACTGAAGTAAAAACTATATCTGAAGCATTTTGGAAGCAAATTTAACAATTTAAACCAAACTAACCAATGCAGTAATATTTATCGCAATATAAAACTATTTAGGACATTTGTCATTGTTGTTTTGTAGCCCAGACGCCTGTTAGGAAAGAAACACCTGAATTCAATGTGTCCCCATACATTGTCCACAAAGTGTATGACTTAGGCAATTATGCAATGAGGCTAATATTGTGCTGCCTTTCATTTTTGTAAAATCTGCTTTATTTCAGATTAGAAAATGTTGTAAGTTGTAGCATATTTTAAACTGACATATTAGATTCAGTACCAGTTGTACTTATTACTACCTAGGATAGTGCCCACATTAAAGAAGACAATACAACCTTTATATGGGAGTGTGTTCAGCGCAGGCCGGACAACCTGACACTTGTTTACGGAAACAACGGCACTGGAAAGTAGCCAGGGCAGCCGGTCTCTGCCAGCTGGTTCAAGTATCCAACCTCTGGGCCAACAGGGTTTGCGTAACATAGCCTGAGGTTCCTACCGATAATAATTCCTAGGTGGAGATGGATGGCTGATATGAGGGGAAACGTCCGGTTCGAGCCCTCAGATCTGCATAACCATCTCTGGGTCTCGGAGTGACCTAGTGACCCTTGGAGGTCAGATCAGTGGACCACAACAGAGGTCTCTTACGGATCCAGCTTTTCTATTTTAGATACACTGAAGCATTTTATAAAGAAGAAAAAGCTGAAAATGCATTACAGGACGGTTATGATAATAATATATTGTCCAGTACATGTTGTACAAATTTCTGTTGTAATTTTGTGTCAACTCATAAAGACCCAGTGCTACTTTTATGGCAGTTCCCAAATGAATTGTTCTCTATTTCTACTTTCTTAATTGATTTATTTATTATTATTGTATTTGCATTTTTTGGTGTAAATCATGTATTTTCCTACATTTAATTCACAGATTATGTAGATGTTTCTGA
Organism: Sphaeramia orbicularis; assembly: GCF_902148855.1. Taxonomy (NCBI): domain Eukaryota; kingdom Metazoa; phylum Chordata; class Actinopteri; order Kurtiformes; family Apogonidae; genus Sphaeramia; species Sphaeramia orbicularis. The sequence goes on along the minus strand of NC_043958.1, from coordinate 26,083,518 downwards.
AAATTCAGAGTAATTTCAAAGTTACAAGTGGTGCCAGGCACAACAAACCCCGCCCCTTGCATGTATTGTATCTTATTTTGGCATCAATCCAGCTGATGTCATCATGTCTATGCATGTGGTGATGTTAGCATATTAATTACCTCTATATGTGCCAAGTTTAAAGTAAATTAAAACAAAATTGATGTATTTATAGACATTTGAAATGAGAAGAAAAACTCAATTTGGTATGAATTCAACCAAAAGCTTTGCTGCTACAGTCATGTGAAATTGTGCCCGTTATAAGTAAAAGAGATTTTTTTTTTTTTTAATTCATAAAAAATTTGAACTTTAACCTACTTTTCCCAAAATGTAATTAGATCTGTTCTGGGTCAGTGGCAATCTATAAACCCAATTTGGTATGAATTTAACAAATAGTTTTGCTGCTACAGACATTTGAAATTTTGCCAATTATAAGCAAAGGGATTTTTTTTTTTTTTTTTTTTTTTAATCATAAAAAATTGAACTTTAAGCTACTTTTCCCCAAAATGTAATCAGGTCTATTCTGGGTCACTGGCAAGCTATAAAATCAATTTGGTATGAATTCAACCAAAACAAAACAAACAAACCCCCTTGCCTTCCCTTCCCTTAAGAGAAAGTTGTTTTTTCAGCAAAGATATTGCTAACTGAATGTAAAAAACAAGCGTCTCCATCCACTGTCATTGAGCCAACTCGTTTTACTCGTGAATCAACATTGCTCAAGATGACAGTGTTTTCATGTTCACAGTGGAGCCACTGAACATCCAAATAGATCATATCTGATGACCATGAAAAAATGATGAACTGTATTTTACGCCAATTATTTACATGTATTGATAGGATTAGTGGATTAATAGTTGTTAAACAGTTATATCTGTGGATGGTTTGTGTCACTGATGGCTGTTTTGGTCTCTATGGGTTAATGGAGTGTTTTAATATGGATATTTGGTATACATATAATTATTCAAAGCTATATGTTTGTGTATTTAGAACTTATATATGTATCTATTTATATCTTTTCTGTTGTATTGATAACGTCTTCCTGCTACTTTTTATTACACTTGAATGGAGCCACTGTAACATCCAGTAATCCCCCCCCCCCCAAGATTAATCAAGTATCCAGATATGGATTATAATGGATTGAGGATTTCAGCAGGAGTAATGAAAACCAACCAACACCCCCATTTTTATTTCCTTTTGCGTCCAATTCTTTGGTTCTTGCTTAATATTATGAAAGACATTTTTGTGTGTGAGACAGGCGGAGTGTTGAAGGTGACCGGTGAGTTTTGAGAGGTATTTTGCGCCAAATCAAATTTCCTGCTTTAAAAGAAAAACAAGCGTATCATTTATTAATGGGTCACTGACAAAAATGGGCCGGGGGGCAGTTATCTTACTCAGTTTTTTTAATGTGTTGTTTTTAAATAACTGTTTTACTATCGTTGCACAGTACAAAAAAAAAATGTAAACTGTTCATTTTTGTATAATTCAGGCACAGACACAGTGTACGCTTTTGATCTGTTATATCATTTCTGGGACTACAAAACTATTTTGGTACATTTTGCAATTAACCCAGTAGCAGCAGAGTCCAATTTCAGACGTAGGCGTTTCTTCCAAACTGCCTCGGTGGCTCTCGTGTTTCCTTGTGCAGGCTGCTGGCTGGTTTACTCTGTTTGTGGCGTGTTGTCACAAAGGATGCAGCTCCATTGTAGGAGTACTCTGTCCTATAAAAAGTACAAAAAAGAAGCATTTAGAGCTACTTACCTTCTTAAATATTATAAAGAAAATGTACTTAGCTTATGAAAATTTAAAGGACTCATTGTGCAGTAAATGATTCCTGTCAGTGTTTTACAACAATATCATTAGCCTCATAGCATAGTTGCCTGAGTCACACACTATATGGACAAAAGTATCGGGACAGGTTGAATTCAGGGTTTGTTTTTTTTTAAACAGGGGTCTGGGCTACAAAACGATAATGACAAATGTCATAATATAGTTTTACATTGCAACAAATATAATAACAGGACATCTTACATCTGTAGCCATGATGTGCCTCAATATTTTTGTCCATATAGTTTATAAACATCAATATTTCCTTCAAGTTTAATGGGAGATGTTTCTTCACAAGCGAGATGTGAAGAAAGTAGTTAGTAGCTAGTTAGTTGTGGTAGAAAATGATTATTTACAGTCAAAGCATGAAAAATATTTAGGATATTTAGAGGTAGAGCATTTAAAATCATAGTCATGGATAAAGATAACTATTTAAACAAAACAAACCAATGCAACGCAATGAAATTTATCCCAATATAAATTTATATTATGACATTTATCATTATTGTTTTGTATCCTAGACCCCTGTTAGAAAAGAAACACCTGAATTCAACATGTCCCAATACTTTTGTCCATATAGTATATGACTCAGGCAATTATGCTATGAGACTAATAGTATGATATTTTAATACTGATCTACACTGTATGTTGCATTTAACTGTTTAAATTTGTGTTCTTTTTAACCATTGTAGAAACTGTTGGTAGTTTAATTGTTACAGCCAAGCATCATGTTCTACAAAATCATGTATGTTTGTAAGTCATTGTCCTGTGGGAAAAACTCTGTTTCCCAGATTTCAAGTTGGAACCTTAAATTGGTACCGGAGCTGATTTCATGGGCCCTTTCAGTTTTATTCTTTCTTCAATAAATAAGACGTAGCATAGTTTCCATATACAGAATAGGTCTAAAAGCACTGTGGTATGCAAAATAATAAATAAATCAGTATTTAGTAACTATGATCTGACTAAAAGCCTTAAAGAAGAGAAGAATTGCAGTGTTCTAGGGCACTTGAGATCTACAGAAAACATTATTTTAGGTCTTATCAACAGTCAAATACTATTTTGTCAGTTGCATCAATCAGTTGCAGTAAATGAATATTTGCCATTTGAATGGAAATTTAAGGAAAAAATCTTGTCCTCAGTGGTGTCCAGTGGCCCTCAAATGAATGCCCATTGGATAAAACGCCCCAGATAAAATGATATGCTGATTCATTTTTCCTAAACATGACAAATATGTTCATTAAATGTAGACCTCAACAAAGACACCAGTTGTTGAAAGTGATGAAGAAGATGTAACAAAATGAAAATGGCAAACAATTATAACAGAAGATTTAAAAAGATAAAACCAAATCAAAATAAAAGAGCTAAAAAGAGTAAAATGGCATGGAAGATACAGCAAGACAAAAATAATGGAAAAGACATTAAAAAGTGACAAAGAATTTAGATCTGTTGTAATTCATCATGAGTTTTTGTAAGTTTGGGGCCTGAGGAAGAAGTTCTCTTTTGGGTCTTGAACTTTAAAAGTTTAGGAAAAACTGCTCTAAAAAGTCAACTTTTCATGAGCCTATTTTAATGCATTTTGCAGTGAATCAATTTTTTTTTTTTAACTCATAAAGACCCAAACATCCAATGGCAACCAAAATCATTTAGTGATATAAAAAGTTAAATCACTGTTGATGCAATAATCCTATCAGTCAATGGAAATGTTTGGTGTAAAACGCAGTTTATTATCTTTTCACAGTCATCAGATATGACCCATTTGAACATTCAGAGGCTCCGTACTGAATGTTGAAAGACTGTCATTTCTACAACATTGATTCACCATTAAAACCCATGGTGCTGGATCGATGACAGTGGATGGACACACTTGGTTTATGTTCAGATAAAAATAGATTTGGCTGAAAAAGTCACTTTTTCTTCAGTTTTCTCTGTTTTTCATATAATAATCCTCAACTTAGATCTGAGCTTTTATGAACATCTACATGATCAGTAAATTAGACGTAGGAAAATACCATAAACAAAAAAATACTGAAGATAATATTACAATAAATGGTGATAAATCACTCAACGGTGGTTAAATATAGACAAAAAAAAATAAATCATTTGGGAACTGCCACATAGTCTTTATAGGTTAAGACAGTGATTTTTCTTTATCTGTAAGAGAAACACTTCATCCCTTTGAAAAACTCTGAAAAGGTATTAAAGCTGTCAAAGTAAAAGTACATTAAACTTATATTTAAGTTCAATAATTGAAAAATTTACATCCCTTTACTGTGTATTTGTTGCAGAAGATAGACAACATGGTAGTGAAACCAATCCATAAACCAGGATAAAGTGGTTAATAAACAAATGTTGATAGGACATGTCAACTAAATTAAAAGGGGAGCTTTATTTCTCCGGCCTAATGCAACACTTCCCTATAGGCGCCCTCAGTCAAGGTGACTTTCACTCAGAAAGGGTCCTCATTACTAGAGCGTAACAAAGGAAACATTCAGCCATCAACAGGCGGGTATCAAAAATAACAATCATACAATTTACCCGGTAGGTTCAGCAATTACGTGACAAGATGCTGAAAGAGATTAGAGGAGGTTTTATTCGAATTGTCCTCATTGCAGTTAAAGTAATAATCCAAATTGCCCTAAACTGCATTAGGGAGTCATTGCACTTTCATGTCAAATTAGATTTCCTCAGAGAAGTCTGCCCTTGTTGCCGATGACAGATGAAGGATCATATTCTTGCTCTGGAAAAAGTAAGTGACTTGCCTCAAACTGAAGCCGTCAGACAGGGAGAGGCAGAAGACAAGTCCACCTAAAATACACAGCACAGAACCGGCCCAGCCGATGAAGAGAGCAGCTCCCAGCTCAAACCTGGAAGGTGAAATGAAATGTGTGACTGACTGGGCCCTTTTCATCATCCCTTCTTTAACCCTTTAACCCCTGAGACATTATTTCAGTAAAAACGGGCTGTGGGAAGCGTCATAAAAGCTGATGTGAGTACATTCTTGTGTTCCTTTTCTTCAGCGGTTTTGCTTTACGGTGTGTTTTAGGGTCAAAACAGGGTGGAATAACAGAAAAAGGCAAAGAGAGGAATTGAAGTTTGACAAGTTTTTACTAAATAAGGCACTCAGAATGTACATCAATAAGAGATTTAGAATGTTTAACGTGAAATATGAACTGGAACACACTGAATTGGAATTTTGGCTCAGCAGTTTTTTTTGTTTTTTTTGGACTTGTTTTTCGAGATCAGTCCAGCTGCTTTTTGGCATCTGGTTGAACTCCAAAAAGCAGCTACACGGTCAAAACTCAGTAAAAACATAGTGAAAAAAAATTAAGGAAAATCACCCCAACACTACAAACAACAGTAAAAAACAAAAACAAAAAAAAAAACACAAGGAAAACAGCCCAAACTGTCTATTATTACAGTGAGTCGGTCTCACTCACTGCTCTGTGTTTTACTCCCCATTACACAGGCAGCTGGGGCTGCACTGAGCATGCTCAGACGTCTGTGGAAAGACCAAGGTCTACTCTATCAGCACATTTTGAAATTTTTGCTATTGAGCAAACGGTTGAATTTTTATGATTATTTAAAACAAATCATACTTTCAGAACGCTCACCACAGACACGTCAGGGGTTAAAGGGTTAATCCTGAATACTTACTTCTGGGCAACAAAGAGGGGATCAAAGAAGTCAGTTGTGATCCGCCGAGCATAGATGGAGCATGCAGTCATGCAGCAGAGGCCTGTGGGAAAGAATGAAAGACATGGCTGGAAATGTGTAAAGAATGAACTCCATCCCCAAGAATTTCAGACATGCAGCAGCAGTCCATCGTTTTTACCGCTTAGAATAAAGTGGAAGCCAGACAGGACGGTGAGACGTGCTTTGGTGGTCTCGGAGCCCCCTATTTTGGTGCACTTCATTCCTACCAAGGCGAGGGAGGCACCAAAGAAACCCAGACACACAGCGGTGATCATCAGACCCCGACAAACCTGAATGTAGGCTTCGTGTTGGAGACAATGAACAGAGCTTTAAAGAAGACAAATGCAGCATCACCAGAAATGTAACCAAAATATTCTGGTGCCATGCAAGAAGAAAAACTGCCAATAGGGCGAGGCTTGTTTCACTAGATTTCCAGAAATCCAGATGCTGAAGCATTAACCTAAGCTCCAAAACTCATGGAAGTTCTGTTGTTACAAGTGAAAAGTTGTACAAGTGCTACCTCTCTTAGAATACTACCCACAAAAATATTACAATGTTAAATCTACCTCAATATTATCTGAAAAGTTTGGTGTACTTTCCTTAAAAACATGTTCAACAAGAATATTTTTCTTTATAGAAAAAGACAAATAAGATTCACATTCCAGGAACAACTTTTTTTCTGTCTTGAAAGTCCATTTTTACAATGAACCAAAGGGGTTTGAGTGACAAAACATAACATTTCTTCAAGATATTATGCTAGTAGTATTTAGATCGAAGGTATTTTTTTCGTGTACTGTAAAAGGATTTGGTGCGTGACCTCTGCAAGACTGTGTGACTTTCTCAGATTGCGTCTTTCTGACATATTAGGAAGTCATAGTGGTCCAGGTCCAGCCCAGGTCCTTTCCTGACATATGCCTCAGGTGGCCTTTAGTGACTTTAAGTGTGGTGGTTGTTTGTAGGCTGATGCCAGACCCACCAGAGGAAATATCAAGTTCCAAATGCTCTATTTTACAATGGTAGTCATTCATCTCCCATTACAGGTGTTCACTTTTTGGCATTAGGGCTTTGGCCAGAACATACAACTTTCTACAACATTCATGTTTCTATTTGTCTTTGACTCTAAGGAAACACATCAACAGTCACGACCCCAAACTCACCGTCCAGAGCCAGCATTGAAGGAAAGTCCTTGCAGTTGGACACACCGGTGGAATCGGTCACACAGGTTTTCCATAGATTGGACCAAAATGTAGCTGTGGTGATGACAGTCCCATCTACAGAGGACACTTTCCAGTAGTCAGTGGGCAGGGTGGAAGACACCAGGATCCACCCAGAGATGGTGAGGAGAAAGGCGACGATCTCTGTTGCCATGTTGCCCATTTTATCTGCTACCTTCTCCTGTGGCCTGGAGGTCCACACTGGGACGGGACGGAGAAGTTTTCGAGGTCCTCACTGGCTCGCTCTCTTTTTTTTTTATCTGAGATGTTCAAGGTTTTGAGAGGAGGCGGGAGGATCAGTCCAAGACAGGTACGTCAGTTTTTGTTCCTTCCTCAGCTGCTCGGTTTATATCTGAGTATCAATGTCTGACGAACCAATTCTCTTTCAATCAGTTGTTGAATATAGTGTGTGTGTGTGTGTGTGTGTGTGTGTGTCGGGGGGGAGGGGGGGGGGGGGGGCTCATCACTCCACAGAGGGTCTGCAAGAGGATCTGTGGGAGATGGAAGCCTTTAATTGAAAGGATCTGAAAAGTCTTTAACAGATGAGGAACAGCAAAAGTAGAGCTGAAATAATGACTGAATTAAATGAATGAAATGTCTGATTCCAATTCTTTATTTATCATTTAAACATGACATCATACATGTACTGCAAAAACAAAATAATGATGCATTGTAGAGAGAATAAAATGGTTAGTACAAAAATATGTAAATATCCATAAAAAAAAAAAAAATTGACATAATAAAATCTGTAATAACAAAAAAAAAACTGTTGTAGTTTGATGTTAAAATGTATTGCAGTGAATATGGCCTAAGCTGACAGGTAGAACCACTATTGTACAGTGACAATAGTGAAAAGACATTTAAACAGGGACGGTGACCCCGTTGTGCATGTGTGTTTCATACCAAAAGTAAGCAGTCTAATATTAACTACTCTTAAATAGAAGTTAGAGCATAGATCACCTTTCATATAACACTATGGCTCCATCTACTGGCAAGTAAATGTTACTTATTTCTTAATGTCATGTTTTTTACCCAGTTGTTGAATTACTATCAGTTAATGTAAGCCAGCATTGTTTGTTTTGGTTCTTGGTGGTTTTTAATATTTTTATGGTTCAGTTCTGTGCTGGTGGTCTTTGTTATACTTGGCATGAAAAAAAAAAAAAAAAAGCTGGTGAAATGCTTGGCTGTTATAGTTGGACTCAAGAGAGATGATTTACAGATAAACTTTGTATTGTGTGAACATGGTTGGTGGACGACAGAGTAAATATCTTGGAGACATAATAAATACACAGGTCTATGAAAGTAGTGGTTTTACTTGCTCAGAATATGGGAATCAGAATATTAATAAGATCACAAGCAAAACAAGCCACAGAGCCTGGTACTGAAGAGTTAAATTCCTAATCAAGCAATAAACTGTCAACAACTGTGGGAAAGCTTTTCCAAACAAGGATTAGATTAAAGCTCTGTTTCTGTGGCAAACCATGACTTGGTCATTTTTTTTGTGTGCAATAGACAATGAGATCACCATTTACTTTTTTTTTATTCCTATACAACATTTTAGTTTCTACATTTGTTTAATTTTCCACTGAACTTATGTACTATATAATATCTATCTATCTATCTATCTATCTATCTATCTATCTATCTATCTATCTATCTATCTATCTATCTATCTATCTATCTATCTATCTATCTATCTATCTATCTATCTATCTATCTATCTATCTATCTATCTATCTGTCCGTCCGTCCATCCGTCCATACTATGTTATGCTATGTTATGCTATACTATACAACACTATACTATACTATACTATACTATGCTATGCTATATTATACTACACTATACTGTGCTATACTATACTATACTATGCTATGCTATACTATACTACACTATACTATACTATGCTATGCTATACTATACTATACTACACTACACTACACTATACTACGCTATGCTATACTATACTATACTATGCTATGCTATACTATACTGTACTATGCTATGCTGCACTATGCAATGCTATACTATACTATACTATACTACACTACACTACACTATACTATACTATACTATACTATACTATACTATACTATGCTATGCTATACTATACTATGCTATACTATGCTATGCTATGCTATACTATACAATACTATACTATACTATGCTATGCTATACTAGGCTATGCTATGCTATACTATACTATACTATGATATGCTATACTAGGCTATGCTATGCTATACTATACTATGCTATGCTATACTATACTATACTATGCTATACTATGCTATGCTATACAATACTATACTATACTATACTATATTATACTATGCTATGCTATACTATACTATGCTATGCTATGCTATGCTATGCTATACTATACTATGCTATGCTATGCTATACTATACTATACTATACTATACTATACTATACTATGCTATGCTAACTCCACTGAATTATATTAGCAAAGACAGAGACCAGCTGAGCACAGTTAATTAAATCTTAATCACAAGCTCAGCCTTTGTAATGGCAAATGGTTGCAATTTAAATGTCCAGATTTAGGAGCTTTGAAGCTGATCTAATTGTCGAAATTGGAAAATATTAAACACAGCCTCTATTTTATGATGATGATACTTTGTGACACTGAGCAGAGAGAAGTACTGTAGAAAACATGCATCATGAAAGTCACTATATTCTCATCCACAACACAATTATATAAGAGTCTGTCCATCCATTTCCATTATGTTTAAAACATGATAATCCGTGAATGGTATGACTAATTGAACACAAACTCGACCACATGATATCAGAAGGCACCGGGGGCCAAAGGTCTTAATCTTTATCCAGTACACATTGAGTTTCTTCCAGTTTGGTGGAAATGTTCCCTTGAAGGCAAAGATGAATTGATAAAATTTTAATATTCAAAGTTCTAAGGTCAGGGCTGTTTTGACCTGTCAGAGCCATATCTATGAGTAACTGAGAGAGCTGTTTGGTACAAGTACAGTGGAGGCATCTGACTGACTTCACTTATTGTTGTTCTTGTTTAAGTTTTTGAGCAACTTTGTATGACTGAGTTAAATAAATAAGTAAATAAATCTGTAATCTGTTCATTTTCCTTAAAAGCTGCACAAGAAGAGTCACATTGCAATCATAATATTTCTGGCAATAATCATAGTATGATTTTTTTTTTTTTTTTTTTTACCAAATGTTGTCACTCTAGAGGGGAGTTTTTGGAAATTTCTAGGATTGGACTTGATTTTTATTTAAAATAAATAAATAAATAAATAATAATAATAATAATAATAATAATAATACTTTAAAGAAGGTATTTTTATTTTATCTCATAAAAAAATGTATTTAGTCTTTAGGCACCTGTTTGTTTTTTAATTCAGTATTCAGTTTTGATATCAAGATTTCAAAAAGCTGTTTCATCTAGTTATGCTGTTAGTCACAATATTGCAACTTTGAGTTAAACACATTTTATATTTGCACCAATCTATTCTTGTGCAAGTTTGTAGACATGTAAATAATATTTAGTTTTAATTGTAATACTAATTCTATGTTTATATGAATATTTTTTATAAATACCACAGTTTTTTGTTGCTTTTAACTGTGAATTTTCTCCACAGTAGGATAAATAAAGTCTTATAAACATAAATAAAGTATTAGTAAGATAAATTAGTAAGATAAATAAAGTATTAGAAATAAAATCTTATCTCATCTTATCTTATCTTATCTTATCTTATCTTATCTTATCTTATCTTACCTTACCTTACCTTACCTTATCTTACCTTACCTTACCTTACCTTACCTTACCTTATCTTATCTTATCTTATCTTATCTTATCTTATCTTATCTTATCTTATCTTATCTTATCTTATCTTATCTTAGGTTGTCTTTCAATTATTATTATTGGTCGACAGGCCTGGTTCCAAGTCTCTATCAAACTGAACATGTACCTTCTTAAACACCTGAACTTTTGCTATTTTAGAGTTTCCCTCTTGTTGAGTTGAGTGCCATCAAATGCAGCAAAACAAAGGGATTTTCCTCCAAAACCCAGCCATCCAAGAACACTAATCCCAGGTGCTTTGCCTACAGTTAACAGCGGTGATACAGTGCATTGTTAAGTAAATCTCTCAAGAGCTGAAGTCTTGACTGCGTTTCCATGACCACTGTTACTAAGCTCTCTCCAAGGGCTCCTTAATCCTGCGAACCTGGTAATGAAAAGGCAACAGCTGGGCCAGGTTGTTATCTGTACAAATCCGGTCATGATTGAATCTAATCATTTAATGGCCCTTATTTTTTTCTGACTTCCTTTAAGCTCAGAAATCAATTGTTGCAGGACATAAAACAAGTGGAGCAAGGATCACATTAACCCCATGCAAATGATACATCTACAATATTTTTGCTCTATTGGTATTATTTATTTAATCATGTAGCATGCTGGAAATTGTCAGATCAGAGAAAATTGTCATATCAGAGAAAATTACACACATTCTTCTCTTATTCACAAGTAGAAGTACTGATTCAACGTAACTCAAGTAAAAGTGAAAAAGTAAAGTCTCTGAAACATGCATTTTGGTTAATTACATCTTTTAATTTACATGTATTATTACATCGGATTTTGTCTCTTACATAGTTTATTACTTACACTGACCAAAACTTCCAACGCAAGACTTGGGTTTATTGCAACACTTGTCATTTTCTTACGCTAAATTTAACAATACATAACAAATATTAAGATTCAAATCAAAAAACACAGTTTCAGAGTCAGGAATGAAGAACAGATTTTTCCTGGTTTCAAATTCATTGCATCAGTTGAAGGCGCAATTCTGGATCACCGAAGTCAGTATCTCGTATGGCCTCCTGTGGCGTCACACACAGCCTAGATTCTGCGATGCATGGAGTCAATCAATTGCCGAATTTCAGCCTGTGTGATGCGGTCCCATTCCTCCTGGAGTGCTTGACGCAACTGCCGGACTGTGGCTGGTTCTGGATCACGCCTTCTCACCCGGCGATCCAGAATATCCCATAGATGTTCTGGGTTTAAATCTGGGGAATACGCAGGCCAATCAAGACACCGAACATTATTCTGCCTCAGGTATTCCTGACAGACTCTGGCGACATGTGGTCTCGTGTTATCCTGTTGCAGCGTTAGGCGATAGCGATGGACGAGTGGAACTGTGACAGGGGTCAGGATTTCGTCACAGTAACGGGCCGCACTGAGGTCTGTCTTGTGTCTACTGCTTATTCCAGCCCAAACCATTACACTGGGTCCACCCCAGCGGTCAGGATGGTAGCGTCAGCATAACGTTCCTGTCGCCTACGCCAAACACGCAGTCTTCCGTCAGCCACACTCAACTTGAACCTCGATTCATCTGAGAAGAGCACCCTGTTCCACCTGAGAGCATTCCAGCCCAAATGTGCCCTTGACCATCGCAGACAGATGCGGCGACGTGCAGGAGTCAACACCATACCACGGCGGGGACGTCGGCTGTGCAAGTTGGCTTCTCGCAGGTGGTTGCGTTCAGTTTGGTCGCTAATCCGGTTCTGGTGACGACCTCTGGTCTGAGCAGCAGTGACTGTAGCTGGCAGGAAGCGATTGTGCAGGTGCTGGAGGCGAATATGGCGATCCTGCCGAGGGGTGGTGACACGTGGTCTGGGGGCACGTGGTCGATCACTGGTGCTTCCTGTTTCATTATACCGGCTCCAGAGACGTGATATGGTCAACACGTGGACGCCAAGGTTTCTTGCAACCCGTCTTTGCGACATTCCACCAGTGAGCATACCTCTCGCTGATTTTGACCTAGACGCGGCATGGTCACACGTTGACCCAGGACAATGCAAAGGAATATTAAAGTTGCCCATTGCTACGGCAATTTATTGACCAAATTCTGGAAGGATTGGTCAAAGAGTTCTACTCAACCTGACGGGATAGGCAAAATTCTAAACAATGTGCAATCAAGCGGAACGAGCTGCCCACACAACAAAATCAAAACAATTTTCTGAGCCTTTAAGGTGTAGTTGATGTATCATGACTCAAAACCAATATCCCATTTTATGTACACCAAATATTTCAAAATTGTATGTGTTGCGTTGGAAGTTTTGGTCAGTGTATGTATTTTGTGTCATCTTGTTACTATCTTGTCATATTCCACCTCTAACCTTGTTTTCATTCTCTTTGTCTTAGTTTTTGTCTAATTTTTTGTTGCTTTTGTCCTGTGTATGAAATGCCTTGATGGATCCTCCAAGAGTATGTTTTTTGTAATTATTTTTCCGTCATTTTATCTAGATTTATCTAGATTTGTTGTATTTTATACTAGAATTTCTCAATCATTTTATAAAGATTTTATTATTTTGTACTGAATTTTCTAAATCATTTTATAGATTTTTTTTTTTAATAAATAATGTAATTTTTTTTTTTTTTTTTTTTTTTTCATTTTTTATTGATATTCTATATTTGTACTAAAAATTTCAGTCATTTGGTACAGGTTTTGTTTCATTTTGTACCAAAAATTTTCAACCATATTTTTTTTTTTTTTTACAGATTTTTTTTTTTTGTACTAGAATTTGTACAGAAAAATAATTTCCAGCAATTTGAAATGTGTATTCCCCAATGTTGAAATTACTCTCAGAGTGTTCATGTGCATGATGGTGACCAACTGTACAGGAGAACATTCGTTTTTAATAGTGAAACTTATTTAAAAAATCAGCTTCGTAGCACAATGGGGCAGCATCGTTTGAACTGGCTTTCACTGATGTGAAAGGAAAGTAACATCCTGAAGACCACTGACTTCAAGTCAATAATAATTCCTGTTAGTAGTTGTTGTAGGGGCGTCAGTACACTGCTTTGCCCGTACTGCTGTTAAAACTTATATAACAATCATTCTAATCCAACAAAGTGGAAGTGCTGCTGGGTCTTCTTCTTGGTGATTATCCACAGGTGCTCTTTGGAAACTTGTGGTGTGTCTGATTATTTAGAATAAAAAAAAAAAAAAAAAAAAAATCCAAATTAGCATGCTAGATTGCAAAAAATATATCCAAGGCACACTGTGGGATTTCTGTAAAAATAAAATGCCTTTAATAATTCATGGCATTCTTTAAAATACAGCCAACGTGTTGGCTGTATGTTTTTTTTTTGTTTGTTTGTTTTTGTTTTTGTTTTTTACTTTTTGTTTTTGTTTTTGTTTATTTATTTTTATTTTATATATATATATATTTTTTTTTTCTTTCTTTATTTTTCATTTTTAATTTTTAAAATTTTTTTTTGTGTGTATATGTGTATATGTGTGCGTGTGTATATGTGTGTCTGTATGCATGTTTTTTGTTTTTTTTTTCCCTCACACCTCCCTTCTTCAGGTCATTAAAGTGATTGTATGAAGGTGTGCAACTCACTAGTGAAAAAGGCCCTGATGAAGACCAGAGGTCGCAATGCGTTGGCTGTATTTTAAAGAATGCCATGAATTAATAAAGGCATTTTATTTTTACACAAATCCTACAGTGTCCTTGGATATATTTTTTGAAATCTAGCATGCTCATGCAGATTTTTTTTTTTTTTTTTTAAATAATAACAATCATCTTTAAGGTAATTAAATTCGTAAAGGTGGTAGGTGTGTATTTTTCATTCAAGTCTACATCCAAAGTGCAAGCCAAATCAGGAACTGGCAAGACATTCACACCTACCAGCAACATCTGAAAATATTTATTTCCAACTCACTGTGATGATGTTAACACATAAACTACTGAATTTGATGATTTTCCTCCAGCAGTAGCCTTGAGATAACTGTAAATCACTATGCTAAAGCAAACAGTTCCTACAAAGCTCATTTGATCATTTTAATCGGTGAAGTACATGTACTACCCTAGTTTTGTGTGCTCATCCAAGTAATGGTGTGTGTGTTTGTTGAACCTGTTTTGTAACAGTGTGGATAGTGCCCTAGAGCAGCGGCTGAGAACTCTGAAAAAACTGCTTCATGACATCTTAGAATTATTGGATTTTTTTTATTTAACCGTTTTATAACAAGGAAAAATCCCATAAAGATTACGAACTTCTTTTACAAGGGAGTCCTGGCCAAGTCCTGGCAGCAAATACAACACACAGTTATAACATTACACAATTAAAACACATATAACAGACACACATGACAATAAATAGCTACTCAAAAATAACATTTACAAGCAGATTAAGAAAAACAGGTGCAAGTTACAGAGTCGGCCTCAATAACTCTCAGTTTGGATTTAAAAGGGGTCAAAGAAGTCACCTCAGTTAGTCGGATATTTTCTTCCTGAAAATGAATTTGTAGCTGCTTGTATGAATTATTTACAGTGCAGTTTAGTTAACCCTTTAACCCCTGATGTGTCTGTGGTGAGTGTTCTGAATGTATGATATATTTGAAATATTCATAAAAATTCAACTATTTGCTAAATAGCAAAAACATCAAAACATACTGATAGAAGAGATCTTCTGTCCATAGACATCTGAGCATGCTCAGTACACCCTCCACCACCTGTGGAAGGGGGGGCAAAACACAGAGCAGTGAGTAAGACCAAGTCGCTGTAAAAATAGACAGTTTGGACTTTTTTTTCCTTTTTTTTACTGTTTTCCTTGTTTTTTGTTTTTACTGTTGTTGACAGCGTTGTCATGATTTTACTTTTTTTTTTTTTTTTACTGTGTGCTTACAGAGTTTTGTAACTGCTTTTTAAATTTCAACCAGGTGCCAAAAAGCAGCTGGATTGATTTGGGAAAAAAAAGAGCCCCAAAACAAAAACTACTTGGCCAAAATTCAAATTCTTGTTGTTGTTCAGTGTGTTCCAGTTCACAGTTCATGTTCAGCATCCTAAATCTCTTATTGATGAACATTCTGAGTGCCTTATTTGGTAAAAACCTGTCAAACTTCAATTTCTCTCTTTGTCTTTTTCTGTTAGTCCACCCTGTTTTGACGCACAAAACACATAGTGAAGTAAAACAACCGAATAAAAAGAACACAAGCCCATACTCAGTGCAGCTTTATGACACTTCAGCTGACACAAATTCACAGCAGCACATTTCATTAAAATAATGTCTCAGGCGTTAAAGAGTTAATATGTTGTAATCTGATTTATGACTGATTATGACTAACTGATTATGATTATTTAGAGGTAGGTGTAATTATTAAGGCAAGAATGGACCTGAGAATAAAGTAGTGCTGTGTGTGAGTTTGGGGAGAAAACCAGGCTCATCACAAGGTTGGCCAGCATGGGAAAGAAACGCTGATCCCCTACAGATGAGAGTTATTGGGCTGAGTTCAGCTGCTTGTAATAATCTCCTGCTGGCTTTTCTCATTCACTCTTTTTTCCCATTCGGTTCTAACTAAACATCAACATCCAGGTTGTCTGTTATGGTTGGATAGCAGTGTAGAGGAAATAGTTTACCTTGCTTACATGTGGCTGGATTTCTTTGAAAATATCCTCAAACAATGAAACAGGAGATGGAGGGTAAGAGAAGTGAGGCACTGGGAGCAAGAGGAGGGGGGTGTGGTTTCTCTCATATGTCAGCCAGGTCTTTTATATCTGCACAGGAAACACCTGTAGTGTGTCAGGGAGCGTCTGTCATCGACAACCTGCTTTTTATTCATAGGAAATCCTCTGTAAGTGGGCATCACGTGTCTCTGTGTTTGTGTTGGAGACTGGGCGTGAGGAGGGACATTTTCGATGGAGTTTTTTTATTCACAATATGGAAATAACATGTGGTTAAATGCATGTGTTTGGAGTTCACACATATGGATTGCTACACTGTAATTCCTTGTATCAACACTGAGATGGTTTTTCTTGTTATCATGAGATACAGTTAGTCAGAGCTTGAGGTTCAGTGACCGCACATTGTGTGTCTGACAGATAAAAATGAGGAAATAGACTTTGGTGAGTAATTCTGACCCATACCGTCTCAGGTCATGCACACCTAAAGGAAGTTCATGTGGATTCTTTGGAAGATAAAAATTTTCCAGTTAATTAATGACCTGTTACTAAATGAAAAACATACTACTACTACTACTACTACTAGATAATAATAATAATAATAATAATAATAGTAATAATAATAATAATAATAATAATAATAATAAGAAGAAGAAGAAGAAGAAGAAGAAGAAAAAGCACAGATTAACAGATGTAAAATATTAGTATATGGAGGAACCCAAAAATGTACACCTTAAGCCCCTTCCTGTGTATCGGAAATATTAACAAAGTGTCATATCAATATTTCTTATCAGCTGGTAACTTAAGGTTGAAAAATATTTATGGTCAAAACATCATAATAATAACAATAATAATAATAATAATAATAATGAATTGCATTTATAAAGCACTTGCCAGTCAATGGAATCTCACAGTGCTAGAGAGAAAAAGAAGGGCAAACATTTTAAAAACGTAGCTGTAGAACATTTAAAACAGTTGTAAATATTTAAAAAAAGAAAACAACAAACAAACCTGAAGCGTTTTTAAGTGTAGATGACATTTATGCTATGACAGTTGTCATTATAGGCTCATATCCCACACACGAAATCCATGTCACAATACTATACATGCAAAAGGAAAAAAAAGAGCAAAAATCAAGAAGCAAGTGTATTTGCAAAGGCAGAGCAATAAAAGTGTCAAAAGTGTCTATATTTATACTTGACTTTATTACTAATTTATTAATACTTTAATATTATTTGTAATTAATATTGTTTCTGCTATTACAACTATAGTAAGTGTTTCTGGTTACTTTTAAACTCATTTTGCTGCCAACATTTTCAGATCTGTCTGAGAGAAGTCCACATTAAATTTCCTGTGACTGTCCTTTTCTTAGAGTAAACCACACTCTCATTTCTTTCCAAATAAATCAAATGAACCATAATTACCATTATTGCATAATGTGCAGGTGTGCCTGTCAGCCAATGATGGGAAGCAGGGGCAGAGAACGCAGCCAATCGTCAGCGGTGATGGTTATTTCGGCCAATCAGGAGCCAGGGGGCGGAGCCATGCGGTACTCCATAGATTTGTTCTGTAGAGGGTCTGTTCGCATACGTAACGAGCACACTGTGGACGCGGATGTCATAAGGACATGCGTCCGCCTCGCGTTTACACATCAAAGCTCCGACAAACTGTTTCCTGAGGGGGTCAAAGTTGGGGAAAAGTGCCGTGCGAGCGCGGACCACCATGGAAAAAGTCAGGAAAGATGCCAAAACCAACCCGGCAGAGACGGCGAATCTGGTGTCAAAGATATTTTTCTGGTAAGTCGACGGAGCTCGCGGATGGCAGAGGCTAATGGTGAACAAGCGGGGGATTTGAACCTTCAAACATATAAACTTATAACATGAGCGAAGTTATCTGGGATTTGAACCTTCAAACATATAAACTTATAACATGAGCGAAGTTATCTGGGATTTGAACCTTCAAACATATAAACTTATAACATGAGCGAAGTTATCTGGGATTTGAACCTTCAAACATATAAACATAAAACATGAGCGAAGTTATCTGGGATTTGAACCTTCAAACATATAAACTTATAACATGAGCGAAGTTATCTGGGATTTGAACCTTCAAACATATAAACTTATAACATGAGCTAAGTTATCTGGGATTTGAACCTTCAAACATATAAACATAAAACATGAGCTAAGTTATCTGACAGTAGCGGACGTAAACTGACAGCTTCTGCAAACTACTTCTATAGGCTGACCTCAGTAAAGCGTGACAGTGTTTTATAGTTTGTATAAAAAAAAAAAAAAAACTTGCTTTCTGGTTGAGGTCCCTGACATCATTTCCCCGTTTTCATGCAACAATACTTTCCCGTTGAATCATTTGCTTTGGTTACCTCTGTCTAATGGAAAAGCTGAAAACATGCCTGTGCCTTCTGCTGTTCTACTAGGGGCTCCCACGCAAAAATACCTGCTATCAAAGGCATGTATAAACAGAAGGTAAAGCACCGGCTTTACACTAATATCACAGTAATAAATGACAAGACTATGGTTTGGTTCACACCGACAAGTGTCTAATGCAGCTCTTTTACCATCACTTCCTCTTGGAATTACTGAACACTTTTTTTTGTCCAGATCAGAATAATATTTTATTACAAAATACCACAAAATATTACAAAAGGCTTTATTAATTCGTTACGGTTGCTTGTGCAAGTGTAAGAAAAAGTAGCAGGAAATAAATTATCAACACTATAATATTTCTATTCATACATAATAAAACTCTAAATATACATAGCCTATATGTATATATATATATATATATATATATATATATATATATATATATATATACTATATACACACACAGCAAAAATTGGAGAGTTGAATGAACTCCCACAGAGTTGATTTTAACTCTTTTTCAGAGTTTATATAGGTCCGCACTTCATTGGGGTTAATTATTTAACACTATGTCAGAGTTGCCTTTTTAACTCAGAAACCTGAGTTAACTTAACACTGACTGATTTAATTACCAACACTCACAAGAGTTCATAATTTCACCGACCTGGGTTAAATTAACCCATATGAATTTATTATTTACACTGTCAGAGTTTCTCCTTTAACTTTAACAGAGTTAAATTAACACCATGAAAGTAACAAAAATAACACTCATTTTACTTAATTTTCACTCTGAAAGTAGTGTTAATTTTAATCATAAAAAAAAGTGAATCCATTAAAAATGACTTAAAATTCAATGTGAACAGGATGATTCAAAGAAAGCTGATACATTTTTTTTTTTTTTAGAAAATTAATTTTTCCTCTTTTTTCTCTCTGACAGTGACAGTCTGATAGAAATTGCACAGGTTCACCTGGTTTGAAATGCAGGGGCCAGGCAAATTAACACTGGAGAGACGCAAAACAACACTTATCCTGAGTTAATTTCCACAGGCTTGACTAACTCTTTTCATTAACCCCAACTCTGAGTGACATTTAAATCACAGTGAATTAAAACTACACTTTGAGAGTGAAAATTGACTCTCAAATGTTTAACCCTGAAATTTCAACTCTCCAGTTTTTGCTGTGTATCTTCTGTCAAACTGTCTAACAGAAGTGGGTGACTGCTATTCTTAAACTGGTTTTTAGCTTTTATGTTTTTAGTCATTTTATATTGTCTTAATTGTATGTAGCTTTATACTCTGTTACTTCATTTGTATTGCACTGATGTGCCTCTTGGTCAGGTCTCCCTCGAAAAAGAGATTTCATCTCAAGGGACTTCCTGGTTAAATAAAGGTTAAATAAATAAATATATACACAGGACATAATAGTCTTATAGTCGATAATGGTGGATGTGTTAATTAACAGTTGCATCTTTGTTTATCTCACAAAGATAATTGACACATCTTTAAAACACTGTATAATCGTCTTATATTAGACTAGTATATGACCCGTGTAGATGTGGTAGTTTTTATGCTGGGGAGAATAGACTTATGGGAAAAGATGTGAGTCTATATTTTATAAGTAGTGACATAAACATTGTTTGGTAAATCATTCTTTAAAATGTAAGTGACACTTAATCTACAATATGAATATCCAGACGAACCTGCAGAATGAAATTGTGAGGTACACAGAAAGCACAGGGAGGGGTGGTGGTCTGTGGCTGTCAGTGTTAAAGTGAAACTGACTAACTCTCCGGGCAGCACAGACACACAGGAGCAAGAGAGACAGAATCTCTGCGCAGCCGAAAAGTTAATACATCGGTTACATATTGACCGATGTTGATTAATCGGTGATATGCTTTAATTGGCCCACCAATTAATCGGCCTGGTTCTAATACACATTAATTAATAAAGCTCTAAATATACACATATATGGCTCTTTCTCTCTCTCTCTCTCTCTCTCTATATATATATATATATATATATATATATATATATATATATATATGTGTGTGTGTGTGTGTGTAAACACAATTAGAAAAGCAATTACGAACTAGACAAATTCAATATGATAAGTAAAAGAAATATACATAAATGCACAAAAAGTTTGCAAAAATATTGTTATGCATAATTAGTGTTATGAGATTATAAAGAGGAATTAAACAGTCCTTTCCTGTTTTAATGTATGATTTAAAATATATGCACCTCAGGGAAAGTCATTTTGAGCATGACCACTGAATTTCTCTGTTATATTTCTTGTCTCTGTTCTTTCCGTTTTGTTATTCCTCTTATTTTTTTACCCCTCAGGTGGCTCAATCCCCTGTTCAGCACGGGATACAAAAGGAGCCTGGAGGAAGATGACATGTTCGAAGTGCTCGCAGAGGACAAGTCGGAAAGACTGGGACATGAGCTACAGAGGTAAAGTACAAAGTCATCACAGAAAAAAAACACTACATTATTATTTACCAATGACTCTATGGCAGTCTGAAGTTTTATGGACATGTCTAGATCTAAAATTTCACTGTCATTTGCACCCCTCTCCCTCTCAAAATCTATGAAATAAACAACCCTTCGACCTTATTAGAAACCAGATAAGTGTTGAACTGAACATCTAAGTCAATCTAATAAAAACTTGAAACAAATCTAACATCAAATGCAGAGAAACTGATCAGATACAATGGAACTGAGAAGCAAAGTAGATGTAAAACATAACATGCTATGCATTAATACCCCTCGGCCAGAACGGACAGACAGATGGACAGACAGATGACAAAACAATCACAATACCCCTTCGGCCTGAAGCTGACCGAGGGGTAAAAATGTGTATTTTTGTCTCTTGAGTTATTTTCCCTTAAAATCACATTCTGGGTTGAAGCCTAATGAAATTCAGCAGATAGTTAATTTGTAAAGTAACCTATCAGTTTCATCTCTAGTTGTTTTTTTTATACATGAAACTATAGTAACGATACTTAAAAACTAGTAATTTCCCAGTAGAGCTCTGACATTTAATCCGAAGCAGAGTATCTTATAATAACATCCTCATCACTCTAACACATTTAAGATCAAACACATATACAAGTAACATAGAATCTTAAATAATCAATTTCATCAAGATTTATTAGCAGTCATCATAACCAACATCACAGTACATTTGTGGTCTAGGAACTTCATTCACTCTTTACTTGTCTCTTTTAGTAGTTGAGTAGTAGTAGTTTAGTAGTTTTTAGTTTAAAAATGCTTTATTCTTCCATAATCTGCTTTAAAGAAAGCACCATATCGTTAGCCTCAAAGCATAATTGCCTAAGTCATACACTATATGGACAAGTTGATATCTAAAAGTACTTATGACATTTGTTGTTATTGTGTTGTTGCCCAGACCCCTGTTAGAAAAGAAACACTTGAACTCAACGTGTCCCAATACTTTTGTCCATATGGTGTATGAGTGAAGCAGTTATGCTGTGAGGCTAACGATATGGTGTTTCATGGTGACTTCATTTTAACTGCCAGCACATTTCAATTTCTTAGGTATTTCTTAGGTACCATCCACACCTCATTTACTTTCAAAACTGTGATTCAGATGTAATGAAAACAAGCACGACAAGGAACGCGGAAGAACAGTCATGTCAGACCAGAGTTAATGTTTTGAACTGCTTGCATGGTGTGGCAGAAAAAATGCTACCAATTATAGTTTTGCTCTACAATTTTAAAAATGTATCTTTAGACTTGTTTAGCCTGTTTTTTTTGGGTTGATGATAAACTTTGGAAATGTGGTAATGGACAGTGGACTTTTTCTGCACTGTTTCACAGTTTTATTTACAGTGTGTTTCATGGGGTTGGTTCAGTAGTGATGCTAACAGCCGACCATCAGGCACGGACGTTTATTTGTGAAATTTAGATTTTTCTAGTGGCCACTGAAACACAAAGTCTCTCTTTAAAGTATCTCTGTAGAATAGCTCTGTTTGTCCACAGTTGACATTTATGTATTTATCTTTTGAACCGTTTAATGGAGGATGAAAACAGGATTTAGTATGGTTTGTGACGAGAAAATACAGAGAATTTATGTGAGCGATGTCCATAAAACAAAACCCTGAGGTGATATTAGACCTTTGCAGAGGTTGCGCTAGACATTTTTATACTCCGTCATTTTGACGGACAGGGTCGTAAAAATTCCGTCATAACATATTATTATTATTATCAGTCATTTCAAATTTTTATTTTTTAATGATAATGACATATATTTAGCAGTATTTAATGTTCAAAAACATCTCAATGATGCAGCAGCTGTGGTTGCTGTTGGCTGATAAACCAACGTGATATCACGACTTGCATAATTATATACGCCACTTTTAATTGGTGTGTTATCTGTAGACATTATAAGCCTTCCTTGTGTTTGTTCATGCAGTGCCAATCCCATGCACGGAGGGTTCAGGTTCAGGTTATGTGAACCACAGATCTTGGTACAAATTGACATGCCATCAAATAACACATGAAAGGTACAAAATGCGTACATATAGCACACCAAATGCCATCAGAACTGGTGTATAACTTGCTTGTCCGTCATCTTTCACCGCATCAGTCCCTCTATTTTCACTGCTTTTATCAGTGCCATCACATTTACTGGGCTTTTGAAAATAACTAAGGAGACTCGGCTGTCTTCACAGTTTGCGCTAGCAAAGCAGCATCTAATTTTGGCTAAAGTCAGCTAAACAATGATTACCCTCAGTATTTTAATCTATCAAAATGACGGACAGCTTTCAGAATTTTCCGTCATTTAAAAAAAAAAAAATGCGTCAATGATGGAATATTTTCAGTTAACGCGACCTCTGGGCCTTTGAATGCGGGTAAACATTCACATAACATAGCTGTGAGTATTTAACCACTGTTTGAAACATATTTAAGGAGTTTTCTATATACTAAAAGGTGAAGTTCGGAGTTTATTCAGTATCTAATTTTATTGTATTTCCTAATTTGACAGGCTTTTCATAGCCCACCCTGATGTTTTGCATTGTTTTACATTTAGTATTTCCTAGTATTTTACTAAGACTTTCTCTTTCACTGTAGCACTTTGAGATTCTTAAAAATGAAAAGTGCTTTATAAATGCAATTTATTATTATTATTATTATTATTTTAGAAAACACAATGTATTAATAAGATATTTATTATACAACACACACTGCTCTCAAATCCAAAAACAGGTCGCCACAATTTAAGTAATAAAAAATAAATCCCACATCAAGAAAATGAGAACAGCTGAAGTTGCATAACTTAGACATCCTCCCGTAATCAAGTCGTACCATGGCATAAAAATTGATGGTTATCACTCTGCTTATCTAAGGTAGTAGAAAAAAATGCAACTAGATGAAAACTCGCACATTTCTCTCTCCTGTTTATGTTTTTCCACAGTACAGTATGTAATATTTCTAATGAGAGATTTCTTAAAAGTCAAGTTCCCTGTAAACACTTTTAACACTGTTTTTTTATTAGATTTTTGTCATGTAGCTGAATTCTCTATTGTAACCCTACTAAACCCCTTTTGTGTTTCGGACTTACGTGATAATGATTATTGGGTATCGGGATGTAGTTTGAAAGCTTATCAAAGCATATCAAATACAATACAAAATATTTTAATGTTTTGTTGTTTAACCTAATTTTACTCAGGAATATTGAAGTGTTTGACATGTTCTGACTGGAAAAAAATAGTTCAAAACAAATAAATAACTATTTTATGCATTGTTTTTATTTTACCGGATAAGAACTAAAAGAAAGGAAGAAAAATAAACACTAAATGGGGAAAACTACAGGTGTGTGTTCATCCTGTTGTGTATCTTTAAAAACACAAATAGTGCTTTCTTCAACTTTCACTAAGGACCAAAAATCATTCTTTAACCTACAAAGACCTGAATAGCCAACCAAAATTATCCACTGATCTAAACTGTTTAATACCTTTTGACAGTGGATGGAGACACTTGGATTATGTTCTGTTAATCATATATTTAAAAGTATAGAAAAGTCACTTTTTCCTCAGTTTTCTCTGTTTCTGGTATAATAACCCTCAACTTTAATCTGAGTTTTTATGAACATCTACAGTTTCAGTAAATTACAAATAGGAAAATACCTGATTTGACTGAAAAACTACAAAAGACAGAGGATAATCACTTGAGAAAAGTTAAATATAGAGGAAAAAAACTTTTTTGGAACTGCCACAAAAGTAGCATGGGGTCTTTATGGGTTTATTTGAATCATTGTAATTGATCATATCAACAAATTTTTTCATCATTTTCTGTTTTTATTTGCCATCTTGATGTGTGGCTGAAAGATATTCTGGAACATGGCGCGAGTGTAAGAAGAAAGAAGATTCTGTTGTGGATTTGTAATTCGCTTAAGGCACTTGAGATGAACTGGCCCTTTATTAACAGTAATCATGAATAGGAACCATAGTTATAGAGTGGGACTGTTTTCAGATTGAGGTGTTTTCCAGTGAAATACCCGTTCAGTAAAGTAAAGGGATGAAAAGCAGTGGAGTTGTTATATGGGTCGTCTGTAACACTGTCATGGAAATCCTGTTATCTCATTAAAAACGAAGGAAGTGATGTTTTCAATAGGGGTGTATATTGGCAAGAATCTGGTTAGTGTAGTGATAGTGTTAACAAGGCAATACTTTTGTGTTTTGTTTCTTTTTTTTTTTTTTTTTTAAGATTTTTTCCAGGAAAAAATTTATTACGCCAGAAATATGCACAAATAATGAACAAAATTTGTATTTGATCAAAACAGGATCTCATGCTACAACACAAAAGTTTCCTCTGTAAAAACTTAAAGTGCAGAATTTGGATAAATAAAGTGTTGTCATCTGGCACAAAACACACACACACATGCATAGTGCACAGTCCTTGAGTCATCCAACATCATTACATTATTTTTGTTTAATCCCAACAAAGGAACTAACATCTGCCTCTTTCAGACAGTAACAAATGCTTTTAGGATGCTTGAAATAACCATTATTTAACAAAACAGTGTTATCAATTTCAAAAACTACATACATGACGTGCAATATCACAGTACAACTTTATTTTACTATGCAAACAACAGAGCAAAATACCCATGTCAATATATAAATAAAATATCTCACAGGACTCCCAAAAAATATAAACAAAAAAGAAAAAACAAAAATGAACCTCCACCATGTCTGCATTTGAATAAATACCTAAAAATATCAATGCAGTACTTTTTAATATCATGAACTGAAATATCGTGACATATGGCAGAACCGATATTTTCTTGCACCCCTAGTTTTTAATAAAGTATTATTAGAAATAATAGAGTCAGTCAAAAAAGTGATCGCCTGTAGCAAACAACATGTAGCTGTGCATGTACTAATTATCCATACATGTTGGAACATGCCTTTGGCTGGATAGATCACTATACAGTGCTTTTTTTTCCTTTGTAATGTCTTATTGCACTTAGGGTAATTAAGTTATAAACACTATTGTGATTATACACCTATCTGCTGTTTGTGATCTTCACAGACAAGTTGTGACTCAACTGTTGCCCAATGCATATAACACGAACATCAAAAACTCTTAAAAGTAACGTAACCTTTTACTGTTTTCATACTGTTAATACTGTTACTAGTGTTCATAAATATACATACTGTTTTTGTGGGTAATGCATACTGTAAATATTGTTAATATTGTTCATAGATATCCAAATATTAGGTATAGAAAATTAAAATTGTAATAAATTAAAACTATACTCAAATATTTGACATAAAAGCAAAGCTTTACATAGGGTTTTTTCCTGTAAAAGTGTGGCAATTAAACACGGTTATCATGATAATTAGAATTTAAACGGTAATACTAACCATCTGCAATTTTACCGCGGTTTATCATTATACCAGTAATCATTACACCCCTAGTAATACATACTGTAAATATTGATAATATTGTTCATAGATATACATACTTTCACATACTGTTAATTCTGTAAATTTGTGTCAATTCCTATTTTGTCCATCTTCATTTTTTATTCTACTTAGCTCTATTCTTATGTTACTTTGTAAAATTGTAAAATGTATATTTTATTTTCATACCTTATTTATAGTTTTTGTAATTTTATGTTTGCGCTATTATTTGTGTTGCACTGGTGTTTTGTTAATATTGCTGCACTGACTGGAGTAGCACTGCTAATTTCATTGTATACCCAATGACAACAAAGGCTACTCTATTGTATTGTATTGTATTCTATTCTATTCTATTTTATTCTGTTCTATAATGTGGCATCTTTCTCTCTCCGACAGTTACTGGGACCAAAGCGTCCAGAAGGCAAACAAAAACATGCAGGCTCCAAGTCTCAGTAAAGCAATCATTCAATGCTACTGGAAATCTTATGCAGTGTTGGGATTCTTCACCCTTGTCGAGGTCAGTGCTGAGTCGAACATTCAGACTTTCACAGCTTGACACTTGAAATGTGGTGAATCAGTGGATTTTGGTTTTCCAAGGGAGTTAATTGTTTATATAGAGATTACATAAAATATTAAACAAGTAATAAGGTGCATATGAGAGGGGATGCTCTGCTTGAGAAACAAAATACACATACCATAATGTTATAATCCATTTAGATTAGGGGTGTCAAACATACGGCCCATGGGCCAAAACCGGCCCACCACAGAGTCGAATCTAGCCAATGGGATGAATTTGTGAAATGCAAAAATTACACTGAAGATATAAACACTGAGTGCTTGCGCGGGTCTTGAAAGTCTTAAAAAATGTGGAATTTTGAAATACACTTTTTCACACCTTGAATAGTCTGGAATTTCGTGTGAAAGTGTTAATAAAGTATGGAAAAAAGTTTCTCTCATAGTCGAATTTTAGATTATGCTCAACGGCACATAATCCTGTAAAAAAAGAAATACATGAGGAAAACATTAAAAATGTTATATGATTTCACTAATTGGTCAGTACTGCAATGATTCTAGTGAAACTTGTTTGTGTGATATCCATGCAATTCTGTGATTTTCATATGTTTTGAAAATGTTTCAGTCAGTAAAACATAATTTACTGTGAATTATGCATTCATTCATTTATACATTTATTAACCCATAAAGACCCAAACAGCAACTGGGCACCAATACCATGTACTGATCTAAAATATTTAATAACATCTGAACCATTGATCCCACCAAGACATGTAAATAATTGGTGTAAAATACAGTTTGTCAGCTGTTCATGGTCATCAGATATGACCCATTTGGACGTTTAGATGCTCCGTTGTGAACGTGGAAACACCGTCATCTTCTACAACATTGATTCACCAGTAAAACCCATGTAGTTGGATCAATGACAGTGGATGGAGGCACTAGTTTTTATGATATCTTTGCTGAAAAAGTCATTTTTTCTTCAGTTTTGTCTGTTTCTGATATAATAACCCTCAACTTTAATCTAAGTTTCTATGAACATCTATGTGATCAGTAAATTAAATACAGGAAAATACAGGATTTTCATTGAAAAACCACAAAGTATAGACAATAATATTATAATAAATGGTAAGAAAGGTGAAATCTAAAGAAACATTTATTTGGGAACTGCCACAAAAGTAACACTGGGTCTTTATGGTTTAAAATGAACTTTTCTATTACACACAACAGGTATGATCTCAAATAAAAAAGTTGGCACACAGGTAAAGTATGTAAAGTCAAGATCTTGGGGAAAACAATGCAGTTTTGAAAAAGTCTGGAATTTTTATTTTGATAAAGACCAAGCACACTAAGATATTTGTCAAACGGGTCAAAATTATTTTAGTTCAGGTTTCACATACAGCACAATATGATCTAAAGTGGGTTGGACCAGTAAAATATTATTATAATAACCTTTAAATAATGATAACTCCAAATTTTTCTCTCTATTTTGGTGTAAAAAAGTAAAATTACATAAAAAATATTTACGATTACAAACAAAAAATGTGAATTACCTGAAAAAAATATGAACAACATGAAATGTCTTAAGAAAAATAAGTGTATTTATCACAGTATTCTGCCTATTACTAAATGTTTTGTGTATTTGTAGATCCACTGTGATCTGTAAGTTGTAATGTACATGTGGAAATGATAAACTGAGGCAGAATGTTAAAATCACATTTGAGTTTTACAGTGATCAGTAAATCTTAATGATTTAGGCTGGTCACATGCAAACAGACAAGATGAGAAATAAAATCCTTCTTCTCTGTTCCCGCGGGTAACAATTAAATTCAAGTTCATCAGAGGTTGCGTTAGACTTTCTCAGTGTTCATTTGACAGATGGAGCATGAAAAGTCTCTTATAATCTATTATTATCTGTCCTTTTCATTTCAAAATAACTGAATCATAGTAATTAATCAGCCAAATGGAACTAACTTACAGATTATACACTAAAAAAAGGTAGGAGGCACTTTACATGTCCACAACATCACACGAAGCAGAAAAATTAATGATTTTTCCCCCCTGTATGATAATTGATAGCCCCAGCATGCTGTGTTCTTCTAGCTTGAACAAACAACATAATCTTACACATTAGGGATTCAGATAACACCAGGCTGCTACATATGAAGCAACATCACACCTCACTGCATGCAATGTAACTTTGTAAAACAAAATATAAGAAATAAATACATAAATATACCAAATTATTTAAAAAAAAAAAAAAAGATACTTAATTTTGCATCAGTCTAGCAATCAAATATCAGACCTGTTGTTCTGAAATGATTTGTAGAATTGCTCTCGATCTTAGTTGAAAAAAAGAAAAAATCTTTAGCAGAGTGACATAGAATAACAGAACAATGACAATAATAATAAAGTTCTAGCACTTTTCACAGAAATAATTCACAAAGTGCTTTACAGTAAAATCATAAGTAAAATACACAGGCAAAAAACACACAGCTACATACACAGACTTAACATACAAAATAGCAAAAAACAAAACCCCGAAATGTCAGCAATACCTCGTAACTGTTTGAGTCAGTGTCGGACACATAATCTGATACCAATATTGAGAAAGTAAGCAGTTGTAATTAAAGCTGCAAGAGTCAAAACGCAGAGAAAATACGCTACGTTTCACAGCTCACGCCATTCAAACGAATCTGATGTTGTTTCTCACTGCTGTATGTAGAAAATAAAAGCCAGTTTTCTAGCTTCTGTGGTATGTCACAAAGTAGAGCAGTAGACAGTAATTATAGCAGTCATTTAAATATTTAACCCCTGTACTGAGTTCACATAGGTTGGTGTGATTCTTGTTTCCTGTCAGATCACATGACTTATAATATTCGTTAGACTCATAGCATAATAGTCTAAGTCATATACAATATGGACAAAAGTATTGGGACATGTTGAATTCAAGTGTTTCTTTTCTAACAGGGGTCTGGGCCACAAAACAGTAATGACAATGTCATAATATAATTACTTTTTGTAATACATGCCATTGCATTGGTTAGTTTGGTTTAAATTGTAATCTTTACCTCCAAAATGCCTCGGAGATGGTATTTTTTTAATTTCTCTCAGCACTGTTTTGCTTATTTTTTTATCGTTGACTATGATTTTAAATGTTCTATCTCTAAATTTCTAAAATATTTTGTATACTCTGACAGTAAATAATAATTTTATACCACAACGAACCATCTACTTTCTTCACATCTCACTTAGGAAGAAAAATCTCCCATTAAACTTTAGGAAATATTGATGTTTATAAACTATATGCACAAAGTATTGGGACACATCATGGCTACAGCTGTAAGATGCATGCTGATTTGAGATATAAACATCAATATTAATAATCAATATGATATTTATCCCAATATAAAGCTATATTATGACATTTGTCATTATTATTTTCTTAGCCCAGACCCCTGTTAGAAAAGAAACACCGGAATTCAATTAAGTGTCCCAATACTTTTGTGCATATAGGGTATGACTTAGGCAATTATGCTATGAGGCTAACAATATGTTGAAATGTAATTATGGAATTATTACCTATGGCATCATAAAAAATGTCGACCAAAATTCTTATAATTTTTTCCACTTATAATTCTAACCCTTTAATTCTCATCTGCTTGGCTATTTATTAGGAGGTCATTAAAGTGATCCAGCCGGTCCTCCTTGGGGAGATGATTGTATATTTTGAGAACTACGACTCAGATGACATGACCGCTTTATATGAAACCCTGGGCTATGCGGCCGGTTTATCGATCTGCAGCATCGGGCTGACACTGCTCCATCACCTTTACTTCTACCACGTCCAGAGAGCAGGCATGAAGATCCGAGTGGCGATGTGTCACATGATCTACAAGAAGGTAAGAATGCACAGTGGTTATCATAGTTGTTGATTGCTCATCTAAAGCATTAATCAGTAATTTCGTGCTCATTCTGTCTCTCTAGGCCTTGTGTCTGAGCAGTGCAGCCATGGGGAAGACCACCACAGGCCAGATCGTCAACCTCCTCTCCAATGATGTCAGCAAGTTTGATGAAGTAAGACCATGTATGACTTTTGAGATTAGCTAAATCAATGACTGATTAATAATAATAATAATAATAAATTTTATTTATAAGCGCCTTTCAAGACACCCAAGGACACTGTACAGCAAGATAAAACAAACAATCCATAAAATACAAAGAAATAAACAGATAAAAAATAATTACTATATATAGAAATGAAGATGTAAAATGGAGAGTAGAGCTTATGGGGGGTAGGCTATTCTGAAAATGTGGGGAATGTGGGGAGAGAATCACAGCTACGGACAGATGGTGGGAAGGAGTTCCAGAGCTGAAGGGCAGGGCGGCTGAAGGCTCGGCCTCCCTTGGTGCTGAGGCGGGAAGGGGGCACGCTGAGCTGGATAGAGGAGGAGGACCTGAGGGAACAGGCTGGAGTGGTGACACGGTGGAGGTCTGACAGGTACTGAGGAGCGAGATTGTGGATGGATTTAAATGTGTACAGGAGGAGTTTGAATTCATTTCTCTGTTTGATTGGGAGCCAGTGTAGTTCCTGGAGGATGGGGGCGTTGTGGTGGTAGGAGGGGGCTTTGGTGATGATTCGGGCGGCAGAGTTATGGACCAGTTGCAGCTTATGGAGGGACTTTTGGGGGAGACCGGATAGGAGGGAGTTACAGTAGTCGAGGCGGGAGGTTACGAGGCTGTACAAGAATAAAGGTGGTATGGGGGGTGAGGGAGGGGCAGAGACAGTTGATGTTGTGCAGGTGGAAATATTTAGACCGGGTGACGTTATTGTTGTGGGATTTGAAAGATAGTAGGCCATCGAGGATGACATCCAGATTCTTAACCTGAGGGGAGGGGGAGACTGAGGAGCTGTCGATAGTGAGGGAAAAGGTGTTGGTTTTGGAAAGAGTGGATTTTGTGCCAATGAGGAGCATTTCTGTTTTGTCACTAGTGAGTTTTACAAAGTTGGAGGTGAACCAGGATTTAATTAAGACCGAAGACAAGACATACTTAACTCCCAGATGCATATAGTTGATGTATTACATGCTTGTCTTGGTCTGACTATTACACTTTGGACCTCAGCAGTAAACAAATGACTAACTGAGTCATTGCTGTCTCCCACAAAAGCCGTTTCACATGTTTACTACCATTACCACGCAAGAAAAAGGTCAGAGATGAGCATCTGTGAGGCGTAACGATTAGTTATCTACTATTGGGATGACAAATAGGAAACTCAGTTGGATGGTTAATAGTAGTCGCAGGTGCAGTGTAGAGGAAACATCCCAAACAGAGCCTCAAACTGCTCTCTGGTCTTTCAATCAGGGTTCCCACAGGGTCTTAAAAAGTCTTAAAAGCCTTGATTTACAAATCTGCATTTATTAGATTAAAATAGTCTTTAAAAGTTATTGAATTTGATATGATGGGTCTTAAGTTTTGTTGCCGTAAACTTGTTCGTAGCATTGTAGTCAAGACCAGCTAGACCCCTAGTCCTCAACCCTGGTACTCGAGAGACAGTATCTTGCCTGTTTCAGATGTATCCCTATTCCACCTGATCCAGCTCTGATCCGAGCATCACTAATATACGGCATGGAACGCACCCTCATATAATCCCTGGTCGGACCTGTTCAAATATGCGCTACAGCAGTGGTGGCAAAACCGGCTCGACTAAGGTTCTAATTTGGCTCACAGTATGAATTTGGAATGTGGAAAAACTATACTAAAGTTATTAAGAGTCAAAGGTGTCATACTTGTTTTAGTTCAGGTTCCACATTCAGCCCAATTGTGATCTCAAGTAAAATAATAGCATAATAACCTATAAAATAATGACTCCAAATTTAAGTCAAAATTTCATAATAAAAAGTTGGTGTTGGATCGGATTGGAATGTGCAAAACTAATCATAAAAAAATTTGGATCGGAAGCAAAAAAGTCCAGATCGGGACATCACTAGAATAGAATAGAATAGAATAGAATAGCCTTTACTGTCATTGTGTGTATGAATGAAATGAAATTAGGAAAAAAGGAATTTATTTGAGGAAACATGGAAGTTTAGAAAAAAAAATGAATGTATATGGTGTTTTTTTTTTTTTTAATGCAAGTCACTAGGGTTAATGAGTTCACCTTCTGTTCCATACAACCCAGAGAGAAGAGAACGTTGAAAGACACGTACAGGAATTTTAATGTGTTATGTAACAATAGGAGCGTGTTAACAAATAGGAGTGTCATTTGTTGGGTTCGTGTCTCACCTAATTTTGCAAGCCAGCACTCGGGAGGCCCTTCAGATCTCGGGGGTGATCGTAGCTGTAAGGTACGTTGATTTAATGGGAACAGCATACCTTCACCAAGGTGCGTGCTAACAGGGTTTATGTCATCACTGCCTCAACTTGAAACACTCACAGTCTGTCCCAGCTTGAACTTCATGCTTCATTATGTACCAAGCCTTTCTGGCAGTGAATCCAGTTATTTCATTTGTGTCTCAAGTGTCGTTTTAATCAGTTAGTCAACCCCTGCTGTGTAGCAAAGTATCTCAGAGCCTCAGGACCTGTGCTGTTTTGGCAGAGAACTGTTAATTACACAGAAGTGTTCTGGACTGGAGTTCAGTTCAGTTTAGTTTATTTCGAATATGCAACAAAACCAAAGTAATCCTACTTCAGTCCTTAGAAATAAAACAGATTGCAAGAAAATATGAAAAAACTTATACATATACATGAAAACAAAATATCAACAAAATATCAAACTTCATTTGCACATTCGAAAATGGAGTGGGAGGAAGTTAAACATATTTAATCCCACCCCTCCTCCCCACAACAGTCTGTCCTTTAGCTTCTTATCAGCATAATGTATGAAAAATCAATTCCCATGGATCTTGTGTAAATAGTAACCTCGCTTATCATCTTCAAATACACATACATACATACACACCTATATTGACATACCAGAAAAATAAATAAATAAATACAGTATATACATATATACATCCTTGAAGGCAATACAAAATGAATACACAATAAAGCAAACAATAAAACAAAGTGAACAGCAATCAAACTAAACAAAACATAAACAAACCAACAGACAACAAAAAAAAACAAAACAAAAAACATAACTATCTAGTAATACTTCCCTACTTCACTAAATTGAAACTTGTTTGTGTGATATCCATGCACTTTTTATATGTTTTGAAAATGTTTCTGTCAGTAAAACATAATTTACTGTGATTTGTGCATGCATTTCATTCATACATTTATTAAAATTCATTTTTCTACTACACACAACAGGTACAATCTCAACTAAACAGTAGGTACACAAGTATGAAACTGCGTAAAGTCAAGATCTGGGGAAAACATAGCAGTTTTGAAAAGGTCTGGAATTTTTATTTGGATAAAGAGCAAGTACCCTGAAACTAGATGGAATGGAGGAGTGTGAATCAGATGGAATTGGGAAAAAAATGATGTTCTTTTGTTGCTTGGTGTCGAGATTATCCTGACTTGTGCCTTTTTTTCTTCCACAGGTGACAATCTTTCTGCACTTCCTGTGGGTCGGACCCCTTCAGGCAGCAGTGGTGGTGGGGTTGCTCTGGAACGAGATCGGACCATCCTGCCTGGCGGGCATGGTTGTGCTCATGTTCCTGATGCCCATGCAATCCATGTTTGGAAGGCTCTTTTCCAAGTTTAGGTAAAGCACGAGCTTTGGTCGTGTAACATCATGTTAAGATTCACTTAAACATTTACATCATAGCTGTAATGCAAAAACAAAATGACGATGCATTGGTCTCAATAAAAAACACACAGATAAAACACTTGTATAAACACTCGAATAAAATAGTCAGTATAAAAATATATAAATATCCACAGTTAAATAACGTACATAATAAAATCTGTGATAAAAATTTTTAAAAACTATACTAATTTGATGTTAAAATGTTTTGCACTGAGTATAAGGATGATTAAGGATGGCCCTTTTTAAATTTTAAATTTTTTTGTTTTGTACTCTCACTTTTTAGACTATATGTACAGAAGTATTGGGACACGTTGAATTCAAGTGTTTCTTTTCTAAGAGGGGTCTGGGCTGCAAAACAATAATGACAAATGTCATAATATAATTTTATATTGTGATAAATATCATATTGAGTTTTGCTATTAATGTTTTTATCTCAAATCAGCATGAACAGGACATCTTACAGCTGTAGCCATGATGTGTCGCAATATTTTTATCCATATAGTTTATAAACATCAATATTTCCTTAAAGTTTAATAAGAGATTTTTCTTCCTAAGTGAGATGTGAAGAAAGTAGATGGTTAGTTGTGATAGAAACTTATTTGCAGTCAGAGCATGAAAAATATTTTTGAAATTTAGAGGTAGAACATTTAACCCTTTCATGCATAGTGTTCACTACAGTGGACAGTTACTCTGCAGCTTTACTCTTGTATATTCATGGGTTTTGTTGTTTTAGTTCCATATCAACCAACACAGTGGACACTTATGCATCATCTCATAAACTGCAATTCATACCATTATTGTAACTTTGCTGTTCTTGATTGGTTCTTGAATGGAAATCAATTGTTAATATTTATTTTTTGCATATTATCTCCATGAAGTGAGTAACAACTAGTTTTAGAATATGTTAAAATGTGAGAAAACATCAGATTAGCTGCATTAAACATGGTTTAATTTCACTGTTTTTATATCACTTTATGATATTGGGTTTTAAATACATGTTTCTTTGCTTCAAGAATAAAATTCATGGTGTAGCTGAGTGGACATTTTTGTAACTCCATGAAAAACAGGTTGATTTAAAAAATATATATATATATATATATCACATCGGGTTTTTTTTTCATGCCTGAAGAGGAATAAAAACACTCAGGAAAAAAAATCTTGATTAAGGTTCTCATAATTCATGCATGAAAGGGTTAAAGTCATAATTATGTATGAAAAAAAGCAATATCAGTGTTTAGAGAAATGTAGTCAAAACCATCTCTAAGGCATTTTGGAAGCAAAGATAACAAAAACCAAACTAACCAATGCAATGATATTTATCACAATAAAAAACTATATTATAACATTTATCGTTGCTTTGTATCCCAGCCCACTGTTAGAAAATGAACACCTGAATTCAGCATGTCCCAATACTTTTGTCCACATAGTGTACATTTCCCTGTCTCTACCTCTGACTCCCCAACCCTCTAACTTTGGTTTAACCATTTGCTTCCGCTCACGTGCATTCACATTTCTGGCATTGAAACGAAGTAATTAACTTTACAGGAGGTGTCACACCTTGTAAATGCAAAACACTGCAGTTGCTCAAACCTGAGAAAATACACAGCAAGAAGCTTCCTTAGAGATCCATTTAATGAGATCTGGTCTAAAATTGACTTTGTGTTGTTGATTCAGTGCATGTGTTGCTGCTGTGCTGCCATATTGGAGGCTTCAGTAAAGTTAATATTTGTGTGTGGAAGCATTTTGCTTCTGGCACAAATTTTTTTTCATGATAATGTTTTTACATCTTATTTAACTCAGTTGAAAACATTGCTCTGTCTCATCCTTCTTTAAGCTTTTTGACTTTTATTCAGTTTCCTCTGCTGCATATGCACATCAAATTGGGTGTTCAGAAGGGCGGAGCAACAATCGAAGTTATCAAAATATGCAATATTAATACTGTTGAAAAATGGTAATAAGTGAGAACAAACTATTATAAACATATCATTTATGGTGCTACAGAGACGACCCTGTCATCAGTTCAGATTTGGGGGGAGGGGGGGCTTTTTAAATAAAATATACAAAGGCATTGTTACACAACTTCAACATTGCAAATGAATGTACGTAATATAAATAAAAACACCCAGATTAACCTTGTGACGGGGTCAATTTCCTTTAATTAAAGAGCTAGTTCAACAACCCAAGAGTTATAAATTCACCAAGTCCACCTTTGAATGAACAGGTCTGTTCTCATTTGTTCCATAATATACACTCGCTTTACCTTTTGTTTCCGTTTGGTTATGGTTGGTGGGTTAATGCTTTCCACTTCACAGTAATGATTCTTTTTTTGCAGTCAACGACAGTATGCGCAGTGTGTATTTTAGATCAGCGGTTAGGTCTCCAACTACCCTGGGATCACTGGGTAGTCCCAAAAGATGTGTGTGTGATCCCCAATTTTCCCACATTTTCCCACATTTTCCCTAACACTGTGCTATTGAAGGGTCTTGAATAAAGTTTGAAATTACAATCATCAGCTCTGTTCACCTGACATATAATACAGGAGACATAGCGGTCATCCTATCTGTCCATCATTACGTTGTTTTAGGAACAGAACTGGAAAGCCATTCACTATTGTCTGTTTTTTTTTGTTTGTGTTTTGTTTTTGTTTTTTGCGAGGGCATAAAGGCAATGCTCTATTTAAAAGAATTGGAAACAGATGCAAAGAACTTGAAGCTTTAGCTAATTTGCAGACTTTATTTCCAGATAGACTTTTAAGAAATAACACTAATACAAGAATAGAAACTGAAGTTATGACAAACATACTCTGTCAGGAAACAAGCAATAATGCAGATTAATAGAACAAATATAACTAATACAAATACCAACTGAACAACAAAAATTTCTTGGCAGTTAATCAACTCTAAGATTCAGTGTTGACACTTTTGTCTTTGAGCTGCAGTTTTTCACTAGTATTGAAACTTTTTAAATTAATAATTATTTGTGTTTCTGATGGCTACATAAATATGTAGCCATCAGAAACACAAATAATTATTAATTTAAAAAGTTTCAGTCAATCAAATGATATATTATGTGGACCTTTTAGTAAAAATGCTAATCAGATGTTTTTTCCATTTTACTGGTTTGCAGTCTCTCTTTCACCATACTTGAACAATTTATCATCACATGTTGGAGTTCCTTTTGCTTTTTATTTCTTTTCCTTTGATATGTTTTTGCAGTTCTTTTGCAGAACTAGAAATGTGATAGTTTTACAGTAAACTATTTATGAACTGCTTGACACACTGTACAACTCCTCGGCTGATGGACAAAAAAACATAGCATTTCTGCAAAAATCAAGACGCAAATTGCATAGTATTTGTGCAGATATCATTCAGTTGGTCATTTTTTGTCAAATAACGCCACGTTACTTGGATTACTAACTGTAATTTTTTTGAAAATGCAGTTCCTTTCACTCCTCATTACTAGTAAAAGTGACAATATTACTGTAAGTTATGACTGTCCAGCAATGTTTATTTTTAATTATAATGTCTCATAATAATGCTGTCTACATGTTTGTGTCACATGATGGTTCTGCAGTGAACAAACATGTATGCAAACTAAAGTATTGTCCCTGTTTTGTCTCTGTAGGAGTAAGACGGCTGTTCTGACAGACAGCAGAATCCGCACAATGAACGAAGTGGTGTCAGGGATAAGAATCATCAAGATGTACGCCTGGGAGAAACCATTTGCTGCTCTGGTCTCTGACGTTAGAAGGTAATGTTCTGTTAATGAATTTTCTGTCTAATGTGGATTTTTTTTAGATATATAAAATGAAGCATTTAAAGAGGCGTTTTTAGAAACCTTCCATTTTTCACATTGCCTTAATGAAGTTGTACATAGATTACATGTCATTAGCCTCACTGCATAATCGCCTAAAAAGTCATACATTATGTGGAGAAAAGTATTGGGACCTGTTGGGTTGGATTAGATTAGATTACATTACATTACATTACATTAGATAGAAATTTATTGATCCTTTCGGGCAGAGCCATCGGAAAATTCAAGTGTGTCTTTTCTAACGGGGGTCTGGGCTACAAAACAATAATGACACATATCATAATATAATTTTATATTGGGATAAATATCATAATTATTGATGTTTATTTGTCAAATCAGCATGAACAGGACATCTTACAGCTGTAGCCATGATGCGTTTGATTATTTTTTTCCAAATAATTTATAATCATCAATATTTTCTTAAAGTTTAATGGGAGATTTTTCTTCCTAAGTGAGATGTGAAGAAGGTAGATAGTTAGTTGTGGTAGAAAATTAATATTTACAGTCAGAACACGAGAAATATTTTAGAAATTTAGAGTTTGAACATTTAAGTCATAATCATGGATTGAAAAAAAAACATCTCCGAAGCATTTTGGAAGCAAAGATATTTTAAACCTGAATTCAACGCGTCCAAATACTTTTGTCCACAGAGTGTATGATTTAGGCAATTATACTATGAGGCTAACGATATGTGTGCCAGTGTTAGTTTACTTCACTGTCTAGTTTTAGACATTTCCTGTTTGGGGTTTCAGTCCCTTCATAAATCTTAGACCAGATATGGCCTCTGGGGCAAATTCCTCTGTGCCAAAGGACACGCACCTCGCACTTCTCACTGTTATTTCACACTGTTGCCCATCTATCCAGGTTCATATAAAGACAGTATTAGATGATGGATTCCGCATATGTTAAATATAAGTCTTTTCATCTACTTATTGTTGATTCTCACAGAAATAAGCCTTTCATAAGACATGGTCCAACTTTGAGTTGAGACATAAACACACACTAGACATAGAAGACATTTTTAACATTCTTTGGACAGAGTACATACAGTACATACATTTGTTCAGTGACGTGCAATGAGGGTCATGGCTGCTGAGGAGCTGACTCATTCAGAGTCAGATCTACAAATATATGAACCCAAAAGAGTATCTTACTACTATCTTAATATCTTATTACTGTTACTATTCACCATTTGATTGGCAACAGTTAAGAGGTTATGTTTCATATCTCATATCAGCATTCCTTACACATACATAGATGACACATATTTCATTTAAGGTCAAAATTTAGTTTTCAATCAAATTATGCTGGATAATCTTCTATTTTGATATTCGGGCGAGAAGGAAAAATAAATGAATTGCTGCACTTGGCTTGTTAATTATAACCATAGAATAAGATTGTAGCTCTTGCAGTAGCAAGAACCTGTGGGCTCAGGAGCGCCCTCTGCCATGAGGCAGGAGTACTGGCTACCTCACCAAGTGCTTTTTTTATAGTGCGGCATAATGATCGATCTGCTAGACCAGGGGTCGGCAACCCTGATCCTACAGAGCCACTATCCTGCATGTTTTAGATGTATCCCTCTTCCAACACACCTGATTCAAAAGATAAGCCTATCATCACGCTCTGCAGAAGCCCGGTAATGACCATCAGGTGTGTTGGAAGAAGGAAACATCTAAAACATGCAGGATAGTGGCTCTGTAGGACCAGGGTTGCCGACCCCTGTGCTAGACTGAGTAAGTTACACACATACATTTTATGCATTATTCAGACTATGGAGCGTCAGAACATATAATCAAAGTGTTTGAAACCATTTTATTGGTGATATACAGAGACAGTAACACACTCAAATTCCTTGGGATGAAGTACAGTTTGTGAGGGATTACACAATCCAAGGTGAGGCTGAGCTCGCTGCTGCCACGCCGCAACTCTCTTCCCTGTATTTTAACAGGAAATGCGGAAATTCAGCAATTTTGAATTGAAAAATAATCAAAATTATAGGAATCACATGTTTGTAGTACAGATCACTGGAAAAATATCAACATTTATTTCATTTGTTTTTTATTATTTAGTTATTATTTATTTTATTTTTTACATTTACTACCTTATTTGCGAAATTTGCACACAATATTGCACACACTTGCATCCTTACAGCACATACTGTTCACTGCACTGGTCTGTACATACTGTGTTCTACATTTCTTTTCTATATATAATGTACATAGTCTTGATATATTTATTCTTGAGTGATTTTATATTGATGTACATATTCTTGAGTGTTTTTATATTTTCTCTTTTTTTATGTGGCCGAGAACTACCTTTAAGGAAAAATTTCGTTATGTGCACATAATGACAATAAGCATTCTTAAATCTTGAATTTAATTTAACTTTTTTTTCATGATGACAGGTGAGGTTCTGCCTCCTCTGACTACGTCAGTGCATTTGTAACACCTGTAGAAGTGTGAAGTGTGTGATTTCAGTTTCTATTGTGCCTTTATTGGAATATGCACTGGTACAAGGTCAGTAGGTACAGTGTGTGAGTTTTCTGTACTCTTGTATTTTAGGAAGGAGATCTCCAAGATCATGAAAAGCTCCTACCTGCGTGGCCTTAACATGGCCTCCTTTTTCTGTGCCAGCAAAATCATCGTCTTCATTACTTTCACCCTCTATGTTCTCCTGGGGAATAAAATGTCAGCCAGCCGAGTGTTTGTAACGGTGTCACTGTACACCGCTGTGCGACTCACCGTCACCCTCTTCTTCCCATGTGCCATTGAGAAGTTGTTCGAGGCTCGTGTCAGCATTCGCAGGATCCAGGTATTGAATCTATCACTCATTCAGTTTTCCAAACAAAACTTGATTTTTAATTCAGTTTTTGAAGTAGTAGATGGGTGTAAGTGTGTACCGTAAAATTTCAAACAAATCTTTTGCATTTTTTTTCATGTGAAATATTTTAAATGATCACATTATATTATTTATTAAACATTTATTGTTGGAGTATCAGTTTAATTTGGATTTAGTTGTCTTATAATGTTATCTTATTTGGATTTTTTAAAGCCATTTTAAAACTGTTATTTTCCACATACCTCCAGAATTTTGAATCGTAATTTCACCAACTTGAGAATTTTTGCTTTAGTTGATTTTGTAGATTTAATGCACACATACAGGCTGCTAAAACAGATATAGTTATGAAGCACAAAACATGTACAAGGCACACAATTTACAGATACCTAAATTATAAGTGGTAGAGCAGCATTCTATGGGAATAAAAAGTTAAATGTAACAGAATTTATGAGTTGTTATGTGTGGGTTAAGAATCCGATTCAGTCAGTAATACTTGGAATGTTTGCATAACGTTTGGATCTTGGTGCCTAAAACTGTTTCAGGAGTTCTTACTGCTGGATGAGATTCCCAAAAGCCACATTGTGCAGCCTAAGGAGGATGAGAAGAAGGAGGTCTCTGTGGAGATCAAGGACCTGATGTGCTATTGGGACAAGGTCACATAATATTACATTCACATTACATTGAATTGACTTGCAGAAGCGCAAACTATGTGTACTCACTGTGTAACTGGGTGAAAGATACTTGTCATCGTAAAAGATGCACTCATTGAAATACAGCATCCATGACAACACATTTCAGTCTAATATTACAGCAAATTCAGACTTAAATAGAATATAAATATGCTGTATATGTGTTATGTTTTAGAGTCTAGATGCTCCGTCGCTGCAGAACGTTTCTTTCACTCTGAACTCTCAGCAGCTGTTGGCTGTAATTGGACCTGTGGGTGCAGGAAAGGTCAGTCATCTTTTGGAACAAAAACCTGTTAGAATTGTTTATTTAGTTACCTGAGTTAGAAAATGTTTAACTTTATTAGTTAAATGGTACAATGTTGTTTAGTTTGTTTATTCCAGTGTGCAATGTGTGTTTTCTTGCTGTTGGTAATTTAGTTCTTTCATGGCTTCTTCTTCTTCTTCTTCTTCTTATTATTATTATTATTATTATTATTATTATTATTATTATTATTATTATTAATATTATTACTGCTTTATTATTACTGCTTTGCCACTTGTTTCTACTAATGCTTTCCAATGTGCAATTACAATTTTTCACTACTGTTTTTTTTTTTGTATATAGTTATTGTTTTGCTATTTTCTTGTGGTATTTCTTGTGTATATATTTGGTGTTGTGCTGATAGTGGAACCTCAATTTCCCCAGGGCTCTGTCCAAAGAATCAATAAGGTTCTATGTAATCTAATCTAAATATTAAAATTGAGAATGTTGTCATCTTCTCTGCCTGCATGTTCAGTCGTCTCTGCTGAGTTCAATCCTCGGAGAGCTGCCCAGTGAAAAGGGGGTGCTGAAGGTCAAAGGTCAGCTCACATATGCGTCACAGCAGCCCTGGGTTTTCCCTGGAACCATCCGTAGTAACATTCTGTTTGGGAAAGAGCTGATCCCCCAGAAGTATGAACGAGTGCTCAGAGCCTGTGCTCTAAAGAGGGTAAGACATAGAGTGTATTCACACCTTGAAAGCCCTTCGGTCCGCTTATTTGATTCGGATCAAGTGCGGACTTTACTTTTTTTGTTTGGGTCGGATTGTATCCTCATTGCACTTTTTCCTAGTGCACCAAAATTTGTGAACAGAAGCACGCATGTGACGAACTACACTGGTATTTGGCAGAAAAGACATGACAGAAAAGACAAACTTGCATAGTCCTACATGCAGTTATTGTTTTTGGAATATGTACTCTATTTTTACACCCACAAATTTACGAAAATAATGTTAATTGTCAAAAACAGCTCATTCAGAGCCAGTTTTGTCATATGGGCATCTGACCAAATGTCAATGAGACATTCAATCTCGTCATTGCTCCACGTCTGTCTGCGGCTCGGCTACTTCCAGTGGCTACAGTGGCTCATCAAGCACAAAAAGGTGCATGGTTTCTTGGTTTGTTTTGGCTCAAGGCCGGTTATATTCACATCAGAAGTGAAATGGCCCACAGTCCGCCTATTTGATTTGAATCAGAGTTTGCTTGTATGTATTCACACCTAAAAAAAAAAGTCTGGACTTTCTGGGAAAATGAACTTTGCTCCATCTGGACCAAACAAAGTAGGTCTGAATACACCCATAATTTACTTTCATTGTTAATATCTCTGAGTATTACCTTTATTATTATCTGTACTGCATTGTAAACTTGCATAGTCACAGCTCCACATGTCAGTTTAGTGGTGTGTGAGGGCTGAGTGAACCCATTATGTTTCTGAGAAAGGGAAAAAAAAACTCTGGCTTGTTTGTAGTTCTTTAACCCTTTAACCCCTGAGACATTATTTCAGTGAAAGGTGCTGCTGTGAATTTGCATGTTTCAGTGTCATAAAAGCTGCTGTGAGTATGTGCTTGTGTTCCTTTCCTTCAGTGGTTTACTGTTTGTTTTAGGGTCAAAACAGGGTGGACTAACAGAAAAAGACAAAGAGAGGAATTGAAGTTTGACAGGTTTTTACTAAATAAGGCACTCAGAATGTACATCAGTAAGAGATTTAGGATGCTGAACATGAACTGTGAACTGGAACACACTGAACAACAGCAAGTGTTGAATTTTGGCCCAGTAGTTTTTGTTTGGGGGCTCTTTTTTCCAAATCAGTCCAGCTGCTTTTTGGCACCTGGTTGAACTCCAAAAAACAGTTACAAACTCAGTAAAAAAAAACTCAGTAAAAAAAATAAATAAAGGAAAATCATGACAACACAGCAAACAACCGTAAAAATAAAAAACAACAAGGAAAACAGTGTAAAAAAAAAAAAAAAAAAAAAAAAAAAAAAAGAACAGATGAAACAACAAAAAGCAGAAAAACAGAAAGAAAAGCAGAAAACACAGAAAAAGAAAACATTTTAAAAAATATATAAAACCCATTTGCCAACGTCACTAATTTATTCAAGTGATTGAATGACATATATATTAATAATAGTAAAAAAAAAAAAG
The DNA here is from genome assembly GCF_902148855.1 of Sphaeramia orbicularis. Classification (NCBI taxonomy): domain Eukaryota; kingdom Metazoa; phylum Chordata; class Actinopteri; order Kurtiformes; family Apogonidae; genus Sphaeramia; species Sphaeramia orbicularis. Next base: position 26,038,948 of record NC_043958.1, on the reverse strand, counting down.
TTACAATTTCATTGTAGGGAAGTGAGATATGTATATATAAAAAAACATGAGTCATTAGTCCTACATGGAAGTAGCTAAAAACTGTCAATGTTTAGCTAAAGTACAAGTCAGTTTTTTTATTTGGACAGTTGAGGTACTGTTTAAAAGAGTTACAGTTTAATTACTGTGTTTCTGAATCATATCATGGTATAAACAAGAGATGTTAAACCAGGTTGAACTGTAAAAATCCTGTCAGTCAGTGAGTTACACGACTGGGCCTATGAGCTAGTACACAATTTGTCCCTTATCAGTCGACCATAAACCGGGTCCATCTTTGTAAATAAGCTCACATGATGTGTTTGACAGGAGCGATGATAGCTGAGTCACTGCGGTTTGATTAATGATTTCTTCCATATGTACTGGTCAGTATGACACGAGCTGTATACTGTATTATATGACTGTGCTGTGGTGAAACACATTAGTGCTGGTGTAAATGTTTGTAACACCAGTATAAAAGTTATTGGTTAAACACTGGGACGTCACTCTCTCAAAGCTGATTCTGAAAAACCCTTTGGATCTCATCCATATCACATCAAATGAAAGTTTGTCCTCTCTGAACTGAAGCCCCAAAGTGCTCTGCAAAACCACTAGACTTCTTTGTCAAAAATGCCCTGTTGCATGAGTCAATCTAAGTGAACTTATTTTGTACTTAAAAAAAATTAAGATCTTTTAAACTTGCTTGCATGTGTGTGTGCGTGTGTGTGTGTGTGTGTGTGTATTTTTTACCTTTAAATCAACATTACAGCTGTATTGCAGGCTTAAGCTGACACAGTGTCATTATAATGATCAGATGGTGCTGGGAGGAGGAGGGCCTGCGTTTGTCATAGAGATGGAATGTGTTCTTACTCAAGTATAGTCCAAAGTACACACGTGAGGGATTATATATGTTAAAAGCAACTCTTTATGTGTCTTTACTCCATGCCGCTCCACTTCTCTTGACAGCTACAGTTACTTTTAAGAGCTTTCATCCCCTTCGTGTCTCATATCTCGTGATTTTACATATATATATTTATATATACATACATATATATATATATTAGTACTACTTTGTACCGCTAGTACTTTCCAATGTGCAATTGCAATTTTTCACTACTTTTTTTTTTTATTTATAGTTATTGTGTTGCTATTTTTTGTGGTATTTCTTGTGTGTATACTTGATGTTGTGCTGCTATTGGAACCTCAATTTCTTGAGGGCTCTGCCCAAAGGATCAATTAAGTTCTATTTAATCTAATCTAATCTAATCTAATGTAAAATAATATAATATAATATAATATATTATGGATCCAAAAACATCAAATATAATAATAGTAGAACACAGACAAGAACAATTTTACTGCACAGCGGCTAATAATACTTCTCAAGGGATACAAATGTGTCTTCATAGATATTAGAGTCATCGTCTTCTGTTTGATTTCACTGAGTTCCTGCTTTCTGGCAGGACCTGGAGCTGCTGCCGGATGGAGATATGACTCTAATTGGAGACAGAGGCGCTACCTTGAGTGGGGGACAGAAGGCTCGTGTCAACCTGGCGAGGTACGAGGAGCATGCACCCATTACACCTGCTGGGTTCTATCAATGTGTTCTACTTTATTGTATCATTTCTACTGTGATCATTCCTTTGTCTCCCAGCTTCATCCACTGATAAATACTCTGATAAATCCTTGTCTCATCTCTACTTTGCATCTCTTGGTGTGACAGTGCTGTAATGCATCCTGAAAACTAACTGAACATTTTGGCCTGCTGTTGATTATTATGCTAATGCTTGTGTATGTTTTTGTTTTTAGAGCTGTGTATCAGGATGCTGACATCTACCTCCTTGATGACCCTTTAAGTGCTGTGGACGCTGAGGTCGGGAGGCATCTGTTTGAAAAGTATGTGTACATTCATGTTTTTACCCTGGACTGTGTCAGTTAACCCTTTAAACCCTGAGCCTAAAATGGTTCGTCTGGACTTTTTTTCTTAGGTTAGAAAATGTGTTGTGAGTGAGTCCTTTTGGCCATTTTTCCAGAGCACTTAGAATTTTCAAAATCTAACAGTCATTTACAATTTACTGCATGTTATAATTCTGCTAAAATGGCTTATTTACCAGCTTGTAGTTCAGGCATGAGTGAAATTACTGTAATAACCCAAAAAAATTTATAAAGCGCAATGTCTCAGGTTTCAGAAACTGTTGGAATTTTATAACTGCACAAACAGTGAAAGAGTTACAGCCATCCAAACTGCATGTGTGAAGGGTGTGTCAGTGATGACACATCAGGTTTTAAAGAGTTAACTCCTGGGTGGAGATAAACAGACTTTGTCAAAAAACTGAAACTCTTACATTCACCCTATGGAAGTTATCCTGTCTGTCACAACACATCTACATAATCTGCAGTGTAAATAGTAGAGCAGCAGGAAAGGGTTTGGTCAGTTTCGTAGAATCTGTGTGCACTAAAGAAACACAGGAAAGTGCTGATGTATTCTGGTCTCAGTGTTTATGGGACGTTTGCTTCAAAGGCAGTGTCGAAGCACAACAGGAGGTGGAAACGAGATGTATACATGTCTGCATGGTTACACAATACTAATTTTTTTTACCCTATTTGTTTAGATGCTTCTTTTTTAGTTCTAGAGAGTGAATTAGGTCTTGTATTTTGGCTTCCATTGGTTTGTGAGACAAGACCAGGTTTTCATGTTTTAAAGAACTGGTACTGATTCAGGAACAGGTGTGGTGCCTTCAGTGTCAGGCAGACAATTGAAATTGGCCCCACTCTTCCTGTTCCCTCTCTTCCCCTTGGATATTCAGTCATACACACCATTAGGCAGCAAAGTAATAAAGAATAGGAAGGCAAATAGAGATTTGCCCATTTCATCTTAACCCTCTAAGACCTTAACTTAACTTATATTATTCTCCTGAGACCCACCAATGCATTTTTGTCTTTTGTAGGAGACAAGAGTTTTACAGCTTTACTTAAAAAAAACACTGTCCTCTGCAAAGGACATTCCGTAAAAGAAAATTTAAAAAATTGTATCTGGAAAAACTGTTGAGAAAACATGATGCTGTTTCCAACCAAGACGTTTATTTAATGTAAAAAAGCCAAAACTTTTACTTGCTTGGGTCTTAGGAGGTTAATATGCATAAGTATTAAAAAACAAAGTAAAACAGACACAAACCAATTAACTGACACAGAGATGAACTTTATTCATTGCTTTAGGGGAAATGTATTTTCGATCAACTCAAGAGATTAAATCAAAGCCAAATAAAATGAAAAAAAAAAGTCTGATCATGGGTGTATAACAGTATAAACTGCAAACAGCAGAGCTAATATCTCTGGTTTACTCAACATTTTGTAACTCTGTAAATACTCTTTGCTCCATACTCCATGCTAGGAATGACCTTTGTGTTTGCTGAATCAGTCTGATATACCCATTGACCAGTGTGAATTATTGCACAAATAGTTTCCAAGCACAGACTTACATTTAATGTCACGCACAGCTCACAAGTTTTCACACTGAGTTGAGTTTTCTCTGCAAATTAGTGACGTTGTCATCTTGATTTCTGCATATGTACATCCTCTAACGAGTTCATCCTACATACTTAGTAGCTATTATTTCCAAAAGTTGCCAAATCTGTATGTTTTACACTAACTGCAGATGCTATTCATAGATTTAATCAGTGTTTTTGGCTTTTGCAACTACTCAAAGGTGCAAAAATGTTGAATAACGAGGCAACAAGTTAAATTTAAGAAGAATAAATGATCTTAAGGTGTTAATTTTCCTAAAACTAACACCAAATTTTCTGTATGTCCATGTATCAGGTGTATTTGTGGCTTCCTAAGGAACAAACCTCGTATCCTGGTCACACACCAGCTACAGTATCTTAAGGCAGCTGACCAGATCATTGTACTGAAGGAGGTAAGTGTTAATTACATATTTTGTTGCTGTGTATTCATATTCTTATATACAGTAACACGTGAAACCTGCAAATTAGTTTGTACCTCAAACATTATTTTTTTCCCTCAGACTCATTTTCAGCCCAATTTGATCTCCAATGGGCTGGACCAGTAGAATAATAACATAATAATCTATAAAGAATGACTACTCCAAATATTTCTCTTTGTTTTAGCACAAAAAACAACACTAAATTATGAAAGTATTTGCATTTACAAATTATCCAAACATAAAAAGATGTGAATAACCTGATTAAAAAAAAAAACAAAAACCTGCAATTTCAACTTGTTATTTTTACATGTGCACAACATAGAACATTTAGCAACAGGCATAATATTGTTAAATTTGCACTTAATTTTCTTTAGACGTGTTGTTCAGGTTATTCACATTTTATTGTTAAAGGATAGTTTATTAATGTAAACATTTTCATAATTTGTTATAATTTTTTTTTGCACTACAGCAAAGAAAAAAATTTGGATGACATAATGTAGTTTTTATTTTTTCACATTAAACCCAGAAGAAAATGTGAAGTCATTTTTTATAGGTTATGCTATCATATTACTTATATTGGTCTGTATGTAGTCCCTGAACTAAAACTAGTTCAACACCCTTGACTCTTAATGTCTTTAGTGTAATTTTTTACACTTTGTAAATTCTTTCCTTGGGCTGGATTGGACCCTTTTGCGAGCCGGTTTTGGCCCATGGACGACATGTTAGACAGCCCTGCTCTAGCACAACCAGCAGGACAGAAATTTCACTTTCATGTTAGGAATGAAAAGATTTCTGTTTTTATGTTAAAATAAAAAAGGATTTTAAGACATTCTGGGAGCTTTTCTGTAGTTATACTGCTTACAGTCCAACATCTGTCTGAAACTGGTGTAGGTCACTGGGTTCAGACTGTGTTTGAATTGGTCAGTGTAATGTTTTAGCGTAAACTTTTTAAGGTTTGTGTATTCTTGAGGGGGAAGTGTTTAGGTGTTCCCAGTGGCATGTAAACACAAAAACAGATGTGTAATGTACCCTAAGTTTGTATCAAATACCTAATCCTAAAGTCACAACTGTTTTCTTTTGGGATTAAGTGTTTTTTCAGTTTTGGTTTAGTTTGAATTATTTTAGTAGGTTGACTCTTTTGTTTTTGTTTTTTACTTAGCTTTAGTTTAGTTTATTTGGATTCAGTGTTTAACCCTCTATTCAATAAGTATTCATCAAGAACGGGACTAAAAAAGGGTAGAGCGTCATGTCAGTCTGTGTTTGTGTCAGTAACCGGACACAACAACCAGGCTCAAAGACAACAGGAAACATTTACTTCATAATTTTAGTTTCTTGGACACATATTTCTATTTTCTTTTTCAAATACAAGCCTCATTTTATTTTGACTTCATCTAATAAAACATATATAATAGTTTTTATTCATGATACTACATTCTCTCACATATAGAACAGATGGTAAAGTCAGTACTGTTGGACAAGTTAGGTTTTTATGGACAAAATATGCCAAAAAAAATCTGATAAAAATGGAGTTCAAACTGGGATGAATATTATATTGTCGGTATTTATTTTCATCATGTGCTTGACTTGACTTGTCTGTGTAAATCAGGGCCACATGGTCGGAAAGGGGACGTACACAGAGCTGCAGCGCTCTGGAGTGGACTTCACCTCACTACTGAAGAAGGACGAGGAGGAGGAGCAGCAGCCGCCGCCTCAGGACCTCCCCATCCGCAACAGAACTCTGTCGCAGAACTCAGTGCTTTCCCACACCTCCTCCATGCACTCGGTCAAAGATGGAGACCAGTTACCGGTTTGTGCATCACCCATCCTATTGATTACCTGTTACCTTTCAGCCAGAAATAAGACATATTACCAGGTTCATATAAAATCAGTCATCTTAGTCTGAAATGGCTTCACACCTTGAGACCCAGTGGTGCATTTTTGTCCTCAGCAGGGGAAGTTAAAAAAAAAAAAAATGCTGTCCACTGCAAAGGACATTCCTTTTTTTTTTTTTTTTTTAAATGTGTCTGAAAAAACTGTTGCATCATACTGTTTACAATTATTTCATGTAAAAAAGCCAAAGCTTGTTTTTACTGCGTGTCAGACGTTGAGACTGCCTCCTTCTTTTGATATTCTGATAAAACCCACCGGGTTTGTATGGGTGCTTGAAATCCTTGAAAATGCTTGAATTTCAATGTTGTGTTTTCAGGGTCTGAAAAGTGCTTAAATTTCAGTTTAAGTGCATGAAAGTGCTTGCAATTATAAGTTTGTGATGTGAGGTATTTATTTATCCTAAATATTAACACTGCCAGCTTAGATGGCAAGCCAAAGTTACTTACAGAGAGGTGATACATTTTGAAAAATAAAACTTTATGTCAAAAAAGAAAATTAGTTACATCCAGTTACAATTTTATCTTAATCCTTGGCTTGGTGCTAGTGTGTCTAAAGAAGGCCAAATGGCTTCCCTTTTTTTGGATAAAACTTTGTGTTCTCCTTTAATTTCTAAAGTTTTTGTTATTATGAAACATAATTTTAGATGTTTATAACATAATACAGTGTACATCATTGTGATAAAAAGTGGAAAAAAAAAATCATGAGTATGTTTATTCCTGCAGATATGCATTTTATCTCAGTGATAAGGTGATGTGTTGGAAAAATTTGAAAAGACCCTTAAAAGTGCTTGACTATTACTTGAATTTGACCTTGAAAATGTGTACAAACCCTAAATCCAACCTGTTGAATATTACATTCCGTTTACACATAGCTGGGTATCTGGCAAAACAGATTTTTCTCTGCATTTGTGCATTCGTTTAGATGACGACGATGGCCACGCCTACCCAAAATTATGGTTTGTAAAAACTCTCAGAAGGATGTCACAGTTTTCAACGGAAATACATTTGCATCACATTTGCGACTTGGTTCATTTAGTTTTAGCCATGGTTATGGATGCGTTTAGGGTAGTGGTCTAGCACGACTCCCCGTCGACATTCTCCTGCAGCCTGGTTGATTTATAATCATTTAACAAAAGCTCGACGTCTTTATCTGTCCAGACAAATGATCCTCGCACCTTGATTGTATCATGCAAAAGGGTAACAGACGTAACATTTTGTTGTGATTCTTTTCAGGATTCAGATTGGTTAATGGTACTCAATCGTCTCACCACACTGCCATCTACAGGCTTGCCATGCTCTTGACAGTGTAAATATAAGGGATTGTGTAAACAAAGATGTTTCTGAAAACAGTCACATCTGTGCAAGGTTTTTTTTTTTTTAAACGGAGAGGGGTTAGGGAATATCAGTTTTCCAAAATACCTGGCTACGTGTAAGTGTAGCCTTAGGTTTTTAGTTCAGCATCAACAAATAACAGTTTTGATTTTTTTCCAATTTCACGTGTTCTTTACCACTAGGAGAGTTGCAGTGCACAATTTGATGGCTGAATTTAATTTTTAATTTTTTTTTTTTTTTTTTACAAATTTTTGCAAATTTCATCTTAGAAAATTTGTCCAACCAATTTCTCAAAGACTATTCACTCGATTCTTTTCTAATTTCACACAGGTTTTTTTTACTTTCTTTTGTTTCTGTTTGCCTTTCTCTCAATTTTTGGATTTCTTACACATTTTTGAAATGTGAAAGATTGAATATTAAGACTCAAAATTAAAACCTAGGTAGGCAGGGTATCAGTGAACAGGAGAGTCTTATCTTATCAATCAATCAATCAAATTTTATTTATATATCGCCAAATCACAACAAAATTTATCTCATGACCCTTTACATATAGAGCCAGTTGAAAACCAGACTCTCAAGCCAATATCTTATCTCATCTCATCTCATCTTATCTCCTTATCTTATCTTATCTTATCTTATCTTATCTTATCTTATCTCATATTAGGATGTAATAATTCCATGTGTTGTCCTTCCAGGCAGAGCCAGTGCAAACAGTCATGGAGGAGAGTCGCGCTCAGGGAACCATCGGAATGGGTCTATATGCCAAATACCTGAGAGCCGGGGCCAGTATCCTGGTCCTGGTGCTTGTCTTAGTGACCAACCTTCTTGCTCAGGTATGCAAATGGACTCTGAGTTACATGAATCTGTTTAAATGTTATGGATATGACACTGTTAAAATCAACCCAAACAACACAAGTTTGAATGGTCTTGAAAACACACATAAAAACAGGAGGCAATGTTGTTAGAGCTAGTTTTACTTAGATTTCAATGCAAGACATGATATTTAATGTTTTATCGTGCCAACTTTTTGTGTATCCATTCCTACCATGTGGGGTTTACTCCACATAAATGTGAATAATTAATGATAAGGATGTTGAATAGTTGCTGAATAACATCTTTTGGCTGTTCCTTTTCTTTATGAAAGCACCGTACTAACCTGTTGTATGTCCCATTGTTCTTTGTAGGGAGCATACATAATGCAGGACTGGTGGCTGGCTTACTGGTAAAAGAAAATTATAATGTGGATCTTTAATCCCTGTGACATTGTTTTTACTGCTTGGACTGATTCTTATTTATGGTTTTATAATTTTGCCACTTTGATTTTTCAGGGCTGAGGAGCAGGACAAACTGAATGTAAACGGCACCATCATTGAAAATGGACTAAATGTCACTAAAGAGCTTGATTTAGATTTCTTCTTGGGTATTTATGCAGGTAATCTGAAAGCTGAGCTACACAGCATCTTGATGTGTTGGATATACTGTGTGAATCAGCCACGCTGTAAATACAACTATGCCGCTGGTTGTTTTTACAGGTTTGACTGCAGCCACTATCATTTTCGGCTTCATGCGGAATTTGTTCCTGTTCAATGTGCTGGTGAGATGTGCACAAGCCCTGCACAACCGCATGTTCAACTCCATCCTCAGAACACCAGTGCGCTTCTTTGACATTAACCCAATTGGTAAGTTTACAAATCCCTGCATTTATTGACCTTTTTAAATTAATGCTGAAATCCATGAATTACACTGGGTTACAAAAAAATGTTTTTTGCAAGTTGTCTAGGTTTTTTCAACTGAATTAGGACCATTTTGCACCGCTAAATCCAAAAATGACATCTGTTTTTCTCAATCAGGTCAGGTTTTTTTGCTAATTTGATTTTGAAAAATTTGATCTTCTCACAAAATTGATTACATTTTTGTGACTTAATCAGTTGATTTTTTATATACAGGGTGGGGAAGCAAAATTTACAATGAACATTTAGTTGTTTTTTCTCAGCAGGCACTACGTCAATTTTTTGAAACCAAACATATATTGATGTCATAATCATACCTAACACTATTATCCATACCTTTTCAGAAACTTTTGCCCATATGAGTAATCAGGAAAGCAAACGTCAGAGTGTGTGATTTGCTGAATGCACTCGTCACACCAAAGGAGATTTCAAAAATAGTTGGAGTGTCCATAAAGACTGTTTATAATGGAAAGAAGAGAATGACTATGAGCAAAACTATTACGAGAAAGTCTGGAAGATACTATTAAAGAAGAATGGGAGAAGTTGTCACCCGAATATTTGAGGAACACTTGCGCAAGTTTCAGGAAGCGTGTGAAGGCAGTTATTGAGAAAGAAGGAGGACACATAAAATAAAAACATTTTCTATTATGTAAATTTTCTTGTGGCAAATAAATTCTCATGACTTTCAATAAACTAATTGGTCATACACTGTCTTTCAATCCCTGCCTCAAAATATTGTAAATTTTGCTTCCCCACCCTGTAGTTCTCGCCCAAAATAGGTTTTAAGAGAAAAAAAATCATTTTCTAACAGGATTCCTGTTAGGTACAATGGTGTATTCACCGCAGATGTAGCAGAATACATCAGGCTTATTTTTGCAAGATCTTCTAGTCGAAGCCATTTCATTCACCTGTAATATTGAAAAGAAACATTAATCATAAATTGGCAAAAGTAAAATCTTCAGAACTCGATTATTGCAAGAAATATGAAAGAATTTTGTATCATATGATGTGAAAATGCCCATGAATGTAAGCAAAAATGTTAAAAAGCCAATATGTAGCATAGTTCAGAAAGTTGACCTGATTCTGCAAAATTAATGTGATTTTTGGATTCAGCACCAAAATTATCCTAAATCAGCTCAAAAAACTTAAACAATAAATTTGTTGTCGACCAGTGTTATACACATCTGGAAAAAGTTTAGATACCAGTTGTGTTAGTATTTATAGTTACTGTTGTTATATTATACTGTATTTGCTGCACTAATGCCAGACCTCATATTGTTCAAATTACTGAGAACTGTTTTAATCTAGAAGTAGTAGTTTTGAAATTAAAATTTGATGGCTCAACCCTCCTTTTCAGTTACAGATTTCATTTGTTTCATCTGTGCCAGTCTTTCACATTGTTGGTGCTGGTGCTTCATGCTACTTAAAATGCAGTAGTTTAGCCTAGCAGTTTGATGGTTCAGAGGTTTTTAGTGAGGTTTAGGTCTGGAAAAATGCCAGTTCAATACATCTTTGGAAATAGTAGGCCACTATGACCCATAAGTAAAAGTTCAACAATTGCCATAAACTAAATTTCTAACACCAAGGCAAAAATCTGACAAAAGGCACATGAAATACTTGTTTTACAAATTTGACAGACAGATGGTCTTATCATTTCAAATCTAAAATGTAGGTTTGTGTCTCAAAATACCATGTGTCTGCCTCTGTAGTTTCTTAAATGTTTATGCTAAAGGCAATAACCATATGAATCTGTTTGGATAAGATGAGATAAGATATACTTTATTGTCATGGGGGCAGATTTGTAGTATGAACATTACTTTGAACAGACACTAATTCAAAGCATACTTAAACAGAAACACTGCATATTGTTAGCTTCATAGCATAATTTCTATGTCATACTCTACATGGACAAAAGTATTGGGACATGTTGAATTGAGGTATTTCTTCTAACAAGGGTCTGGGATATAAATCATTATTGACAAATGTCATTATATAGTTTTATATTGGGATAAATATCATTGCATTGTATTGGTTAGTTAGGTTTAAATTGTTATATTTAATTCCAAAATGCCTCAGAGATGGTTTTTACTTATTTATCTCAACCTTGATTTTTTTTTTCTTCATCCATGACTATGATTTTAAATATTCCACCTCTAAACGTCTAAAATATTTTCCGTGCTCTCACTGTAAATAATAATTTTCTACCACAACTAACCATCTACTTTCTTCACATCTCCCATTAAGGAAATATTGATGTTTCTAAACTATAAGGACAAAAATACTGGGACACATCATAACTATAGCTGTAAGATGTCCTATTCATGATGATTTTAGCTATAAACATAAATATTAATAATCAATATAATATTTATCACAATATAAAACTATATTATGACATTTCTCATTATTGTTTTGTATACCAGACCCCTGTTAGAAAAGAAACACCTGAATTCAACATGTCCCAATACTTTTGTCCATATAGGCTATGACTTAGGTTATTATGCTACGAGGCTGATGATATGTTGTAAAAGTACATGAATACTTGACTGCGCCTCTTTGAGCTGTGTTTGATCGTTCTCTTCCACCTTCAGGACGAATTTTAAACAGGTTTTCTAAGGACATCGGCATGCTGGACTCCAACATGCCGTGGACCTTTGTGGACTTTATTCAGGTTAGAGTTTTAACATTCCACTTACCTTTTCAGTGCACTGCATATATGAGGATAAATCATTTTAGGTTTTATTTCTGGCGAGCAGGTCTTCTTGCAGATTCTTGGTGTGATCTGTGTGGCAGCGTCTGTGATTCCTCTGATCCTCGTCCCTGTGATCCCCCTCCTCGGCGTCTTCCTCTGGCTGCGTCGTTACTTCCTGCGGACGTCCAGAGATATCAAACGCCTCGAGTCCACAAGTGAGTACAATACAACACACACACTCCCTTTTAACTTTGTTCATTAGTGTGACACTATTGATCATTGGAATTAAAGTTAGTTTGCACTCAGGTGTATTTCATCCTCAAAAAAATACGAAAAGAACCAAACAAAAGCAAGGTATGAATTTAACTGTGACTTAGACTTTGAGTCATGAACTTTAGGGTGCATTCAGTATGTTTAGCAGCAGTACTTAATTGACACTGACTGAATAACTTAGATCAGGAATGTCAAACTCATTTTACTTCGGGTTCAATATTCAGCCTGATTTGATCTCCAGTGAAATAATAAAATAATAGCCTATAAATAATGACAACTCCAAATTTTTCTTTCTATGAGCACAAAGAAACACATTCAATTATGCAAATATTTACATTTACAAACTATCTGAACAGAAAAAATGTGAATAACATGACAAAAAGGACATTTCTGAAGAAAAATAAGTACAATTTTAATACTATTATGGCTCAGTTTATCATTTATACATGTGCATGACACAAAACATTTAGTAACAGGCAAAATATTGTAAAATTTCCACTTAATTAAAAAAAAAAATTCAGGTTGTTCATATTTCTCCAGGTTATTCACATTTTATTGCTGAAGGATAGTTTGTTAAAGGAAATATTTTCATAATTTAATGTTATTTTTTTGCACTAAAACAAAGATAATGATCTGGAGTTGTCATTATTTATAAACATGATATAAATTTTGTTTTTTCCACATTAAACCCAGAAGAAAATTTGAAGTAGTTATTTACAGGTTATTATGCCATTATTTTTATTTTAGATCACAACAATCCATATGTGGAAATTGAATTAAGTGATTTATCACCATTCATCATAAGATTTTCCTCTCCATTTAGCTTTTTTTTCAGGCGAAATCAGGCATTTTCTGAGATTTGATTTGCTGATCAGATTTAACGCTACATTTGACGGTTATTATCAAGAACTGAGACTTAACAAAAAGGGACTTTTTCAGTAAAATATATTATTAACTGAACATGAAACAAGTGTCTCCATCCACTGTCATTGATCAAACTCCATGGGTTTTGCTGGTGACTCAATGTTGTAGAAGATGACGGTGACTCCATGGTAACTACAGAGCCTCTGAACGTCCAAATGGGTCATATCTGATAACCATGAAAAGATGACGAACTGCATTTTTCACCAATTATTTAGATGTATTAATAGGATTAGTGGATCAACAGGTATTAAACAGTCTAGATCAGTAGATGCATTTAGTCACTGGTGGATATTTGGGTCTTTATGGGTTAATGCATAAAAATATTGTTTGTTTTATTGTTAAATGGGTTTAAAAGTATTGGATATCCTGTAGGTTCTGACACGACCCTTTCTGTCATCTTTCCTGTAGCTCGGAGTCCGGTCTTCTCCCATCTGTCCTCGTCTCTTCAGGGGCTGTGGACGATTCGCGCTTTCGGTGCAGAGGAAAGGTTCCAGAAAACCTTTGACGCTCATCAGGATCTGCACTCGGGTACGTTTCAGGTTCATATTCACTGTTCTCATCCAACTTTGGAACAAGACAAACAGATGTATATCCACTGCTCTAACACATGCATTGTTACTCTCATGGTACTTCAGTGACATATTTCGTTGTCCCAAACAGGGGCCTGGTTCCTGTTTCTGACTACTTCACGCTGGTTTGCTGTGCGCCTCGACGGCATCTGTTCCATATTTGTCACAGTCACTACCTTTGGATGCCTGCTGCTCAGACACCGTATGGAAGAATTTTCGCATTTCCCCTTTAAATACAATATGAAATGTTGTCTTATATGTGCAAAACACAGAAACTGAAATTTCAGCATCGTCATTTTTCCTCGTCTTACAGAGCTGGACGCCGGCTCCGTGGGTTTGGCTCTATCTTATGCCGTCACACTGATGGGCATGTTTCAGTGGGGTGTGAGGCAGAGTGCAGAAGTGGAGAACATGGTGAGTTTCCTAAAAATTACCTGTATCATAACAAGGGTTTTCACGGTCATACAGGGTGTCCATAAAGTGTCTTTACAATTTAACAAATTTATTACAACAGCAAATGAATAGACAAATGTGTGGAAATTATTACAAAATGAAAAGTAGATGTTTTTTTTTCCTCATTTAATACACCTCTATATGGGCACCATTAGTTGCATGGAGTATGTCACGGTGGTACTGGATTTCTTGCCATGTTTTCTTGCCAAGACAACCACCACATGCATTTCCCCATGGTCACATTAATGTTGCTACATTAAAATGCTGCTCTGCAATTACACATGTTTGTGGGCAGGACGTAGTTTCACTAAACTCCCCCACCAGCTTCGCTGTATTAGCCTACACTGTTGCTGTGCACTTTCATACCAATGGTTTGCAATTTGTTTTAAGCAACCACTTAAATAAATTTTGTCGCCCTTTTAGCTAAACACGCAGGAGTGAAATGTCTTTGGTGTGTGTGTGTGTTTGGGGGGGGGGCTTGGCAGCAAAAAGGTTGAGAACTAGTGATCTAATATACAGGGTGTCCATAAAGTCTCTTTACAATGTAACACATGTATTACAAAAGCAAATGAATAGACAAATCTGTGAAAGTTATTATAAAATAAAACAGATATTTAAGATGTTTTTGCCCCATTTAATCCACCTGTATATGGGAGTATTAGAGGCACAAAGCACATCCAGACGGTACTGGATTTCTTGACATGTTGTCTGTATCATAGCCTCATCAATGGTGCCAGTGGGATCAGTGATCTTCAGCTTCAGGTCGTTGATGTCCCGTATCTTTGTTCGATACACACTATTTTAAACAAACCCCATAGAAAGAAATCCAGGGGATTGATATCTGGTGAACAAGGCGTCTAGGGAAACGGGCCGTCTCTTCCAATCCACCAGTGTGGAAATGTTTGATTTAGGAACCCACCAACATACAGTCCCCAATGTGGTGGTGCATCGTTGTACCTGGAAAATGGTGGTTGGTTGAAGGTCATCCAGTTGTGGTGACACATATTCAGTCAAAAGGTCAAGGTAAACGTGAAGTACTTGATCACTCATTCAAGAAAAATGGACCAATGATTCAATTGCACATGATCCCACCGAATACATAGAACTAAGCTGATTAACATATCTCATCAATTGCTTTTGTAATACATTTTTTAAATTGTGAAGAGACTTTGTGGACACTCTGTATTCTCCCTTAATATGGAGGCAACGTTGTCGTAACAGATTCATTTTTTTCTGTAAGAAACACATTTTATTTAACACCTTATATAAAGGAAGTGGCAGAAAGAATGAAACTGAGAAGTACTTGTGTTCCTTCAAACAGCATTAATACAGAAACTAAAAAAAGAGGAAGGCTTCATCTTACGGTCAAGGATAAAAGTCACCATGTCTGTGATTTGTAAAGTAAAAAAAATCCCTGCAAAGTATGATTATACAATATGTGAATGCACCACACAGAACAGAAAGTTGTGAATCACATGAGGTCCACAGGTTCTGTTAGTCTAGGGCAGGGGTGTCAAACATGCAATCTGGCTTGTGGGATGAGTTTGTGAAATGCAAAAATTACACTGAAGATATACTCTTAACAGTCAAGGATGTTAAAATCATTTTATTTCAGTGTTCACATACAGACCAATATGATCTTATCTGGTCAGTCCAGTAAAATAATAACATAATAACCTATAAATAATGACAACTTCAGTTTTATCTCTGCATTAGTGTAAAACTAAAATTACATGAAAATATTTACATTTACAAACTGTCCTTTCACAAAAAAATATGAATAACCTGAAATGTCCTAAGAGAAGTTAGAGCAATTTTACCAATATTCTGCCTGTTACTAAATGTTTTGTGTATTTGTGGATCCACTGTGATGTGTAAGTTGTGATGCACATGTGTAAATAATAAGCTGAAGCATAATATTGTTAAAATTGCTTCTTTTTCTTAAGAAATTTCAGGTTGTTCATGTTATTCGCATTTTTTAAAAGACAGTTTGTAAATGCAAATATTTTCATGTTAATACCTCCGCCAGGAGGTATTGTGATCACTTTGCTTTTTGTGTTTGTATGCGTGCGTGTTTTTATTTGTGTGTTTGTTTGTTAGCAAGATAACTCAAGAAGTTATGGATGGATTTTCATAAAATTTTCAGGAAATGTTGATACTAGCACAAGGAAGAAATGATTAAATTTTGGTGGTGATCGGTTTGGGGGGGGGGGCAGATCTATCTTGGCGGAGGTCTGCGCTCTCCAAATGAATTCCTTGTTTGACTTGAGTTCGTTTTGGTCTGTATGTGGCCTCTGAACTAAAATGAGTTTGACAGCCCTGGTTTAGTGTGAATGTAAAGTTAAATCTGTGAGGTTTTCTGTTTCTGCTGTGTTTAGATGACTTCAGTGGAGAGAGTAGTGGAGTACACTGAACTGGAGAATGAAGCACCCTGGGAAACCCAGAAGCGTCCCCCTCCTGATTGGCCCAGCAACGGCCTGGTAAAGTTTGATGGGGTCAGTTTCTCCTACTCCCCCGAGGGGCCTGTAGTTCTGCACAACATGAAAGCAATGTTCCGACCCAAAGAGAAGGTAAGATATTGTGCACTGTCAAAAAGTCACGACGTTAAACCTGAACCGACAGCTTTAACAGTATCCATGTTTCCTGTCCATCAGGTTGGTATTGTGGGTCGGACCGGGGCTGGAAAGAGCTCCCTGGTCTCAGCTCTGTTCCGCCTGGCAGAGCCGAAGGGAAGGATCTACATCGATGGAATTTTGACGTCTGAGATCGGCCTCCATGACTTGCGGCAGAAGATGTCCATCATTCCTCAGGTACATCATGTATATAACTATACTTACCCTGTTTCTGGTATGGCTGTGACGATTGGCGGAGGAGAGCGGAGGAGGAAACACACCAGGAGACTGGAATGATCTTCACTGCGCTGTAATTTATTTACAGTGACCATCTAAGGAACATAGCCATAAGGGCTGTGTTAGTGCAAAAAAATAACCAAAAAAAAAACCAACCAAAAACTAACTGATGAAAAACAGCCGGACAGAACATAAGGAAACTCAGATATTGTCAACAGAAACTAAAGCTCAGTCCATAGCTACGGGCACCCAGCTCCATCAGCATGCGCCACACAAGCAGGGCCAAACTTCATTCTCAAGGATCATCTACTTCAGGCCTTATATACCTGTTGCCCCTCCCTTATGATCAAACCATCCATGAGTATTACTTTTCCCTTACAGTTACCATGTACTGGAAATATACTCGAATCCCTACTAAAACCTTATTTTTTACAACTCCCCCAAAAAGTCTCAAAACAGATCAGACATAGTTTAGGGTATTTAATGGTTAATATCTGTCAAACTCACAACACTCCCCTCTGATTGCTGCCACACTTGGTATGTTCTGATGCCTTCTGCTGTAAAAGGTTTGGGAACCTCCTTCTTCCTGTTTAATTGACTGGTCTAGAACCTGGTGATGAGATGGAGTGAACATGGAGTGGGTAACAAGAATGAACAAAAGAAAAATACTAGGATACCCAAAATGTATTCTGATTTGTGGGCCCAATATGTAAATATTTCCGAGGATGCAAAAGTGATGACTATATGATTACCAGGAACAAACAAAACTAGACCAGCTAGGCTAGCAGGCCAACTCAGCACCAGGCCCAGAGCCCGAGAATGAAGGATAGAGGTTCAAACCACTCACAGAGCATGGGCTGCCACCATGACAATGGTGCTATTAAAACTCTAACCATCCTGATTACCAGCGAAGAGTAGTATGAATATTTAACTACTTCAACTACTGTCATTTTAATGGAAAATTAAAAACAGGCTAGAATAAAAGAAAAAGACAAAGAAAGGAATTGAAGTTTTACAGGTTTTTACTAAATAAGGAACTCAGAATGTACATCAGTAAGAGATTTAGCATGTTGAACGTGAATTGGAACACACTGAGCGACAACAAGTATTTGAATTTTGGCCCAGTAGTGTTTGTTTTGGGGCTCTTTTTTTATAAATCAGTCCAGCTGCTTTTTGGCTCCTGGTTGGACTCCAAAAAGTAGTTACACGGTCAAAACACAGTAAAAAATAAAATAAAATAACTAAAGGAAAATAACAATAACACTGCAAACAGTAAACATAGAAAAGAAGAAGGAAAACGGTTTTAGCCCAAGATGTCTATTTTTATAGTGAGTCGGTCTCACTCACTGCTCTGTGTTTTGTCCCCCCATCACACAGGTGGCGGGTGGCAAACTGAGCATGGTCAGATGTGTATGGAAAGAACAAGGTTGATTTTATCAGCATGTTTTGAAATGTTTCCAGTTAAGCAAATGGTTGAATTTTTATGAATATTTAAAATAAATCATACATTCAGAATGCTCCCCACAGACACGTCAGGGGCTAAAGGGTTAAAGCTGGGAGAACCACTGTAAATTGCTTGATTGCATTCAGAACCTTATTGCATTTTTTAAACTATAAAAATACATTCCATTCATTAAAGACACCTTTTCTAGGCCACCCATCTCATAATAACAAGGAAAAATCTCAAGGCTACTAATAGATCATTGTCACATACCATGGAATGCCTTCAAAAAATATTGATATAAAATTCTGTTAAATAAGGTGTGTTTTAGTATTCCAAGAAAGTGCTCTAGGACAATGATTGATTATTTTCCTGAACTTTTCATAACCTATTCATTATTACGAGATCAAGATTCTTGTAATTATGAGAAAAGGGGTCAAAAGAAACTAAACTTTAATAGATGTGGCAAATGTAAACCAGGGCCTATTTTGCTCTAATAAGAAATGATGTAAAATAATTGTACCAGACATTGTCACTTCTGATGTTTTTGTGATTAAATAGAAACAAAACAGCAGTAAAACTAACAGGCTTTCAAAATGTAAATGGTAATGTTGCAAACAAAAATAATAATAGTGTACAAATGTCTAACCATGGTTTGCAAGTTTTACTGGTTTAACATCCCGCCAAAAATTCCCAATGATTATTCCACAGGACCCGGTGCTGTTTACTGGTTCTATGAGGAAGAACCTGGACCCGTTTAACCAACACACAGATGAAGAACTGTGGAATGCTCTGCAAGAGGTACGCTTTCAGAGGGTTCAGATATTTACACTCACAGATGAATGAGTCCACACATCTTCTCAGTGACCATCAAGTTTTACATCAAATATTAAATATTTTATTAGTTTTAGAGCATATACTGGTTAAGTGTGTATGTATCCTGTGTTATTTGGCAGGATCACACGGGATGTCATACTGGGAATTAATGCATTATCATGAAAATAGAATGTGTTTTGCAGAGGAGTGGTGCATCCAACTCTATAAAGCTCATGTACTCCAAAAGCTGTAATGACCTGATTATGGGCCAAGCCTAAAGATGTATGCACATAGTTAAAGAGACAGAAGTTTGATTGAAATATCCATCTGCCAATCATAGTCCTTCACAACAGCTAAGATTGATTAAGGTCTAAATTTCTCTTCTGTTACACCAGCAGTGTCAAACTCATTTCAGTTCAGGGCCATATTCAGCCCAATATGACCTCAAGTGGACCGAACCAGTAAAATAATGGAAAAAATAGCCTGTAAATATTGGCAATTCCAATTTTTTCTCTTTGTTTTAGTGCAAAAAAGTCAAATTAAATTAGGAAAATGTTAAAATGTGTACATTTACAAACACTTTTTTTTTGCAAAAAATAATAAATAACCTGAACAACCTGAACTGTCTTAAGAAAAATAAATGTAATTTTAACAATATTATGTCTTAACTTATTTCTATGTGTTTTGCAGACAGTGGGTCTATAAAGGCGCAAAACTTTTATTAACAGAAGGAATATTATTAAAACTTAGCAGTTTGGAATTTGAAGTTGACATTATGTATAGGTTATTCTGCTATTATTTTACTAGTCTGACCCACTTGTGATCAAATTGGGCTAAATTAAGTTTAACACAGTTGACTGTTAATGTTTTAGTGTAAATTTTGCCCTTTGCAAATTCATCCTACGGGCCGGAGTGGGAACTGTGGTCGGCCAGATCTGGCCCGCAGGCCACATGTTTGACACCCCTGTGTTACACTGTGCATTCATTACACAGGTCCAGCTGAAATCTGTGGTGGAGGAGCTGCCCGGGAAACTAGAGACGGTTCTGGCCGAGTCGGGCTCTAACTTCAGCGTGGGTCAGAGGCAGCTGGTGTGTCTGGCCAGAGCCATCCTGAGGAAGAACCGCATCCTTATCATCGATGAGGCCACCGCCAACGTAGACCCCAGGTATGGGTTCACAGTGACCGTTACAAAATCCTCCTGTTGGAATTAGAAAATAATGAAAGAGAATGTAATTGAGGAGGGTTTCAACACAAGAACAAATATAAAACATAGATGTTCCTGTTTTGGCAAAAGATCAGATAGGCTATACTTTATCGCTCTAGCAAACAACAGTAAAAATAAAAAAAATAAAAAAACGACAAGGAAAACAGTGTAAAAAAAAAAAAATATATATATATATATATATATATATATATATATATATATACATATATATATATATATATATGTGTATATATATATATATGTATATATATATGTGTATATATATATATGTATATATATATATATATGTATATATATACACAATAAAATATACAATAAAAACAATAAACATCATATACAATAGAAAAATAAAGAGAAGATAAAAAATATATATATAAAACAAATTTGTTAAAGTGACTAATTTGTTAAAATGACTGAATGACATAAATAGACATAAATGAGTTCTCTGAGTTTCAAAAGCACCTAAAATGAAAAAGAGATTGTTAGGGATTATTAGGAATGTTAAATGATATAAATATAAGAGAATTAGCATCATTCTTATGTATTTGTATTTCTTTGCTGTTGTTGGTATTCTAGGTCTTGCATCAGCTAACTTTATAGTCCCAAAAGATCAGTTGAAATAGGTTAAAATAAGAGAATATTAATAAAAGTGTGTATCTGTTTCATCTGTTATGTTATTTAACATGTGAGATGACGAATTACAGGTATACTAAAGCTGTAGTATAAAATAAGTGTAGTTCATTCATTTATTGTTATTGATTATTTATCATATTTTTTCCTACTGAATGTCTTGACACTACACATTGCAGTGCACAGTTTTTAAAAGCTCGACACTGAATCAAAACCTTACATTTTGGTTAATTTATTTATTTGTTTGTTTATTTATGTAGTAAATAAAATTTAAAAATGTATTTTTTAATTGCAAAATTTCAAAAAATCTGTAGTTACTGCCTCTGGCCCAGTGGCTCATGTTGGTAGAAGTGTTTGGAGGTCACACAGAGACCAGCGTTCAGGACTTATGAGGAAATATGAGTCCACATGATCATCTGACATTGGAGATATGCCTTTTTTTTTCTTTCAGATTTTTAGAGAAACACAAAATGAAACAGAAAAAAAGTAAATTGAGTATTTGATGATTAAGGAGAAAAAAAGTCATTTTTGTCAAGCAAAAAACCCTCAAAAAAACAGGGTATGGGTAATTATTTCAGGAAGGTGACAATACAATCCCTTGAATCTCAGTTCAAGGATCTTCACAGTATTGGCCACTTTAACCCTCATCTTCAGGTGGTGGACCGCAAAATACTACGGTTTCAGCTGCATGACACTTGAAGCCAGGTGTCTAAATCACCCTGGAAGTATTTTACTAATCAAAATATGACAGTGTGAGATTTTGCAAGTCATGGCTCAGCTCTGAGCTTTTACTGTTAGTATTTCTATGATAAGCTTTAGTATTCAATAACATACCATTAGTAGTCTGAAGGGATATTTGGCGCCCTCTAATGGACATGCTAACAAACTACAGCAATCTTTTTCAAAACATATATTAATGAAATTAATCTAGCTGCATTTAGATTTGCGCATATGGATCAATCCATTGATAAAGATTAGTCAGTCCTTATTAAAGCTGAGTTTAGATCCATTCAGTTTCAGTGAAAATGCTGAAAGTTACTAGAAGCCAGGCGTAGTTTGATCTTTGTCCACCAGCGATTGCCAATATGAATAACACTAGAAATTAGGCCTGTAACTGTACACAAACTTTTCGGTTCAGTATGTTTTCGGTTTTGAAAGCCACGGTTAATTTTTTTTCAGTTTGGTACGGGAAGAAAGAAAACCCCTCAAAATGTCTTTAATACGTTTATGAATTTTTGAAAATTTTTCCCCCAAATTTTGGACACAATAGAAGATAGAAAAACAGGAATATAATTCTGCTGCTCTAAATCAAATAGAAAATAAAATGAATTATTAATATTACTAAATGTATGTTAAACTTTAGTATTGCACTTTTCCCTGACAGGTAGTTTTGAACAAACAACAAAAATCAAATCACAGTTCTGTCAGTTCACATTCTGCATAAAAATACCAAAAAAATTCCACATGAAGTGCAACATTAACAAGAGGATAAACTGGTATTCTCTTTAAACAAACTGAAGAGCAACTTTGACAACAAAAAATTAACCAAATTATTTATTTTAGGACAGAGAACAAACTGTTTAGGACACTTTGTGTACATGCATGTGCACGTGCAGGGTGCAATTTGTCGGGGGGGTGTTTGTGGGTTTTTTTGGGTTTTTTGGTTTTTTTTTGGTCGGAGCCAGGGGGATTGGGGGGTCCATAACTAACGTAACAAACGCTGGCGTGAAACGAAAGTGAAACTTTATATTCTTTCAATGTCCAACTCCGGGTTCTGTTCCTTTTTTTTTTTTTTTTCTTCTTCGGGTTCTGTTCCTCTGTTATACAGCGTGTGTGTGTGTGTGTGTGTGTGTGTGTGTGAGACAGACAGAGCTAGTGTAAGTGTTTCAGAACTACCGTAGTTGATAGGCGGTAAACAACGTCCGTCTTAATATCGTCTATTTCCCCGTTGTTGTCTTTCACCGGGACCTGAACTGATCCCAAATGGGACTGTAATAATGGTGGAGGGTCTTCAGTCTCTTCCTTCCAGGTTCACATCATATTTGTTTGGGGTTTTTTTTGGTTTTTTTTACCTTGTATCATCTGCCATTTCATAGTGCGCATTTCAATGTGCGCGTCCTTCAATATGTCCGTGTGGAACTTGCACGGATTTAAAGTTCCGCATCAAACAACGTCTTTCGTTCCTTTTTCTTTTTCTCAACATACTGTGCTGTTTCAGTACAGCTGTGTACCGTACCAAACAGGTGTGTACCGAAACGGTTCGGTTCGGTACGTGTACCATTACAGGCCTACTAGAAATATTGAGTTAGAACCAACATTTCCCGTCAGATCCAATTTCTGTTTGTGGAAAACTGGATTAATAATTTAATGAAAACTTTGTCCATTCAGTTACCTTTCACCTAAAAGATTTTTTTCAAATGTGGAAGACATCTGTCCAGCTGTTTAAATTTCAGTGTTGCCGTGAGCATGACTCGATCCATCACAGGGTTATGTGAGTTTTTGGAGGTGAAGTCTGAGGCTGCATCAGCTGACTGTATTTTCTAGTCCCAAAAAGCTCAGAACAGCGATGTTGTTGGTGTTGTTTTCATTAAAGACAAGGTGATTTCACAGTATTTCTTGGATATGTTTTGTCTGTTCAGGACAGATGAGCTCATCCAGCGAACCATACGAGAGAAGTTCAGCGAGTGTACTGTGCTCACCATCGCTCATCGTCTCAACACCATCATAGACAGTGACAGGATTCTGGTGAGTCCAAAGTCAGGATTATTCCTACAGAGTAAAGGGCTGGATGGTCTCACTACAAACCCTCTTAAACTGTCAATATTTGCAATTATTACTCCAAGCATTAAAAGCTTAATTTCTTTTTGCATTCAGGTCCTAGATGCAGGAAGAATCCATGCGTATGATGAGCCTTACACCTTACTTCAAGATGAAGACGGTATTTTTTACAAAATGGTGCAGCAGACTGGCAAGCAGGAAGCAGCTGCTCTACTAGAAGCAGCTCAAAAGGTTAGTAATAGAATAGAATAGAATAGAATAGAATAGAATAGAATAGAATAGAATAGAATAGAATAGCCTTTATTGCCACTGTGTGTACAATTAAATTAGGAGTGCTACTCCAGTCAGTACAACAACATTTAACAAAACACCAGTTCTACAGAAATAAGAATAGAGCGAATGTAAAATTACAAAAACTAAAAATAAGATAAGAAAATAGAATATAAAATTTTACAAAGTAACATAAGGATAGAGCTAAATAGAATAAAAAAATAATTTGGACATAATATGAATAGATGCAAATTTACAGTATTAATAGTATGTGACAGTATGTATACCTATGAACCAAGTCTATATGAAAATAGTGCATTTATATTTTATAAATATGAATAAGTATTGCATTATTATTGCAGAATACAAGATTGTTGCACAACTTACTGCACATAAGTTCACATTGTAAGGTTATTAACAATGTGTGACAGTACGTATATCTATGAATGATATTAACAGTATGTATATCTTTGAAAACAGTATGTATATTATGACCAAGTCTATATAAAAAATAGTGCATTTAGATTTTGATAAGTATTATTTTTATATAAATATTTTACTAGCAACATCAGTGCTCTTTCTATGTGTAAAAAAATAAACAGTGTTTAACAAAATTCCCCTTACTCTGTGTTTCAGGCCTATGATAGCAGAACCCGTCCAAACCTGTCGAATGGATTCTCCGAATCAGAAGGCATATATTATGAGACAGCAATGTAAGCTCAAAGACACTCTGAACGTTTGGCCGTGAGGCTACATAAAGTGCCCGGGCTCTTTTCGTGGCCCATCATCCTCCAGTGAACGAAGTGAGGGCGTCCGCTTCGCACGGTGAGCAGGTTTCTGGAGGACGAGATGCCGTTGCCTGAACCAAGTGGTCTGATCTATGCACACGACGCTGTTTCCTTCAGGCCAAGTGCCTGGAAATCACTGCTGTAAAAATACATACAACACTATTTATTTTCTGTTTTGTGTGCCGTCCAGAAATTAGTTTCAAATAACCAGATTGTCCTTAAAAAACCTGAAAGTGCCTTACTTCAAGTCTGCAGCAGTTTGTACATGTGTTAATTTAAGTTATGATCGTATATCATAGTTAAGGGTGCCTTTGTGATCGTTTGAAATGCAGGTACAAGTTACCAAAGAGTTGACCAAAATTCACACAGTTCAGAAAGAATTTAAATCATTCTCACACACAAGTATTTCTAGCCATCAGGAACAGTATATTAATGTAATTTCTAACTCTACCTTTCTGTAGAGTTGCTATAGCAGCTATGACTGAACTGAATTGTGCTTGATTTAGTTAAAACACATGTACACTTTATTTTACTATTTAACTGCCAAGGTTTATTGTTAATAGCCGTATAAATATCCATAGATTGCACTTTGCTGCTATCAATGTGTCAACACAGAAATGAAAAGTCAAAATTGTCCCTGAATAAAGTGGGATTTGTTGAACAACAGAAGCAGGTTTGTTATTGTGTGGTTTACAGTGTCTGAGTAAAGGCTGCTACGACACACCGTTCAGGCAGAACTTTCTTCTCATGCAGTGTGCGAGATCTATTGTGCGATTGGTCAGGTATTCAAAGTGGGCGTGGTTAGTGCAGAGGACCCCGCCTCCTTTGATGAGTTTGGCACTTGAGTTTCTCATGAAGTATGAAATGTATTGACCAGAACTAACTTTATTCTTGTTTTTGCCACCTCAAAAAGATGAAAAAACTTCTCTGTTGTTATGTAGCAAGCTACACCGTCCAGGGAGAGCTTTGTTCGCATGCATGTGAACTATTGCACGATTGGTTAGATATTCGAAGTGGGCGTGGTTAATATGGACAAGCAGATGACCCACTTCTGAGTTCGGCACAAGTTTCTCGTGAAGTATGAACCTGGTGTTTGGCCGTATTTTGTATACTATATCACAAAACTTTCCTTTTTAAAAACGAAATTTTGTTATAAATAACAATAATAATAAATAAATACATAAAATTATGTTTACAGACATTACAGTTTAAGATCCTGCTCAAATGTTCATATTCTATTAGTTGTGAAATGAACTTATAATGTTCAGTAACTGAATCATTCAACATCATAACATTATTTTTGTGCGAGCCCAACAAAGGAACTAACATGTGCCTCTCAGACAGTAAAAAGTGCTTTTAGGATGATTGAAATAACCATTATTTAACAAAACAATGTTATCCATAAAAAAAAAAAAAAAAAAAAAAAAAACTACATGCATGACGTGCAATATCACAATACTACCTTTTTAGTATACAAACAACCGAGTAAAATACCCATTTAAATAAATACCTAAAAATATCGATATAGTACTTTTTAATATCAATACAGTATCATGAAATGAAATATCGTGATATATTGTGGAACCAATATTTTCTTACACCCCTAGGAGCAGCGTGTGTTTTATAACATCAGCAAGAAAGAAAGTATCATTTAGTTTCTCCGAGTGTCATTTAAGACAATGGAGAAGTGGGTGTAACGCGGAGGGTTGAGCCAGGTCAAACCCACCAATAGAAACTCTTCTCTCATCCATCTGCGTAGGCCCCGCACCATTAAGTGCAGTTTAACTCGCAAATAAACCTTCTGAACTTGCAAACAAAGAGGACTGATTTATAAACAAAATGATCTCTTTTTTTTTATTGCACTTATTGTCTTTTGCTCTCAAATCTCTTTTTTGGTTGCAAATGTATTCTATTTGATTGATTAATAAGGAAACAAATGTCAACAAATGCAATAAAATGTACCAAAAATGCATATTTAAATAGACAACAAATGTCCACTAGAGGAGGCGGGCCTCAGTAGATCCATATTTACTTCCATGAACACAGTGTACTGCCTGTCACATTTAAATCATGTGAGCAAACATGCAAATAAAAGGTTGGATTTCAAAGATCCTTTCACTGCCCAGTCTGTATTTTCCAATACATCAGCTTGGAGACTAAGGCTGAATCCAAATTCACCCCTTGGCCCACGCGTACACGTGAAGGGGTCGTCGAAATGGAGATGTTCCAAGACCACACTACAAATGGAAGGGTAGGAGAAATTTCCCATAATTCTGCTTGAATCATTGGCAAGATGGAGGTAAACACAACAAAAAAGTGCAGCAGGGTGATCAAACAAACACACAAATGTACGTATTTTCTCAGTAAACAACTTAATCATTTGATCGAATGCCGTTTCAGTGTGTTATAGATCGCATTTCTACAGATTATAGTTTGTAGCTGCAAAAAGATGTCCAAAGCCCATGGAACAGAGACGGTTACAGCTACTGACGGCATGATGAATATCATCTTTATTGTCATTAACAGCTACACTATATTGCCAAAAGTATTGGCTCACCCATCCAAATAATCAGAATCAGGTGTTCCAATCACTTCCATGGCCACAGGTGTGTAAAATCAAGCACCTAGGCATGCAGACTGCTTTTACAAACATTTGTGACAGAATGGGTCTCTCTCAGGAGCTCAGTGAATTCCAGCGTGGAACTGTGATAGGATGCCACCTGTGCAACAAATCCAGTCATGAAATTTCCTGGCCCCTAAATATTCCACAGTCAACTGTCAGCTGTTTTATAAGAAAGTGGAAGTGTTTGGGAACGACAGCAACTCAGCCACCAAGTGGTAGGCCACGTAAACTGACGGAGCGGGGTCAGCGGATGCTGAGGCGCAGAGTGCGAAGAGGTGGCCAACTTTCTGCAGTCAGTGGCTACAGACCTCCAAACTTCATGTGACCTTCAGATCAGCTCCAGAACAGTGCACAGAGAGCTTCCTGGAATGGGTTTCCGTGGCCGAGCAGCTGCATCCAGGCCATACATCACCAAGTGCAATGCAAAGCGCCGGATGCAGTGGTGTAAAGCACGCCGCCACTGGACTCTAGAGCAGTGGAGGCGCCTTCTCTGGAGTGACCAATCACGCTTCTCCATCTGGCAATCTGATGGACGGGTCTGGGTTTGGCGGTCGCCAGGAGAACGATACTTGTCGGACCGCATTGTGCCAGTTTGGTGGAGGGGGGATTATGGTGTGGGGTTGTTTTTCAGGAGCTGGGCTTGGCCCCTTAGTTCCAGTGAAAGGAACTGGGAATGCTTCAGCAGACCAAGACATTTTGGACAATTCCATGCTCCCAACTTTGTGGGAACAGTTTGGAGCTGGCCCCTTCCTCTTCCAACATGACTGTGCACCAGTGCACAAAGCAAGGTCCATAAAGACATGGATGACAGAGTCTGGTGTGGATGAACTGGACTGGCCTGCACAGAGTCCTGACCTCAACATAATAGAACACCTTTGGATGAATTAGAGCGCAGACTGAGAGCCAGGCCTTCTGTCCAACATCAGTGTGTGACCTCACGAATGCGCTTCTGGAAGAATGGTCCAAAATTCCCATGAGCACACTCCTAAACCTTGTGGACAGCCTTCCCAGAAGAGTTGAAGCTGTTATAGCTGCAAACGTCATATTGAACCCCATAGACTAGGAATGGGATGTCACTGAAATTCATATGCAAGTCAAGGCAGGTGAGCGAATACTTTTGGCAATATAGTGTATGTATAGCAGGAACCATATATAGTGAGAATGAAGTACATGGGGGTCTGACACAAGGGATTACGATACAAAAGGTGCATTAATGCGATGCAGGACAGCTGACCCAGTCTTAGACTGACACGGGTATAACAGACAAACAGATCAGTCATGGTGGTTGTGTGTCCTGTAGCACACAGGGAATATTGCACAGTTACAAGTCCAAGTCCTTAGCAGCATATTAGTCATATTGCACTGTACAGTATTAATAATAATTATAATTCCAGCCTAAGATTGATGCAGATGCAGATGTGGCTGCAGGTTTAGGTCTCGACTGTTTCAATAAAAATATAATTTAATGTTATTTAACTGTTCCAGTTGGAAGACAATGAATGAATGAGCGGACAGTTACATTGACCATCTGTGAATCACAAATGAATCCAAAAGCTCCAACAGATAAAAAACAGGTCAAAGGCCTGAGAAGAGAATGTGTGTCCGGTTCCACTCCATCCATCAGATCAGCGAGTTGTAAAGTTTCACACTGATTTAACATGAATGTGGTTCAGGTGGAGCTGAACCCAAATCTACAACCTGCAGCAACTATTAACCTCATTTCAATAAACTTTACCTTCACTGCTCTTAAATCTTCTTCACCGGTTTTACAGGAGGAAGTGTGTTGATGTGAACAGAAACTTGTTCCATGTGGTTGATGCTGTAGTTTATTAAATGACCACTAGGTGTCAGACAAACACAACAATTTGGGACACAGGTTAATGAGTCAATCCATCACTGATTTTCATTTAAATACTTTTACACATAAAACCATAGAATATTACAGATGCTTAACATTTACCGAAAAAAAAATATTAAATGTCATTGTTTTATTCTCATTAATGTCTGACACTTGACTTAACTTTCTTAATATTAATTTCTGTTCATTTTTAAGGACATATGACTTTACTTCTTAACTTGTTTCAATGTCCTCATGTTAAAAACAGCTTTAACCCTTTCATGCATAGTGGTCACTACAGTGGACAGATAGCTCTTCTCTTGTATATTCATGGATTTTGTTGTTTTGGTTTATTTGTTGTTGTTTTTTACACATATCTTGATTAAAGTTTTAACACATTCCATATCTTTTCTGACATGAATTGGCAACATTGTGTAGATCTCCCCTGAGCATAAACCCCCAGAATCACAAGCCCCCCACCACCACCACCACCACCACCACCACCACCAGTAGTTATTACACAATTTATCTGTACATGCATGTTTCTTTGCTTCAAAAATTAAATGCATGGTGTCCAGCTGATAATGATGATGATTATTATTATATTTTTTTACTTTTTTTTTTTTAACTTTTTATTTATTTATTTATTTATTTTTTATATAAGAAAATTTTGAATCACATTGTTTTTTTCATGCCTAAAGAGGAATAAAAACACACAGGAAAAAATCTTGACTACGGTTCTCATAATTCATGCATGAAAAGGTTAAACAAAACAAGTTCAGTTGTAAAATTTGATTATTTTCATTGATTCTATCGACACTGATCTGTGATTGAACTGTTGAATTCTTTCAGAACCAGATGTAAAATAACTGCCATAAAAACGTGATGATGGAACTGAGTTTGGAGATGAATTTACCAACATCTAGTGATGGTTGTAGACTCAGTGTCCATATAGAAGATAACCATGTCCTCCTCTATGTCCACGTGTTGGCTGTTGTTGCTGTTTTTGTTTGTTTGTTTATTTTTTGCTTTTTAGTGACTTCCAATAGACAAACATACATAACACATCAACACATACCACACTAAATGCACAGTGAAATGCAAACTAACCTCACTGCACACACACACACACAAACTGTGTAAGAGAAAAATGAAATACAAATAATTATTTAAAAATTAAATAATAATAATACTAATAATAACACTGGTCAACAACAAATTTATTGTTTAAGTTTTTTTGAGCTGATTTAGGATAATTTTGGTGTGTTGAATCCAAAAATCACCTTAATTTTGCTCAATCAGGTCAACTTTCTGAACTATGCTACATATTGGCTTTTTAACATTTTTGCTTACATTCATGGGCATTTTCACATCATATGATACAAAATTATTTCATACTTCTTGCAATAAACGAGTTCTGAAGATTTTACTTTTGCCAATTTATGATTAATGTGTTTTTTTAATATTACAGGTGAATGAAATGGCTTCGACTAGAAGATCTTGCAAAAATAAGCCTGACGTATTCTGCTACATCTGTGGTGAATACACCATTGTACCTAACAGGAATCAAGTCACAAGTTTCATGAAGTGTGCTTACCAATCTTATTTTGGTATTAATATTTTTGGAATTAATATGGTATTAATTCATTTTGTGAGAAGATCCAATTTTTCAAAATCAAATTAGCAAAAAACCCTGACCTGATTGAGAAAAACAGATGTCATTTTTGAATTTAGTGATGCAAAATGGTCCTAATTCAGTTGAAAAAGCCTAGACAACTTGCAAAAAACATGTTTTTGTAACCCAGTGTAATAATAGCACACACAAAGAGAGAGAGAGAGAAAAGGGAAGCTGTCACACTCAGTAGGTTTACAGATGAGTATAATCTATTGTTATTGAAGTCAATCAACTCCTTTTCCACTGAAATGCTGGTTTGGAGCCAGTGCCTGACTTAGCATCATTTGTTTGTTTGTTTGTTTGTTGTTGTTTTGTTTTTTACATTTAATTTAATGTGTGTTATTATAGCCTGTAAACCATAAGAGGTAATTCATATCTGGGGGGTGGCGGAAATGCACAAATAATGTTTGCAGCCGCCGTTAAAAAATAAAGAAGAAAAAGACTTAGATTTAGCACCGGTTCTTTGTTATCCGGGACCAGGTTCCAGGTTCCAGGCTAGCACTAACTTCAAACTGGGCTAAACCAGGGCCATGTTAAGAACCGATGACGTAACCCTGACGTCATCAGTGGGCGGGGATTACAGACTAATATAGGAAGCGCGAACGCCATGAACCGCCATTTTATAAACTACAACTACCGCGTTTTAACTTTAGTGTTTAGAGAAAGAATTATGGAAGCCAAAAACAAGCAGCAGTGGTCTGAGGAGGAGACCCAGTGCTTTCTGGCACTGTGGGCTTCATCCGAAGTCCAAGACAAGTTGTTGGAAAAAATACAAAGCGAGATGGCAGCTGCCGGCTACGAGCGGAGCCTGGAGCAGCTTCTGACCAAACAGAAGAAGTTAAAGAAGGACTACAGGGACCACAGGAGACAGACAGGAAGCAGCGGCCGGACCAAAAACATTCTGTACTTCGACCTGCTGGACTCCATTTTAGGGGACAGGCCGGTGAATCAGACTACCGGTGAACTGAGGTCAGCCACGGACATACTGCTTTCCATTGTGGACGACTCCATTGTTACAGCAGCGGCAAACGAAACTGGTGAGTTGTGTTTCTCAAACGCGTGGTTAATAACTCAAAAAGTCCACTTTGGAGATTAAAGCGAGCTACAAACGTTACGGTCGTTACAACGCTAGCTAGTGGTATGCTAACAACAAGCTAACAATGACACTTCGGTAATGTGAGCATTAGGGCTGGGTGAAAAAAAAATCTGTTTAATCGATCTCATTGTAATTTTGCGTAATCGATTAATAGTGGATGAGATCGATTTTTCAGAGCAGGACCAGGACTACGCGGAACCGTCTTGCGAACCCCGGGGGAAGACGCGGAAAACACGCGGTGGGGAAACCCTTCCACTGGAGGTCCTCCAGCCTCAAACTGGAACCGGCAGTGTGAGGGGACTGTCCGCCCGGGGAGTCTCTGAAGCCGGTCATTCTTGGTATAATAACTTGGATCCATACTATCACCTATGGCTGAGTATGGAGTTAGAGGAAGAGTACAGCGACAGTGTCCGACTTACCCCCCCCCCCCAACACTCCCGGATAGGGTGCACCCCCCAGCCCCGCTCCGACCAACAATCACGGAGCACGCACCCCACCCCAACACTCCGGGATAGCGTGCACCCCCCAGCCCCGCTCCGAATAACAATCACGGAGCGCGCACCCCCCCGCCCCACCACCATCACCCCCCCCCCCCCAGTAAGTAGAAGCCACCAGCCATAAAACAGAATAAAGGTGATGAAGTCCGTTCTTCACCACTGAAGGAACATGGCACTGTTTCTGTGCCGTTCATTATTTAAGAGCACACTGAGCAATTTACTGCAGAAGTGTCATATGTATGTCCTTTCTAATATCAATACTGATACCAGTATTGATGTGTTGCATGACTGTGATACTCAAATAATCAGGTTACAACTCAAAATTGTACTTTGGTATCACTAAATTACTCTGAATCAATCATTCATTCATTTTCTGAACCCGCTTTATCCTCACTAGGGTCACGGGGGTCGCTTGGAGCCTATCCCAGCTACATGGGGCGAAGGCAGGGTACACCCTGGACAAGTCGCCAGTTCATCGCAGGGCTGAACATATAGAGACAAACAATCACTCTCACATTCACACCTATGGGCAATTTAGATTAACCTATTAGTGCATGTTTTTGGATTGTGGGAGGAAGCCGGAATACCCGGAGAGAACCCACGCAGACACGGGGAGAACATGCAAACTCCACACAGAAAGGTCCCACCCCCCGTTGACTGGTGTTGGAATCAAACCCAGGACCTTCTTGCTGTGAGGCAGGAGTGCTAACCACCGTGTCGCCTCTGAATCAATCAATTAATATCAAATCGAATCGTGATTAATCGATTCAGAACCTTACAAATCGAAATCAAATCGATTATGGAAACAGGCCATGATACCCAGCCCTAGTGAGTATTCTTGTCTCCAACAATGTTTCCTCGGTGGGTTCATAAAAGGCAGATCTGAACTGAGTAGTTGACTTACAGTAGACAGGGTTATTGTCCACACTGGGGAGAACATGTAAAATTAAAGCTTTTGTTTTTTGTTTGTTTTGTTCTTTACAGAGTTGTTTCCTATGGACCAGGAGGCAGATTCCAAGTTGCCGCAACCACTTGTCTGCAGCTTGCCAGCTCCATCCTGCAGTACTTCTTCCACCTCTGATCAAACCAGAACAGGTAAGATTTGTACCGATGGCTCACTGCACGCACACACCATGCAGATCATTTTTTAAACTAGTCACACCACCTTCACTAACCAAACATAGCATTATTGTGTAATGTTGATGCTGTAGGAGCTATTTGTTCATTTAGTTTTTTGTTTTGTAATTTAGTATTTTTTGCTAATTGTCTGTTATTGATTGTTTGCTTTTTTGTTTGTTAAATATTTAGAATTTATTTTTGAGTTTAATGGTTATTACTTTCATTCTTTAGTATTTAGGCCTAGCACCTTTTGTTGTGTAGACCGTGGGCACATGGGCATAAATAGGCAGCACCAAGGGAGACCAGCATGTACCTGGGTGGGCCTGTGGTTTTTTACCAGTCAGTCAGTAGCATGTCAGGATGAGCAGGAGAGGCAGCAAACAGGCCTTAATTGTTGTTTGCCTGCAAAACCTGAGAATAAATCATGTGAAATACATCTATGGACTGGACATTGTGTTTTTGACTGTAAACCACAAACCCATGGTGCATCTAGTGGTTATTTGAGTTATGGAAAAGTCTTATGTTCAGTCACTTTTAAGTTGGTTTAATCTTGATGACAAATAGTCACTACAGATATATATAACCGTTTCATTGTTTTGCTTTTACATAGGAAATAGAAAGAGGGATTCTACCACTGAGTTGACAGAATATCTTAAGAGGTCAGAGGAGAGGTTTCTGGAGCAGACCAGGAGGGACCAGGACCTCACAGCAGCTTTGCTCCAAAATATGCAGATGATGGATGAAATGGAAAGCGCACTTGTTGGTCTGATGGGGCGCATGGTTTCTGTGATGGAGGGTCTTTCACAGAAATGAAGATGTTAAGACTGGACTCACCGCTGTTTTTGCACAGCAACAGCTTCTCCATTTTTCTTCCCTTTTTGTTAACATTTTTGAAGCTTTTTTTTTTTTTTAATTTTTGCCTATTTGTCTTTTAGTACTTGTGTGAATAAACCCATTTGAAATGCAAAAAGGTCATTTTGCCCATGTTTTCCTATGCCTCACATAAACTTGGGTAACCATACTGCCCCGCTGACCTCAGTAATTATCTGTTTACAGACTATCCTTGGGCCAGATCAAGTGGTGCCACGGGGACACATTTCCTGTTCAGTAAGCTCTGTGTTGAAAACTAAAGTTATCTCCATGTTTAACACATGTATGGATAGGTCTCAGTAAGTACATTCACATGACACATTGTTACAATTTACAGGAGTAAAAATACTTACTGGTGCATGACACAGACTAAAAACATAATAAATATATATATATATATATATTTTTTTTTTTTAATTTATTGATTTTTTTTTTTTTTTTTTTTTCTGACTTTGCACAAATGTACAAAACATGCTGTTCTTGTAATAAATTGAACCTAAATTAAACATAGGGCTTTAGCTATGTTAAACTACAATTGTGATCAAGATTGGATAAAAATGTTGAAGGTTTTATGAAGACAAATATGTTGTGACACAGGGACAGCAGTTTGTCTTACAGGGGTCAGAATAAAAGACTGCTAGAACTAAAAGACTACAAATATGCTAATAAACTTTTATTTAACATACATATTACAACTGAAGTGATATATACAGCTAATAGCAGGGCATATTTTACAAATAATTTGATTGTACATAACTTTTCTATATTCTTGTACTGTTGAATAACTAGTTCCTACAGATTCCCAGACTTAAAATATAACATCTATAAGCAAGAAAAAGTATTAAAGTTAATTGTGCATTAACATATTTTAGTCCTTTTTAAGTTTCATTTTATATTGATCAGTAAGCTTGGAACTTCTGATACTGAAATTTTGTGAACACTTCCATAAATGTAGTTCTTTAAAAAATGAGCCTATTTGAGAAATGACAGGTGAAACTTTAATTTTGACACTAATGTTCACTTTGGCTTGATCTGGCCTCCTTGCATTATGTTTCTACGTATGTAATATAAAAACCCATATATTTATGTTTATGACAAATGCCACGGAGTGAATGGAGAAGAATAGACTGTTGGTTTCAGTGAGTTTATTGAAGAAAAACCTCACTGCACACGTCATAGAAACTATTGATGTGATGTTTCGCATCGAGGCTTCGAAGCGTGTGTCAAGTAACCCAGGCAGTGGATGTGTCCAGGCAACATGTGACCTCCATCTCGTAATCAGCTGTAGGACCAGCTATAAAGACACAGTAAACACTTATGAATGTCTCATTGCACTTGTCTGAGAGAGTTGGCAACCCTAAAACTAAGCAGCCAAGGTACATCCAGTGTCTAACAATGGCTAACAACAACACGTTCATTTAAATATCAAAGTCTCTTCGATATACCTCTCTCCTCAAACATAGTCGCTGTTTGTTTCGACCATGAATTCGACGGGTAGCCAGCAATATTTATGTTTTTTGCCTCTGGATTGCAATGTAGGCTTGTAAAAGACAAGAGCAGCACTTGCATCAGTACCAGAGCTGGTTCTAGGCATTTTGGCTCCTTAAGTGAGATATGTATTTGGCACCTGTATGGCCTATGCCACGGGCTGGCCCTGATCGGTACGATGAGGTCCCCCATGTTTGTTATTGTGCTTGATCCCAGACTCACAGTCACGTGATCACATTTTACGGTGATGTAATGACTTGGCTCCGCTTGGCTCTTGGCCTATGGAAAAGCAAACTGATTCTTTGGAGGCACCAGGTTGGAACCAGTTAAGCACTGGCTCTAGCACCAGCTCCAAACTAGCACCAGGTACTTTTTGGTGGAAAAGGAGTATCAGTGACATCATCAGCCATGGGCCAATAATGGACAAAGGGAGGTTTTCATGTGTTAAATGTGTTTGGATGTTTAGGAATAAAAGTCACACAATATGTTGTGAGTTAATTGAAAAAGCTGAAAATAACTGTCTCTGCTGTGAAAACTCCAACAGTGTCATTTTCAGCCCAAATGGGACAGTTCACATTCCAACAATGTGGAATTTATACAGGATGATGAAGAATCTGGAAAAGAACCGAGAGAAAAACAGGAGCTGAGAGAGTGATGAAGAGGAGGAGGAAAAGAAGGAGGAAGGGGGGAGTAAGGAGGAAGAGGAAGTGGATGAAGAGGAGGAGGAAGAGGGAATAAGAAGAAGGGGAGGAGGGCAAAGAGGAGAAGGAACATGAAGAGGAGGAGAAGAAGGAGGATGAAGCATCATATCAAGGAGAAAAAAGGGAAACTCAAATGCACTAGTCTCAGTCTAGTTTCCAAATGTCCGCAGGTATGGAATGATATTGATAAAGACTTACAAATGTCTCCAACTGTATGTGTTTTTAAAAAGAGATTTAGGAGACAACTGCTACTGGTATGTGCTCAAATATGAATTAATGCTGTAATCCTTTTCTTTGCCTACATGTAACTTTGATTTTATGATTGTTGGTGACTAGACCCCTTGGACCTTGTTAGGAGTAGGGCGGGAATGCCTCAAGGACCATCATACTGAGCACAGGGGCCTCTCAGAATGTGTGCTCAGCCCATTGCTCTTCACCTTGCTAACCCACGATTGTGTACCAACTCACAGAACCAATCACATCATCAACGACGATCATATGACTGTGGTGGGCCTCATCATCAATGATGAAGCCAACTACAGGAATGAGGTAAACCAACTGGTCTAGTGGTGTAACGACAACAATCTCTTCCTGAATGTGGGGAAAACTGAAGAGATTGTGGTCAACTTCAGGAGAAGACACTCCCAGCATCCCCCACTAACCATCAACGGTACTGCTGTGGAGAGGGTGAGGAGCAGAAGGTTCCTGGGCTGCACATCACAGAGGATCTGTCCTGGACAGACAGCATCACATCACTGGCCAAGAAGAATCAAATACACCTCTACTTCCTCTATAAACTGAGGAGAACACAAGTCCCGCCCCCATCATGTGTTTGGTACAGAGGCTGCACTGCCTCCTGCCCAAAGAGACAACGCATACAGCCAGTAGGATCATCGGTGTCCCTCCTCCCTCCCTCACAGACATATTTCAAACCCGCCTCACCCACATTGTATTCCACTACTGCTGCTACTGTAAATAGATGGACATATACACTTTATATCCTGCTGTAGTTTACGCTTTATACTGTTTATTTATTCTTATTCAATTTTTGTTACCTTTTTTTAAATGCATGACATTGAACAAGGTGAGAGAGAAACAGTATCTCAGTTCTGTGTACGTTATGCATCTAATGAAATGACAGTCAAGAATGTTTCAAACTTTGAATGAGTGTGGATCGTCTGCTGACATTCTAGAACAGGGGTCGGCAAGCTTTACAACCTAAAGAGCCATTTTTGTCTCGAAAAAGAAGAAAGAACTCTAACTGGAGCCATGAAAAAAATATTTAAACCCATCTACATTTTACCAGGAGGTGGCTGCTCTGATGTAGCCTATTTGTGATTAGTTTGCTATTTAACTTTGTATTCCATTACAATAAAGCAATGGGTGGTGCATTTGTGAAATTATACAACTACAATAAAAAAAAAAAAAAAACATTCAAAATGTGTAGGATTTTTTAAAAATGATGGACACTATTTCCAAAACATAATTATATTGTGTAACTGAGAAAAAGCTCAACTTTCATGTAGAGGCTGACTTTTAAACTATATATATATATATATATATATATATATATATATATATATATATACACACACACACACACATTTTGGTTTATATGTTGTCAAAAAATATTTTATTCCATGGATAGTCAGTACATTTTTGCAGATAGACAAAGTTAGAATAGATTCAGGCCTATAATAATGTTAAAAAGTAATGAAACTTATTCAGTTTATTTCAAAATGTTCCTTAAATGTTTTTTGACAGTGGGAGCCATAGAGGGAGGCTAAAGAGCCACATTTGGCCCAGGAGCCATGGGTTGCAGACCCCTGTTCTAGAACGTCTACTCAGACTGAGATTAACGTCAGGAAAAACATGACGGACAGTCAAACTAAGCTCCTCCCACAGGTGCTGGTGGAATGTGTCTGACCAGGTGACGTTGTATTTCATTCAAAACACAGGTCACATGAAACTACCAACACTTTGACTCTTCCAACAGGCTTACACATGTAACCCAGGTCAAAATTGCTTAAGTTAATAAATACTATCAATAAATAGGATAAATATGTTGAGCCAAATTTCATTATTTCAAATTTCATATTTCTTATAAAAGCAGTGATAAAAGCAGATAAATAAGACTAAAAGCAATATTTCATCTTTGTTAGTGAATTACTCTGTCAATTAGTTGATTAAAATGAGCATCCTGTTGCTTTAAGAAAGTGTGACTCTGTTCGGCCAATCAGAACGGCTGTTGTGGTTCCTGTCGCAGGATACGCGGATAGAGACAGGTGTGTAAAATGGACCGAAGTGAGCTGGCCGACAGAGAAACAGTAAGTTTGTAACCTTTTCTTTTGTGTTTAAAAGTGTTTTCTTTCTTTCTGTTTCGTCTATTGTGATAGACTGTGGTTATTTTGAACGGTATTTGTTAAGTTTAATTAAGAACTACTGGAGAACATGCTGGATTTTTTTTTTTTTTTTTAATTTCAGGCAAATTGACGCAGTTTAAAGCTTATCTGTTACAGACTAAAAAAACAATGTTAATAAAGTTATTCTTTGTTGTAGGTTGATCTATATTTCTTTCGTTTTTCTTTTTTTGTTTTCTTTAATGTTAACCCTTAATAGGTAACCATGGTGCCCCCCACAGCTACGGTACTTTATTGCATATACAGGGTGTTTCAAAAAAAAGTGTACACTCAGAAAAATGCCTAAAAAATGAAAGTTCCATAAGTTTCAGAAAATATCTATACGGTTATTGATAGACCAAGGTCTCATGCTTTCATTACCACAATGGCAGGTATCAGCCATACCACGTGAGTGAGCATGGTCCTTGTACTTAATTGGGATAGAAAATGGCTTGCGCACAGATATGAGAGGGTTTTAACAAGATCAGACACCACAATTGGAAAGCTTAGGCAGGTGCTTTAATGCTGTGTAATTTACAAGAAAATTCAGTTAACCCTTTGTCTTCCAGAAGCCTCCAAACTTTGCACCCAGGCTGTGCCTTCCTTCACTCAAACAGCAAGTCCTTGCACGTCTGGTTCTGATCGTAGTCCATGCCAAAGAATGCAGGCACACACAGTTCAGTCTTCTACGTGGCCACCATTTCGTCGCAGGCACAGCTCTGCCCTCCTTAACATGTCATAAACCGCACGCCTTATCATTCCACCATCCTGCCTCAAAAGAGTTACTTCAGCTTCAGTACGATCCTGCAGGTCATCCAGGTTTCTTGGCGGAGTGACGTAGACCTTTGACTTCAGATGGCCCCACAAGAAAAAGTCAAGTGGGGTAAGATCGGGGGATCTTGGGGGCCACTCAACGGGATGGTTCAGTGCGATGACGCGATTCCAGGCCATGGTTCAGTAATTTTGAAGGCCAGGAAGTGCACATTTTTAAGGCCATGGTTCATTGATTTGTCAAAGAAGACACAGCCACAGTCCATTTCAATTTGCCCACAGGCCTAAAATGGACTGTGGTCTGACAAATGTAAACAGTGCTTCGTAGCTTCCGAGAAATTTACGTAGACATGCCTGGATGGCTCAACCTGGGTGCAAAGTTTGGAAGCTTCTGGAAGACAAAGGGTTAACTGAATTTTCTTGTAAATTACACAGCATTAACTCTTTCGGTGCCAGACAGTTAAGGGGCTAATAAGCCTTAAAAGTGCCACAGATTTTGGCCGTTTTTCAGTATTTCGCGTCGTTTTTATAATATTTGAAGAATCCTGCAGGAAACCGCTCGGTAACATCCGACCGATTACTGATTAGATTCAAAACGCACCGGACGCAGCCGATTCATTATTGATCGTAATTTGCATAATTTATAATAATAATAATAATAATAATAATCTTTAGTTATATAGCACTTTTCATACATTAAAAACTGTAGCACAAAGTGCTTTACATATCAGTTTAAAAATCAGTACCGCCCCCCACCCACACCCACCCACTCACCTGCACACACACACACACACACACATATACACATATACATGCAAACCCACAAGCTCACACATACTTAAGAAGACTGACTGAGCACGGGTAGACCAGAACAAAAAATGTACAAGTAAAAGTAAAACATCAGTTTAGGAGGCGCTGTCTCAGGGAGCCATCCGCACCAGGAGGCAGCCGCCGACCCCAGCGACCAGGCACCAGCAAAACAGCCCCGCATCCCAACTAGTGGGAGAGGGCCAACTGGGACCCCCACCCACCAGAAAGGAGCGGACCCCAGTGAGAGAAGGCGCCACAGCCCCCGGAGTCCACAGCCGCCCCCCGGCATGGAGGGCTCCCTCTGATGAAACACCGGAGAACAAGAAACATTAAAAAGATATAAAATATTATTCGGTCACGTGACCTCAAATTCCCGTCTGCTTGGTCTCAAAAGGGGGACACAGAAAGAACGTCATCGAAATGTGAGAAAGAAATGGGGGTGGATGGTTTGTTTGTACACAAATATGGCGTGTTCTCCAAAGCTGATCTGATCGGCCCGTGGCACTTTACAGGTTGTTTTCATAAAGCCGATTTAATCGGCCCATGGCACTGAAAGTGTTAAAGCACCTGCGTAAGCTTTCCAATTGTCGTGTCTGATCTTGTTTTATCCCTCTCATATCTGTGCGCAAGCCATTTTCTATCCCAATAAAGTGCAAGGACCATGCTCACTCATGTGGAACGGCTTATACCTGCCATTGTGGTTATGAAAGCATGAGACCTTGGTCTATCAATAACCATATAGATATTTTCTGAAACTTATGAAATTTTCATTTTTTAGGCATTTTTCTGAGTGTATACTTTTTTTTGAAACACCCTGTAGTATGAAAGGATAGCAATGAAACGAAAAAAATATAACAAAATTGTGCTTTATTTTGCAAATAAATTCTCCTTTACTGCGTGAAGTACAGTTCTCCTTTACTGCGTGAAAACATAAAAAAATTAAAAACGTGGGGTCTGCTGGGACCCAGGGTTACCTATTAAGGGTTAATAAGGATACAATGTTGTGCAAAGGTGTACACGGTGGGGAAGCAAAATTTACAATGAACATTTAGTTTTTTCTCAGCAGGCACTACGTCAATTGTTTTGAAACCAAACATATATTGATGTCATAATCATACCTAACACTATTATCCATACCTTTTCAAAAACTTTTGCCCATATGAGTAATCAGGAAAGCAAACGTCAAAGAGTGTGTGATTTGCTGAATGCACTCGTCACACCAAAGGAGATTTCAAAAATAGTTGGAGTGTCCATAAAGACTGTTTATAATGGAAAGAAGAGAATGACTATGAGCAAAACTATTACCAGAAAGTCTGGAAGATACTATTAAAGAAGAATGGGAGAAGTTGTCACCCAGATATTTGAGGAACACTTGCGCAAGTTTCAGGAAGCATGTGAAGGCAGTTATTGAGAAACAAGGAGGACACATAGAATAAAAACATTTTCTATTATGTCAATTTTCTTGTGGCAAATAAATTCTCATGACTTTCAATAAACTAATTGGTCATACACTGTCTTTCAATCCCTGCCTCAAAATATTGTAAATTTTGCTTCCCCACCCTGTACTTATAACAATTTTGGAGACAAATGATACTATTTATAGTCTTGGTGGAGAGTGGGGGGGTGTGAAATGTTTTCTTTTTCTGGGGGGGGGGGGGGGACATAACAGAAAATAATTGAGAAGCACAGCACAAAACAGTTGAGTTATTTCAGAGAAATGGAAACTCCTATTGGATGATGTAACACACTGACCTTTGACCTCTGATGTCACCCTCTGTCATCAAATCTAAACCAATCAGCTTACGTCCAAATAAACCACATGTTCAAGTTTGGGTCCAGACACTTAAACCTGCAGAACATTAGTGTAATTTAAGGTTCTATCCAGGTTTCCATTGGAGAACATGAATAGTGAACAGTTAAGAATTAGAACCAGTTGTTTGTGACTTAAAGGTGATTCAACTGCTTCCGCTGGTCATGTGACCTCTGCTCTGGATTGGTTTAGTCCTTCAGGTTTTAATGGAAATCTGAGAAACCATCATCACATGGTGTTGGGCAGGGACTGTAAACCAGTAGACTAAACCAGTTAATTTTCAACATCTTCAGTGTATTTTCTTTATAGACTTTGAGAATCAGCGCTGCTTCTCCCTCACTTCACTGCACATCATCAGCTTCAGGACTCCATCTAGTGGTCTGACAGTAGAACAACAGTAGCCACGAACACACCCACATGTATCAGTCATGACACTTCAACACTCACTCACATTCACACTCGCACCACAAACAGCACCGACAAACACCTTCATTAAGTCACATCTAGATTAAACACACACCATATGAGATGTGGGATGCAGGTCTTGGTCCAAAACCCCAAGTCTGGTTTATCTCTGAACCGCTGGTCCACATCTGACGCTTCTCCATCATATAACCACGTCTCAAACTCTGCTGTGTTTTCAGTGTTTGTTGTGTGACTGATGTGGATTCAGCAGAATGGATCAGTGTGAGAACAGAGAGGAGGGAGCCCCTTCCCAAAAGACCACCAAGAGGACCCCCCCAGGACCTGGACCTGGACCTGACAGGCCCTCGAAAGCTCAGAGGTAAGACTACCATCTGGATCTGTCCACCACTGTTCTCCATGTCAGAGCTCAGCACTAAAACCACTGATATTGCTATTCACAGACTTGGACCTGGACCCAGCTGTATGTCTATGAAGAGTACTGACTCCAAGGAATATTTTATTAACTTCAAAGGGAAATATTCATCAGAGTCAGTGTACGTCATCCTCATTCAGATCTTTAGACCTGAGTGCGACACAAAAACACTTGTATGTAAATGTTGATCCAACCACAGACACTATGGATGAACGGATTGTCCAGAACTCAACAGGAAACTGGGTTTGGATTCCCTCATGTGATGGAGTTTTGTGGGTTCAGTTTCAGTTTTCAGCCACATTTCCATACAGTAGTAGGTTTATACATCAGCTGGGTGGAAATATGATGGTTGGCTGTGGACACACAAATAGTACAAATAGTCTGTTATTATATCCACCTGGTTTTAGTTAGTAACAAAGACTAACAAATACATGAAAAAGATTATTTATTTATTCTCAATAGTTATTCATGATCTGATCAACTTAGAATAAATTAAATGATCCTGATCTAATGTTTCATTGAGTTTCATTGATCTGTGAATTTTTTGATCAGATTCAGACTTTATTGATCTTCACTGTATTTATCATTTTCTCATTGTTTCTACAGTTTGTTTGAAGACTAAACACTTTATTTTCTAATGACCAGGATCCATCAGAGACCAGAGTCCCATGGACCTGATCCTGGATCCAGTTGTGTGTCCTTCAGGAGTGACAGGTCCAAGCAGAACCCACCTTATTTTTCTGCAGAGACGTAAGTTCGGTGTAAATGTCCCATGTGTCGACTGTTTGTTAAATATATATTAAACATTGACTCAAGTTTGAAAGTTTATAATGTGTTCATTTTCCGCTGATTCTTCACATCATTGGGTCTGTTTCCATGACCATAAAAATCTGATGACTATTAGTAGTCAGATAATTGTAATACTCAGGTCTGATATATTTACGTGCACTTCAATGCAAAAATTGAAAACTTTGGTTTAGACGCTCCAGTCCATTATTGGATTTCTGTCGGAGTTTGTACATACATAGTGATGGTAGAATCAAATTTTCTCTAATTGTTTTGAAGTCACATTTGACTACCTAACTTCTGTTTTCTATGATTTATTAGTTTTACCACATATTCAGGTGTAACAGAACTAAACTAGAAAAGCACTCAGAGAGCGCAGACCTCCGCCAAGGCAGATCAGTGGGCCCCTGTGGCCCACCCCCACCCCCGATCACCACCAAAATGTAATCATTTGTTCCTTGTGCCAGTATCAACTTTTCGTGAAATTTTCATCCAAATCCGTCCATAACTTTTTGAGTATCTTGCACATGGACAGACAGACAGACAAACCAACACCGGCAAAAACATAACCTCCTTGGCGGTGGTAATAAATCAGTTTAACCTGTTCACATGCACAAAGACAAGGGAGTATTGGAGACAAA
Organism: Sphaeramia orbicularis; assembly: GCF_902148855.1. Lineage (NCBI taxonomy): Eukaryota > Metazoa > Chordata > Actinopteri > Kurtiformes > Apogonidae > Sphaeramia > Sphaeramia orbicularis. Next base: position 25,994,369 of record NC_043958.1, on the reverse strand, counting down.
TCCAGGTGTGTTCATCTGATTTATTATAATCAGATAACTGCTGTTACCTGATCAAATAAATCTAACTAGAAGCACTCGGAGAGCGCAGACATCCACCAAGGCAGATCAGTGGGCCCCTCCGTGCCCCCCCACCCCACCGCGATCACCACCAAAATTTAATCATTTGTTCCTTGTGCAAGTATCAACATTTCTTGAAATTTTCATCCAAATCCGTCCATAACTTTTTGAGTTATCTTGCACACAGACAGACAGACAAACCAACACCGGCAAAAACATAACCTCCTTGGCAGAGGAAATTATTCTGTTTACAGGATGAACTAGAAGCACTCGGAGAGCGCAGACCTCCACCAAGGCTGATCAGTGGCCCCCCCCCGTGGGCCCCCCCACCCCCGATCACCACCAAAATTTAATCATTTCTTCCTTATCCCATTTCCAACAAACCCTGAAAATTTCATCAAAATCTGTCCATAACTTTTTGAGTTATGTTGCACACTAACGGACAGACAAACAAACAGACAGACAAACCCTGGCAAAAACATAACCTCCTTGGCGGAGGTAATAATAATCTTATAGCTCCACAAATCAACTCATCATTGGGCTTCTCTTTAGTTACTGACCATTCTGAATTCTGATTGGCTGACAGGCGTCTCTTTGTTTTGTCTGAAAGTGACTGTTCAATAAATCTTCAGTGTCAGAAATGACATTTATATGTGACTAAACTCCGTTCAGTCCTGCTGCCATGATGTCGCTGATGGGAATCCTGAGAAACTGAACTAAACTGAACCTGTTGATCAACTCAAACAGTGAGTGTGAAGCTCCAAACAGACTGAGATGATGATTCTCAGTGGAATCGGCAGGACCTGGACACCTTTCCCACTGTAGGGGGTCATGTGACTCATGTTGATGTCCAGGTGTGTCCACTTGTTGGTGTCAGTGTGGACAGACGTAATGTGAACTCATTGTTGATGATTGGTCCACAGAGTGGAGCAGCAGAGCTCAGAGGTTTCCAGTGATCAGCAGCATCAGACTCAGCTAGACTCCATATTTAAGGTGTGTACATGTCCAACATCTACTGGTCCATCTGTTATGTCCAATCATCTCCTGCTGCTGGTTTCAGATCAGTGGACGTCACTGTGTCCAACATGGACCTGAGCTTTGGTCCATGTTGGACTTTGTGTCTTTTATAATATTTTCTGTTTCAGCTGCTGGAGGAGAACATCTGCACTTTTGTCATGAATGAACTGAAGAAGTTCCACCAGGTTCTGAGTACAGATTACCCAGAATGCTTAGAGAGTCTGAAGGATGAGGATGAAGAGCAGAGGAGGAGCTCAGAGGCTTTTCTGAAGATCACACTGAACTTCCTGAGGAGGCTGAAGCAGGAGGAGCTGGCTGAGCGTCTGCACCGCAGTAAGACCATTCTGTACAGATTGAACAGATGAAAATACTTGGATTTAATGTGAAACTGATGGTTTTATCTGGATCTTCATTCAGGAAGTCATTGTGGAGTTCATCAACGTAAACTGAAACGTAACCTGCAGCACAAGTTTCAGTGTGTGTTTGAGGGCATCACTAAAGCAGGAAACCCAAAAACCCTCCTGAACCAGATCTACACAGAGCTCTACATCACAGAGGGAGGGGCTACAGAGGTCAACCAGGACCATGAGGTCAGACAGATTGAAACAGCATCCAGGAAACCACACAGACCAGAAATAACCATCACATGTGAAGACATCTTTAAAACACCACCTGACAGAGGTGGACCAATCAGAACAGTGCTGACAAAGGGCGTGGCCGGCATCGGGAAAACAGTCTTAACACAGAAGTTCAGTCTGGACTGGGCTGAAGACAAAGCCAACCAGGACATCCACTTCATATTTCCATTCACCTTCAGAGAGCTGAATGTGCTGAAACAGAAGAAGTTCAGCTTGGTGGAACTGGTGCAGCACTTCTTCACTGAAACCAAAGAAGCAGGAATCTGGATCTTTGAAGACCTCCAGGTGGTGTTCATCTTAGACGGTCTGGATGAGTGTCGACCTCCTCTGGACTTCAACAACACTCAGATCCTGACTGATGTTACAGAGTCCACCTCAGTGGATGTGCTGCTGATGAACCTCATCAGGGGGAACCTGCTTCCCTCTGCTCGCCTCTGGATAACCACACGACCTGCAGCAGCCAATCAGATCCCTGCTCAGTGTGTTGACATGGTGACAGAGGTCAGAGGGTTCAAGGACCCACAGAAGGAGGAGTACTTCAGGAAGAGGTTCAGAAAAAAGAAACAGGCCAACACAATCATCTCCCACATCAAGATGTCACGAATCCTCCACATCATGTGTCACATTCCAGTCTTCTGCTGGATCACTGCTACAGTTCTGGAGGACGTGTTGAAGACCACAGACAGAAGACAACTGCCCAAGACCCTGACTGAGATGTACATCCACTTCCTGGTGGTTCAGGCCAAAGTCAAGAACATCAAGTTTGATGGAGGATCTGAGACAGATCCACACTGGAGACCAGAGACCAGGAAGATGATTGAGTCTCTGGGAAAACTGGCGTTTGAGCAGCTGAAGAAAGGAAACCTGATCTTCTATGAATCAGACCTGACAGAGTGTGGCATCGATATCAGCTCAGCCTCAGTGTACTCAGGAGTGTTCACAGAGGTCTTCAAAGAGGAGAGTGGACTGTACCAGGACAAGGTGTTCTGCTTCATCCATCTGAGTGTCCAGGAGTGTGTAGCTGCTCTTCATGTCCATCAGACCTTCATCAACACTGGAGTCAATCTGCTGTCGGAAGAACAAACCACATCCCACAGGTCTGGATCTGCAGAGTCACAGTTCTACCAGACCGCTGTGGACCAGGCCTTACAGAGTCCAAATGGACACCTGGACCTGTTCCTGCGCTTTCTCCTGGGTCTATCACTGCAGACTAATCACAGACTCCTACAAGGTCTGATGAAACAGACAGGAAGTAGCTCAGAGACCAAGAAGAAGACAGCTGAGTACATCAAGGAGAAGGTCAGTGGTAACCTGTCTGTAGAGAGAAGCATCAACCTGTTCCACTGTCTGAATGAACTGGAGGATCGATCTCTGGTGGATCAGATCCAACAGTACCTGACACCAGGACATCTCTCCAGAGATTGTCTGCGTCCTGCTCAGTGGTCAGCTCTGGTCTTCATCTTACTGTCATCAGATAAAGATCTGGATGAGTTTGACCTGAACAAATACTCTGATTCAGACAAGGCTCTTCGGAATTTGTTGCCAGTCGTCAAAGCCTCCAACAAAGCTGTGTGAGTCCAGACAGAGTGGAGTTTATTGAATTTAGTCTGTTTTATGACACATTTCCACCTTATTCATTCCTTGTCAAACCCTTACACTGATCATATTCACCAACAACATAACTTGATGGAATACACATACAATACACTTCATCTATATGACAGTAGGAGCACATCTTTTCCATCAAACATCTGAGTTTGTTTATGGTTGACCATGGATTTAGATCCTGTTTGGTCTTCAGTGCTGGTTGCAGATTATCTTTAAATAAATCTTTAAATGTTCCTGTTAATGAGACCCCCAGATAAATAAAGGTGTCCTAACCATAATCACAAATTAAAACCGCAAGCAGTGTTAAAGCCCTCGCCCGACTGCCTCCCCACGTGACCGTTGAGGCCATCCAACAGTAAGAGGACACTGTATCGTGCACTCAATCTGAAATTCTACGAGATACAGACACTTTTATACTTTTCTAAAATGACCGCTTCGTCACGAGCTCGTCACAGCCACGCCCAACATTTGATAAAAAATGTAAATAATAACTTTTGATCACACATGTGTAGGTGATTTTCACCAAGTTTGGTGCAAATTGGATGTAAACCCTAGGAGGAGATGTTGAAAGTATGAGGGGTGTGAGACTGTGAGACTGATGGTTTTATCTGGGTCTTCATTCAGGAAGTCAGTCTGGAGTTCATCAACGTAGACTGAAACGTAACCTGAAGCACAAGTTTGAGTGTGTGTTTAAGGGCATCACTAAAGCAGGAAACCCCAAAACCCTCCTGAACCAGATCTACACAGAGCTCTACATCACAGAGGGTGAGACTACAGAGGTCAACCAGGACCATGAGGTCAGACAGATTGAAACAGCATCCAGGAACCCACACAGACCAGAAATAACCATCACATGTGAAGACGTCTTTAAAACACCACCTGACAGAGATGGTCCATGCCCTTTGTCAGCTGACAAAGGGCATGGCCGGCATCAGGAAAACAGTCTTAACACAGAAGTTCAGTCTGGACTGGGCTGAAGACAAAGCCAACCAGGACATCCACTTCATATTTCCATTCACCTTCAGAGAGCTGAATGTGCTGAAACAGAAGAAGTTCAGCTTGGTGGAACTCATTCATCACTTCTTCACTGAAACCAAAGAAGCAGGAATCTGGATCTTTGAAGACTTCCAGGTGGTGTTCATCTTAGACGGTCTGCATGAGTGTCGACCTCCTCTGGACTTCAGCAACACTGATATCCTGACTGGGGTTCTGCCAAAAATCCATTTATTTCTGTGGCGCAGTTTTTACACAGTTTTTGGTTCAGTTTGGCATGAGGGATGTGGGTGCCAAATTTCTTTTGACTGTCAAAAAAAAAAATTGTCCCATTCTAAACATGTAGGAGGTGTCAGAGAACCATTTTACGATCCAAATGTACGAGTTACATTTCATCGTGTTCAGGTTGTCAGTCCGCACAAATGTTACATTGGGTCCATCTTAATCTGACACTCTGTGTGTGAGATATACACACTTTTATACTTCTGAAAATGGCCACTTCATTGTGAGGTCATCACAGCCACGCCCAACTTTTGATCAGAAATGTAAATGGTAACTGTTGATCACACGTGTGTGGGTGATTTTCACCAAGTTTGGTCCAAATTGGATGTAAACCCTAGGAGGAGATGATGAAAGTATGAGGGGTGAGATTCATGCACAATGTGTAATAACAACCCTCCCTCCACTCCACTTATGTTATTCAATCCGTATTTATATATTTATATATATATTTATATATATATATATATATTTTTTATATTTATAACCGTTTGCACTACATCATATTGAACAATATTTGCACTCTCCTTTTAAACACTTTTTTATTCAAATTTATATGACTGTTTTTATGTGTATGTGTATGTCTGTGTATGTTTTTTTTTATGCTGCTAACAACACTGTGAATTTCCCCATTGTGGGATCAATAAAGGAATATCTTATCTTATCTTATATATATATAGGTCCACACTTCCACCCAATATGGCTGACTTCCTGTTGGGTTTAGGGCAGGGCCATAATGTAATTTTTTTACTTGTCCCAACATGGGCTGTGTCTGTACCAAGTTTCATGTTTGTACGATGAAAAAAAATTGGGGAGGGCTGCCATCTGCTTAATGTATTTTGATTTTTGAGGGGGCGTGGCTGAGTCATTTTGCGATATTTTTTCTTGGCGACTTCAAATAAAAAAAAAAAAATTTGCCGAGCTTGAATTTTTGGTCAAATAAATTTGACTTTATGTTAACGTTCAGGGGGTCAAATCTGCATTCAAAGCAGCATAGAATAATAATAACGGAACCATGCGACCTTAATAGGAAATGAAAAGCAGTGAAGGTCCATACAGTTTGTTTGAGTGTTAACAGGAAATAGTAGTTCTGCGATACATTGACTTTATAGCCTGATATTTTACCAAAACTAGTGCTTATCTCTAGAACAGTGGTTCTTAACCTTGTTGGAGGTACTGAACCCCACCAGTTTCATATGCGCATTCACCGAACCCTTCTTTAGTGATGGCCAAGCGGGGCGTGTCATCACAAATCATATGTAGGCTGTCAGGTCAACCCGGTTTTCGTTTCATCTCGCTCCGAACTTTCCGAACCACACAATTTTGACATAAAAAAAAAAGATAATTGCACGTAGTGTATCAATAAAACGTTCTCGTTATACTCCTTCAGTATTTTTGTGATCGCTGTTTTATTAAGGCGCTTGCTCGGCTTTAGCGTAATACGATTTCTCCATCCGCGACTGTGCGTTGGTCGTCACATGATTGTAACTGACCAGTGCGGTGACCAAAAAATGTAAACAAATGCTACACATGGCTGCCTCCGTGGTTAACAGGAAGTAGCAAAAGTCATAACAACGTTGTGGAAAATACTCAAATAATTCATCGTCAGACGAGTGGAAGAGATTATGAACACTTCCGGATGTGTTGTAGTGCTATAAGCAACAACAATACACCGCGTATTTTGGATGTCAATCAGAGAGAGTCTCCGAAGCCGTTTGTTTACATACACGGACCTAGCCCGACACACACACCCGACTAATGAGTCGAGTGTGTGTCTTGACCTCCACCGAACCCCTGACACTGACTCACCGAACCCCTAGGGTTCGATCGAACCCAGGTTAAGAACCACTGCTCTAGAACTTTTGGAACTACTGAGTTTATTGAATTTAGTCTGTTTTATGACACATTTCCACCTTATTCATTCCTTATCAAACCATTACACTGATGATATTAACCAACAACATAACTTGATGGAATACACATACAATACACTTCATCTCTATGACAGTAGGAGCACATCTGATCCAGTCCATCAAACATCTGAGTCAGTTTATGGTGAACCATGGATTTAGATCCTGTTTGGTCTTCAATGCTGGTAGCAGATTTTTAAAAAATAAATCTTTAAATGTTCGTCTTACTGAGACCCCCAGATAAATAAAGGTGTTGTAACCATAATCATAAATGAAAAGCAGTGAAGGTCCATACAGTTTGTTTGAGTGTTAACAGGAAATAGTAGTTCTGCGATACACTGACTTTATAGCCTGATATTTTACCAAAACCAGTGATTATCTCTAGAACTTCTGGAACTGCTGTTTTTAATATAACAAAACAATCTGTTCTGTTTCTGCAGACTGACAGTCTATGGCCTGTCAGCAACAGGCTTTGAAGGTCTGGCCTCAGTTCTCACATCCCAGTCTTCTAGTCTGAGACATCTGGTCCTCAGCACCAATGACCTGGAGGATTCAGGACTGAAGATCCTGTCAGATGGACTAAGGAGTCCAGACTGTAAACTGGAGACTCTCAGGTCAGATAAAGTTCAAATCTTAATTCAATTATTTCTGATCTTTGGGTCCTAACTGAGTTTTATTAAATCATGTTGTACTTGTTTAAATGAAGGTGTATTACATCTAGAGCTGCACAATCAAATACCTGTGTAATAATTGTTGAGTCAATAACCACACTTGTTTTTTTCTTGTAACCCTTCCCTTTTTTTCCAACCTCCAACACACATGTTAATTCAATAGCCACATCCATGTAACATAACGTAACTGAGGATACCATGTCCATCCTCCAATTCACACATAAGCAGTATAAAACATAACTTAACGATCAGCCTGTGTAATTATGAAGTGGGAAAAGATGACAATTTAAAGGTCAGGATTTTGATGGATTTACGGTGATCCAAATGGAAAATTTGGGAAAAACAGTTCAACACAACATCTGTTATATGGTGATGATTTGGATTTAGTGACACTGAGCAGATGGAGATACTGTGTAAAACATGAAAAATGAAAATCACACCATTAAAATGTTTCTACTTTGAAGTTTTGGTATTTTTACACTAGTTTCAGTTTTTATGGTGGACTTGACAGTGTTAAATGACTAATCTGTGTTATTGTCTTGATAACCAAGAAAACATACGGTAAAAGTCTAGTAAATGTAAGCCGTTATGGTGGCCCTCGTGTACCCACGCAACTCAGGGCGGGTCACAGTCAAGGGTTTTGCAACTGCAGGAATACAGGGGTCTGGAGGTCTGACATGACTGAGGATGAGGCAATATTAAGCTGAGTGTGACTTCACTGTCCACTGATAGGTGGCACTACTTGAATCCTGACTGTCACCCTTTAGGTTTTACGGTGGGTATTTGACAGTAATTGTCAACAGAGCTCCTGGTGACTCTGCTGCCGTCTTGTCTTTGGATGAAACCATGAAGTGACTCTGGTGATAATTCATTCATATATTTGTGAATTAATTTCAAGAAGGAGAGATCAGTGAAACATTCAAAGCTTAGTAAGTTATATTTTTTCAGGATGTGACAGTGATACCAGCAAATTGGCTTTTTGATCCCTAATTTTTAGAGCTTGATTGTATCAAGAACAGATGTGTTTTATTTTAGGAGGAGGTTCTTGAGTCCAAACTGTTGGACAATTTGATATGGGAGAAGATCATAACATACATGGACAGTAGGGCCTGGTTTGGTGTGTAATTAATGATTCATGTTTAGAATCATGTTGACTCAGTCAGAGCAGTAAGATGTTGAGGAGTACACGTCTGCTTTTTCTGCAAAAAGCCGTCCATGGCTCCTTTACTCTTCTTAAAGCTGCATAAAATTTGTCACGTTATTGTCTTCCCTAAATGTTTTTCCTCTAATGTTCTTTCACAGTTGAAGTGGTCCTGTGGTACACCAGGCTCAGATACAGGTCTCACATGTTACAGTTTTCTTGATTGTGTCACTTATGAAATGATCCTAAATTTTGGACCATTTGTTTCTTGCAGCCTCGCTTCAGTCAGCGTCTACTGCTGCTCCTTCTGTTCCAGATCATTAGTGTGCAAGTCCTGTCAGTGCATCAAAGATCTGTGAGAAGTGAGATGTCTTACGCTGAGCTTCTTCAACTGACTGTAGTCAAACATGGTTTAGCATGGGATTGGATACACATGATGACATCACTAATGACCTGTCAACTACTAAACTGGTCGACTTTTTGTCAGTTAGTCAGTGCAGCCCTACCAGACATACAATGAGATTAACAAATAGTAGACAAGTAATAAAGTATCGAGACTTGGTGGGGAACTCCACCAACCACTCCTACTCTCAGCAGCATCGTGTTCCTCCCTGAGCTGAGATCTATGTGGACTGTGATGGTCCTTCAGTCCAGACCTGACCTGATCATATCATCATCTCTGTCCTCCAGGTTGAGGATCTGTAACCTATCAGAAAGAGGCTGCAAAGGTCTGTCCTCAGTTCTCAGATCCCACTCCTGTAGTCTGACACATCTGGACATCAGTACCAACGACCTGGAGGATTCAGGACTGAAGATACTGTCAGATGGACAAAGGAGTCCAGACTGTAAACTGGAGACTCTCAGGTCAGATAAAGTTAGAATCTGAATTCAGTTATTTCAGATCTTTTGGTCCTGAATGAATTTTATTAAATCATGTTCTACTTGTTAAAAATGAAGTTGTGTTTTAGAGCTGCACAATCAAGTCAATCACAAATTGTTATGTCAACCTGTGAGTTAAAAATGGAAAAAGAGAACAATTTAAAGGCCAGGATTTGGGTGGATTATGGGTGTTCCAAATGGAAAATTAGGGAAAAATCATTCAACCACACCTCTGTTCTGTTCTGTTCTGCGGTGATGATTTGAATTTAGTGACACTGAGCAGATGGAGATACTGTGGAAATCATGAAAATGAAAATTCACATTAAAGTGTTATTTACTTTAAAGTTTTGGTATTTTTACTCTAGTTTCAGTCTTCATGTTTAATCTGACATTGTTAAAAGACTAGTCTATTCATTTTCTTTGATAAACATGCAAGCAGACTCAAATTACAATAAAAACAAGAAAAGCACTCAGAGAGCGCAGACCTCCGCCAAGGCAGATCAGTGGGCCCCTGTGGCCCACCCCCCATCCCCACCCCGATCACCACCAAAATTTAATCATTTCTTCCTTGTGCCAGTGTCAACATTTCCTGAAAATTTCATGAAAATCTGTCCATAACTTTTTGAGTTATCCTGCTAACAAACAAACACGCAAACAAACAAACAAGCACGCAAACACACAAAGCAAAGCAATCACAATACCTCCTGAGGTAAAAATGTGTTTTTTGCAACTTTATTTAGATCTGAGCTGTAGTACAAACTGACATCTATGTGGACTGTAATGGTCCTTCATTCCAGACCTGGCCTGATTGTGTCATTATCTGTGCCCTCCAGGTTGAGTATCTGTAACCTGTCAGAGAAAAGCTGTGAAGGTCTGTCCTCAGTTCTCAGATCCCACTCCTTTAGTCTGATACATCTGGACCTCAGCAACATAGACCTGAAGGATTCAGGACTGATGATCCTGTCAAATGGACTAAGGAGTCCAGACTGTAAACTGGAGACTCTCAGGTTTGGATTGTTCAACCAGTGTGAACGATGATGATTAAAACCATGATGTACCTGTAGTGGATCAGTCTGACCTGGTTTTCAGAGCAGCTGTTCAGTGTCTGACATGAAACACATGCATGTTCCTTTTATTTATATAAAACAAACACAGTAACTGTATGAAGATGCATTTTAACCAAATAAGTATACAGGGTGGGGAAGCAAAATTTACAATGTTTTGAGGCAGGGATTGAAAGACAGTGTATGACCAATTAGTTTATTGAAAGTCATGAGAATTTATTTGCCACAAGAAAATGTACATAATAGAAAATGTTTTTATTCTATGTGTCCTCCTTCTTTCTCAATAACTGCCTTCACACGCTTCCTGAAACTTGCGCAAGTGTTCCTCAAATATTCGGGTGACAACTTCTCCCATTCTTCTTTAATAGTATCTTCCAGACTTTCTGGTAATAGTTTTGCTCATAGTCATTCTCTTCTTTCCATTATAAACAGTCTTTATGGACACTCCAACTATTTTTGAAATCTCCTTTGGTGTGACGAGTGCATTCAGCAAATCACACACTCATTGACGTTTGCTTTCCTGATTACTCATATGGGCAAAAGTTTCTGAAAAGGTATGGATAATAGTGTTAGGTATGATTATGACATCAATATATGTTTGGTTTCAAAACAATTGACGTAGTGCCTGCTGAGAAAACACAACTAAATGTTCATTGTAAATTTTGCTTCCCCACCCTGTAAATATACAGCTATTATACAAAGGACAGGAAGTGTCTAAAGTCTGAGGGCTGGACTGTAATTCAAAGCAGTTTGTCAGTTAAAACACAGGAATTGAAGAACCGTTGAATCTTTTATTTGGAGCTGGTGAAGGATGTTAATTTATGCACTTTGTTTTTTGTACCAATATCTGTATCATTTGTGTCTTTATTTGGTCAAAGTCAATCTTCATCCAGTTAAATTTGTCTGAGTAACAATAAAAGATCAGGTCTTTCCAGACTTTGGACAGGGACTGGACTAATCTGAGTCTGTGTTCAGATCTTGTCCTGAACCGAGTCAGTCCAATAGAAACTGGCTCCAGGTAAATCCCATTTGTGCTGAAATCCATCCACAGAATAACTGTGTCCAACAGCTGACGCTGCTTCTTTTCCCTCCTCAGATGATGTGTGATGTTTTGTGTTGCAGACTGTCAGGATGTCTGATCACAGAGGAAGGATGTTCTTCTCTGGTCTCAGCCCTACAGTCCAATCCGTCCCATCTCAGACTGCTAGACCTGAGCTACAACCATCCAGGAGCCTCAGGACAGGAGCTGTGTGCTCTAGTGGAGGATCCACACTGGAGACTGGACACTGTCAGGTATGGACTGAGCTGATGCACACACAGATAATGTGTGACAGAACAGGTGGAGCTGACAGGAACACTGTCACAGCTGATTCCACATCCTTTACTGAAGTTCCAGACTACGGTCCCAGATACAGACGTTCAATAAGGGACTGATAGTAACCATTGACAGGATGTGAACAGAAAAGCAGATCAGAGTGATGTCCATGTTTAATGCTGCTCTGACCCCCCCCCCCCCCCTCCTCCTTTCAGGTTGGAGCCCAGTGGAGTCCAATGGTTGAAACCAGGTCTGAGGAAGTGTAAGTGGATTTCCATTGGATTAAAGAGTAAACACAACCTGAACATACAGTGGGAGCTGGTACCACATTAGAAAACACATCAACTGTCAGTGAAGACAGTGGGTGAGCTGACAGCTGATTGGTCAGGATATGTATCACATGGACACAAATACCCTGAGGAACAAGTCCTCAAAACCTCAGACCATTGGCCAATCACACCTCCTCTGTCTTTATGGATCATTCTAGTGTCGTTCTTGTGCCACTGTCTGATAAAGGTGGAAAACGAACAAAAAACATAGTAAAAAACACAGCTGAGTCGATCAGAATGACTTGATCACAGTAACAAGTTAAACCAAAAAAAAATCACTTCCATAAATATTTATTATCCATTAGTTAAAGGCTGTAATTTTTTTGGATTTTACGGACAACAAGGAAAAAGGGAAAGATTAAATTAAACTAGAAGCACTTGAAGAGCGCAGACCTCCGCCAAGGCAGAGCAGTGGGCCCCTGTGGCCCACCCCCACCCCCGATCACCACCAAAATTTAATCATGTGTTCCTTGTGCCAGAATCAACATTTCCTGAAAATTTCATCCAAATCCGTCCAGAACTTTTTGAGTTATCTTGCACACGGACACAGACAGACAAACCAACGCCAACAAAAACATAACCTTCTTGGAGGAGGTAAAAATCTGTGGAAAGGTCATCGCTAATAACGTTTTTTTTTTTTTTTAATCAGGAAGGTTTTTGACAGTGAAATTTGTCTCCATCATCAATTTACACAAAACCATCAGAACAAAAAACCTGTGTAGGTTTAAAGTGCTATGACGCTGCTACCCATCAGCGGTCTGCACTGGAACACACATTATCAATGTGATCACATGATTAGCATTTATTTATTCACATATTTTTGTGGTAGATTTTCATGGTAACTTCTCGACTTGTTAGTTCATTGAATGAACTACTAGGACTTGTACAACTATCAGCACTTATGTTTAATATCCTACAAACTGAACCAAAATTAACAAAAAATAAAATTAAGTACAGCGAGAACAGCAAAGTTACAAAGGACATCCTATGAATATTCAACAAAATTTCAACATTCTTTTGATTATTTTGTTCACTTTGTTTTATTTTTGCTAATTTTGCTGATTAATTTTGTATTTAGTTTTATTAGTGTCATTAATTTTGTATTTAATATTGTTTTTGTTTCATTTTCATTCATTTTACTGACTGATGATTAATTTTACTGAGTTGTGTCCTCAGTTTTTGTTTATTTTGTTGTGTATTAGTGTTTGTCTTGTAGCACCATGTGAGGTTGTGTAACTGTAGTTTTATATTCCAACTAATTAGGCATCTTTCCTTGTGACTGCACAGCTAGCAGCTAGCTTACAGCTATAAAACACACACATCACCAATACAACATATGGTCATTTGTGTCACAGTAACAGTGTGTGAATCAGGAGAAGCAAACAAGAAGTAATTCTCTAGTCTTTCCCCTAAAGTCAAATCAAGCTGATCACTGATCAATAACTGCAGCTGTTTTGTGCTTTCTTCTGTCCATCAGATTCCTGTGAACTCACCCTGGATCCAAACACAGCGAATGAAAAACTCCTACTGTATGAAAACAACACGAAGGTGTTTCGAGTGGAGGAGGTTCAGTCATATCCTGATCATCAGGACAGATTTAAGGTCTGGCCTCAGGTCATGTGTTCAACTGGTCTGACTGGTCGCTGTTACTGGGAGGTTGAGTGGAATGGATATGTTTCTATAGCAGTGACTTACAGAGGAATCAGAAGGAAAGGAAACAGTAAAGACTGTGTGTTTGGAGGAAATGATCAGTCCTGGAATCTGTTCTGTAGTGAAAGGGATCTTTCTGTCTGGCATAATAACAAAGAAACATGGCTCCCTCCGCCCTTCTCCTCCTCTGGCAGAGTAGGAGTGTATGTGGACTGTCCTGCTGGATCTGTGTCCTTCTACAAAGTCTCCTCTGACAAACTGATCCACATCTACACCTTCAACACCACATTCACTGAACCAGTGTCTGGAGGTTTTGGACTCGGGACTGAATCCTCAGTGTCTCTATGTGAACTGTAGTTGTGTTGTGGAGATGTTGTAAAAGCCATGTTGAGAAATTTATTTTGGTTTGAGTTAGGGCTGTACGATTAATCGATTTTAAATGGAAATCGGATTTTTTAATTAGGACGATTTTTTAAAAAAGGGAAATCGTAAAATCGATTTCATCTCTCTCGTGCCTCCGGGCTGCGCGCTTGCGGGCTACCGTAGGCTCTTCCTCTTATCAGTGACAGCGGTCTGTCACAGAAGTCCGTGTAACGACCGGACTTTAAATGTGTTAATGAGCGCGCAGTACTTATAGCAATGTAAGCCGTGGCTTCACGCACGGATCCCGCAACTGAAATAGAACTGCATGCAGATCATTCATCTTACGTTGTCCCGGATCCATACCGAACCGGGTCCGGGGTTGTGGGGGCATCAGCCTCAGCAGAGGAGCCCACACAGCCCTGTGCCCGCACACATCCACCAGCTCCACAGACAGAATCCCTCCAGCATGTCCTGGGTCGGTCTGTTCCACGCACGGATCCCCCAGTTTAAATAGAACTGCATGGGGATCACTCATGTTGACGTGGTCCACACACGCACGACTGATGCCTGTCACTGACTTACATTGGTATCACTTCTGTGGGCCAGATACCCCAAAAAGAAAGAAAAAGAAAAACATTTTTTTAATAATTAATTTAGTCCTCTTATTTGCTAAATTTTTCATTCACAAATGTAAGTTCTGTTACATAAAATCAAATATTATTTATTTTTTGAAAGATGTTGAACTTTATTTAAAGCTGTTAGATAAATCTGGAAACAAAAAGGCTATAAAAAACATAAGTATTTGCTCTGATTTGGACATTGTATTATAGTGTATTCCCCCTGGCAAACTTGTGTAATTTTATTGTTGTAGACATCGTTTGTATACTCTACTTCATTCAATTAAGATTTAATTAAGAAAAAATAAACTTCTATTGTGGGCTGCTCATGAAAACGACATGCTGACTTCTCTTGTCTTTGTAGTTTTACCCAAAAATTGAAATTGAAAATCGAGTTTTTAGAGGAAAAAATCTGAATTTTTTTTTTTTTTTTTTTTTTTTTGCCAAAATCGTGCAGCCCTAGTTTGAGTTATTGTTTGTTTGCTGGAATATTGTTTTGAGATATGTACATTTATAATACATGTAGGTGGGACTATTACTTAGTTAATCATTGTAAAGTACATTTGTTTAGTAGACCACTAGGTGGAGTGCAACGGAAGTGTGCAGTGTATGTCACAGGACGTGCACATTTTCTCATTAGGGACAGTCTGGTATGGAGAGATACAGTTTTTTCGGACCGACCACCATCAGTTATGACCAGGAAGAGTTTGATTGTTGATGTTGTATTTTTTGTATTCTGACAAGTTCATTAGTAAACCTTTTGAATGAATAGCCTTGTATTTGGGAATTTTGTCACATCAGTCTGTTTTCAAGACACCTGTTCTGTTAGCGACATACAGAGATAGAAGAGGTTGCCACTACATAAAGTCAGAAAAAACTCTGCTTCACTGGCAGAAGACACGCAGCAAACCCACTCTACGAGTGTGAAAAGGATTACTAGGAGTCTGAAGTGGAAACCTTTGGAAAGATCTGAAAGGAAGTTGGAAAAGATGAGCTAAATTTGAAACTATCTTATGCTGACATTAGCTGCTATTGCTTTTCGAAAGCACTGAGTCAAGCAGTAAGAACGTTGTATCGGGTGAATCATGGAAGTGTGGAACCATCTACATGTTTGGATTATCTCTGCACTTTGAAGAATATTAGGACATTAGCATTTGATGTTGAGAGGTTCAACTGTTTAGACATTTGCTAGTGAATTGTGCATTGATTAAAGAAGATGGCAGAAAGTTCTGGAAAGGAATTGACGCCTGAAGAAATTGGCCATTAGAGGGAGCCAAAGCCCACTGAAGGGCATTTCAAGAGAAGCTGCATAGACTAATCATTGGAACTAGGAAAGGCAAATTCTGTCATCTCACAACACAAATGAGAGAAGTTGAGGAGCTCATTGAAAATTATTATGATGTGTGCAGAATGCAAGCTCCTTTGCACAGTATTTCATTTTAAAATAAATAAATTCTGGTGATTATTTTGTTATATTTTTCTTCATGTTGATTATTTTGTTCTCTTTTTCATTTGGAGTTGTCATTACTTATAGGTTATTATGCTATAACACTGCTGCCCATAATGTTATAATAAAGTATTTTTCCTCGTAATGACATGATTGTGATAATGTGATTTATTGTTAATAAAGTGTAACTGGACTATCCAGAATCAATCCCCAGTTGAATTTGTGAAGTTGTCAGGTTCTGTCTCTGTGTTAAAGTCCTGTGGTCGGGATTGAGGAGATAAATCGCACAATAAAAGAGGGTGGTATTTGCACTGGAGGAGAACTCAAGTAATTCAATCAAAGTCCATATATGACTTCTATCAGTGATCAATAGGAACTATGCTGATATCTGAAAACATTGTTATAAACCATTAAAATATGTACCGTTAGAAGGAAAGGCACATTTTTAAAAATCTAAATTTTTCAAAACTGAACAAACTTTATAGACATTGTACCAAGGAAGATACATGTATAATTTAAATTCATTTGACAAATAGTTTCAGGGAAGAAGATGTTTGAAGAAATTGCTAACAAAGATGATGCCTTCACAATAGTTCATATATCAGCATTTTTACAAAGTGAGAGAATTATGGCTAAGGTTGAAAATTACCATTACTTTAAAGTACAGTATTTACAGAATAAACCTATAATGTTTGCAGAAAAGTCATAAAGAGGTGGAAATTTCTGGGGAATAGCCTCCACATCTGCATTAAATTCATCTTTTGGGCTAAAAGTTGGAAAGAATTTGGCACTTTACACATGAAATTTATCCTTTGTACAGTTACATCCATAAACACCTGTTTATTAGTGGGATTACAGTATTTTAGTCATAAAGGCCTGTGAGTGTTATTTCCATCTGTTTCTAGATACTTCAGCATTTTTCAGCAGTAAAATGTCCATTCATTCATGTCCAGAGTTGGTGGAACATGTTGTTTTGTTGCTTAAATGAACAATTTACCAAAAATCTGAGTCTGATTTACATTACATTGACATTGACAGTAAAAAACAAACAAACAAACATTTGGATTCACAACAAAATTCATTATAATCATTATTAAATGGAGTAAAAACCTAATTTCTATCATTCTGTTATTTTTTTATAATGACTCTAATCGAAAGTTTTGTTTTGTTTTGTTTTGTTTTCTCCTAATAGAATAAAAACAAACCCAACATTTAATATATTTCCCCACCGGGCCTGTGTTCTCCACCTGATACTGATCAGAGTCATAACATTACACTTGTCTTTATCAGTTTATTCACAACAGAAAGTGTCAGAACATTGTACATTTCATTTATGTTCAGTTATTCCATCAACAATCCAAACTTAGTGTTTTTACAGCCACGTATGTTGAGAAAAAGTGTTAAATCCTCACAAAAAAACTGCTAATTTTGGACCAAAATATTAAATAGACTAAGATATTTGACTGTTTTGAGAAATTACGGCTTATTTTTAGATCATATGTGCACCAGGTTGTGTTTATGTGTGTGTTTCTTATTTTATTTAACTATTTTTTCACAAACTGTGACTTTCTGTTCTCACACAGATCATGACGTTAATTTCTAATGATGTTTTGCAGATATTTTCTCAAATTTCGCTTTAATGTGCACATGTGACTTTTGAGTTTGATGACACAGTTGTCTCTTTAAGGTAAATCAAGGTCCGTCCCGGTTTAGACCCCGGTCCATGTTAAGGAGACTTGAAAATCTGAAAAAACGAGGAAAAATTGAACTGTATATCACAAAAAAAAGCCAAATATTACCACGTCACAGCTGCCTAGACTTTTAAAAATCGTTTATCAGCTGCAGTTTTTCCACCAAAAAAGGCGTATTAGATGCTTTAAAAGTCAACGAGAGCAAATATTTATCATATTTGATAGAATTCATGTAATAATTGACATTTTTACTGCACATTTTTTTGACTATTAATGCATTATTACTTATGTTAAATAAATAAATAAATAAATAGACACAGGCTACACAAAATATGAGACAAATGAGTGACTGACTGAGCATTGACTCACAGAAAATCCAGATTTACACAACACTGCAGCAAGTACCAACAACTGTCCACTTGCAAAGTTGACAATAATTCGAAGCACAGGCAAACACACAACTGGCGGCAGTGTAGACTACTGACTGCAGAAAGCAAGATTTACAAAACAGACTACTTTAAGAGCATGGACAACTGATAAATAATATTAAAGGAAAGGAACGGACATATGTTTCTTCCAACTAAGGTGATGATGAGTAGACCTGGGCCTATTTATGCCGAGTCTGAGTGAGATTTGATGTGGGATGAGAAATGAATTGGCTCCCTTGTCATTAAAAGACCTTAGCAGATTGACAATAAAAACACTAGAGTTTGTTTTTTGTTTTTTGTGATGAAAACAGTGATGAAATTAGACACTGGCGGGTGAGCCCGTGACAGCTGACAGGGATGTGAGCAGTGCTGTCCATGGTGCTGAAAGGGTTAATGTTGGTCACATATTATTACTTTCTAAACAATGGTGTTTTCCCACAATTTACCATTTATATGTATGTTTTTTTCATTAGGTCAAAAGGAGGCTCTTCACATACTACTTGCCTACTGTCATTTATTTTCACAAACTTTTCAGAAGCATTTCCACCTTTATGTATAGCCTATCTGTTACACTTTATATAGAGGGTAATTTTAGGTAAAATCAGGTCAAACTTAATGTATTCAAGGTATTTGTTAAAAACTACAGCATGAACAACTCAGACTTTCTGTTCTGATTATTTAATAGGTACAATCTACTTTCACATATTTTTCTAAACACATCAGAAAAACATGCAGCAAACAAACAGCAGTGCCAATGTATGCCAGTGAATAAATGTTGAAAACAAAATAAAACTAATAGCCTAACCAACTAATCAAATAAAACGTATGTATACAATGGCTTCCACTACAGGCACATGTATAGAATCACTGACAACATCTGGAGGCTTAGGTACACTAACTTGTATTATAAGTGGATCAAAATGTGTTATGCACGCTTTCATTGATGGATTTTTCATATTTCTTCGTTGCCCGAATTTTCCCAAAGATTTGCCCAAATCTGGGGGGGGGGGCAAAGGTTGTGACTGGGGGGGCATTTCCTCCTTGGTGCCGCCACTGGCAGTCCGAGGTAACACTGATGAAAGCTTTCCTCATTTCCTGAATGTCCAGCTGTTCCACAATGTCTGCATGCACGTGTGTGAGTGTGAAGTGCCTCAGTGAATGATTCAATGACTTTATTTAATTATTTAAATTTTACATTTGGAATGTTTTCTCCTCTGATCCAGAGGGGGGTGCTGCAGCACTCTGCTCACCCTTACTTCCCACAGCCTTGCATGTAGGTGTATGTTTGTTTTGTTCACTAGATCACCCTTTGTCTGTCTCAGGTGTGAAAAAAATGAAAAAGAAGGCAGAAACAGGTGTTTTTTTTTTACACATAGTGCCAAACTCTAGTCAGTCCAGGACAAAGGGACAAAAACACCTTCTTTGTGTGGATAGGATAATGAATATGGAAAGAACATGTTATTAGGTGATCAGTTCATCAGCTCTACTTAAACCACACAAATTAATGGGAAAATGAATAAAAAGGTTTGAGAAACACATGTCTCAAATGAAAAAAAAAAACAAAAAACACTTTTTGTTGTGCGGAAAATGCATGAAAACGCCCTTTTTAATCGCATTGATAATTGAGTTTGCCCAAAAGAGGATATCATGATAAATATGAGTAGGAAATCTTATTAGGTCCGTCAGCTTGCCCCAGGGATGCTGTGGCTTCATATGTAGTTTACCACCACCAGAGTGTGAATGTGTGAGTGAATGAATAATGGATCCATTGTACACGCTTTGAGTATGCGTTCATAGAAAAGCACTATATAAATCTAATCCATAATAATAATAATAATAATAATAATAAAAATAATAATAATAATAACACATTCATTCATTTTCTGAACCCGCTTGAGGGTCACGGGGGTCTCTTGGAGCCTATCCCAGCTACTTATGGGCGAAGGCGGGGTACACCCTGGACATTTCACCAGTTCATCACAGGGCTGAACATATAGAGACAAACAATCACTGTCACGTTCACACCTATGGGCAATTTAGATTAACCAATTAACCTTTCAGTGCATGTCTTTGGATGGCGGGAAGAAGCCAGAGTACCTGAAGAGAATAGCAATAATAACAATAATAATAATAATAATAATAATAAATATTATTATTATTATTAGGTCATGAGTTTAATAACTCTGAGAACATAAACTGACTGAAACCATTGAGAAAAGAAAGACAACGAACATAATGCACTGTGAACTGTGTCAGCCAAGACAGGCCCAAAACATCCAGATCTGTGAGGCTTGGGATGTCAGCATCCAAAACAAAAACTGTCCAGTGGCTTAGCTTTTGGCTTTCGTAGAATGTAATACAGTCATTTAAAAATATCACTTGTTTCTAGGTGGTAATAATATACTGTAATTTATTTGATTCCATTGGTACCTTTCACTGGGTTGGACATATTAGACAGTAGTCCTTGAAGTTGATCTGTTGGGGAGCAGTAAAATGACCAACATAAAGAAGTGGGAGACTTTGACCAGGTCCATAGTGTGTTGGGGACGACTGGGTCAGAGCATCTCCAACTGCAGGTGCTGTTGGTTGTTTCTGGTCTGCAGTGGTCAGTACAAGGGATGTCCGATATTGGCTTTTTTGCCAAAAACCGATATGCCGATATTGTCCAACGCTTAATTTCCAATTCTGATATCTACCGATACCGCTGCCGATATATGTGGGATATTAAACTAATTTTAGGTGACATCACATATCTCCTGTCATGGAATTAACACATCATGCCTAATTTTATTGTGATGCCCCATTGGATGCATTCTCAAATGCAACAAGGCTTTCAAAATGTAAACACTGTCTGTGCAAAGAATACATACTTCAACTTAAGTTGTGGAAAAAATGCCATATTTATTTATTTTCTCTCCCTCCCTCTATGAGTCTATTACACTGTGGCAACTCTACTGAACAATTTTGAAAACTGCACATTTCTTTCAGCTACAAACAATGCTTCATTTACGCGTCGGTAAATGCCGGCAAAATCAAGGCATTATTTTATCGGTTTTAATGATAGGCAAAAAAACCGATAACGATATTCACCGATATTACATTTTTATGCCAATATTGGGCCGATAATATCAGTGGGCCGATATTATCGGACATCCCAAGTCAGTACCAACCAAAAATGGACTAAGGAAGGATATCTCAACCTCAGGACCATTGATCATCTGTGTGAGGTGTTGGATGAATAAACCCAATCCATGGTCCACCTCTGTACTTCCAGGACTTCAGAGTTCTACTGCTAACGTCTTGGTCCAGATACCACACACACCTGCAGTGGTCTGGTGGAGTCCAAGTCTCGGGTCAGAGCTGTTTTGTGGAAAAAGAGGAAACCTACATATTATTAAACAGGTGGTAATAATGTTCTGCTCACATAGATACTGGATTGGTTCAGATCCGGTTGTTCTTTAGATACTTTTAGCAGGTTCTAAACACTTTACATTGGGAATGAACAACAACTTCTGGAGATGATCTGACCATCACAATTCCTCCCTTGTCAAAATCACTTATGTCCTTATGTTGCCCATTTTGCTGTTTCTAACACATCAATTTTGAGATCTACTCGTTCACTTGCTGCAATACATATCCCACCCACTGACAGGTCCCACTGGGATGAAATAATCAAAATTAATAATACTTTTTTGGTTTGTAACCCTTTTAGGACGATTGTGTCTCTGGTGACGCATTTTTACATCCACCATCATCCAATTTATCGTAACTCCTGAGCTTTTGATGCTATTGAGAAAATCCAAATATCATCTGAAAGCTGAGATTGGGAGCTTTGTTTTGTTAATGCATTAGGACAGAGGACCACACAGGCTGAGAAGGAAGAATGGAAATGGGAGGAGCAGAGTGCATTCAGCGAGAGGGCGATGGAACATTTTTATTACTTTTAGCAATGTTTTAATGAGGTTTTAGTGATGTTTCTGTGCTGAATTCTTGTAAATAATTGTATATAATAGAGATAGTGCTGTTTTACAGTGTTTCCGTCCAGTTTTGCTGATTTTTTTTCACTGTTTTTATCTGTATTTTTGCAGTTTATATAGTTCATTGATGAATGACTAGAAACAATGAAAAATAAGAAGCTGGAACATGGACACAGAATGATCTAGGTGAACAAAAATGTCTGAGCACATGTAAAATAGTTGAGTCCATTTCTATAATCTCATAAAATTTCATTATGAACATTTACAGTAGTTTTTCATTGTAAACATAAAAATTCAAATGTTATTTTTTGTTTTTATTTTTGTTGCTATAACACGTTGTTTTAAATATTTATTACATATAATAATGATAACACTGGGTTACAAAAAAATGTTTTTTGCAAGTTGTCTGGGTTTTTTCAACTGAATTAGGACCATTTTGCACCACTAAATCCAAAAATGACATCTGTTTTTCTCAATCAGGTCAGGGTTTTTTTGTTAATTTGATTTTGAAAAATTTGATCTTCTCACAAAATATAATAATAAATACCAAAATAAGATTGGTAAGCACACTTTATGAAACTTGTGACTTGATTCCTGTTAGGTACAATGGTGTATTCACTGCAGATGTAGCAGAATACGTCAGGCTTATTTTTGCAAGATCTTCTAGTTGAAGCCATTTCATTCACCTGTAATATTAAAAAAAAAAAAAAAAACAATCATAAATTGGCAAAAGCAAAATCTTCAGAACTCGTTTATTGCAAGAAATATGAAAGAATTTTGTATCATATGATGTGGAAATGCCCATAAATGTAAGCAAAAATGTTAAAAAGCCAATATGCAGCATAGTTCAGAAAGTTGATCTGATTGAGCAAAATGAATGTGATTTTTGGATTCAGCACACCAAAATTATCCTAAATCAGCTCAAAAAACTTAAACAATAAATTTGTTGTTGACCAGTGTAATTAATGGACAGATATTGAAAGTTAAGTTCTTCCTGAAAAAAGGTGCAAATGAATTGGTAAAAAAAAATAAATAAATAAAATTCTGACACTTTTATTGCAAAAATGACAAAGAAATCTAGGCGGCCTGTTACAATAGTATTCATTAAAGGGTTAATTTCTAATCATTTCTTAACCTCTCTTTTTAATGTACATCCTCTTCTACATCTGAACATCCGCACTGACAAGAAACCCTTTGTTGTTGTTTTGCTACAAGTTGTTCGCGTGTAAACTTTATCTTTCCCTTTCTTGCACAGAGGAAGTGGTCATCAGACTTAAAAGTCCCTACTCTGTGAATTGTTCTTTAGTGGCAAGAAAATGTATGCGAACGCTTTGACGTTTTGACATAGTATGTCCTTGTGTCATATGTGCTCCAATATGCATCTGTGCCACAAGTACAGACAAAAATAATGTATTTAGCCCTTTAGGGCACTCATAGAAATGCTCTGAAATTCAAAATGTCAACGTTAGTGTGTTATTGGAGGACATAACAAAACTTTATTACCTTTGGCAAATTTCTCTAAATGTTTTATTGTTATACAGAAAATCAAAGTCAATGAAGTTGCCATATTTGGTTCCTAACTGACAAAAATAAATAAAAAAATAAATAAATGTATAAGTTTTTTTTAAATCCAAGAAGTAAATATAACAAATACAAAAAAACATATGTAAGGTGAAAGGAACATGTATTTTACAACATTAGAACACCACTTTTAGAACATTACAACAACATACGTGCATGTATTTGGAAATTACCCAAAATAGTGACTTGTCCGATAAAGGGTTAACCTGAAACAACATGAACAATTATAACAGTACTCTTCGTTTGTCATCACTTTATGTTCACACACTGTGTTCAACTAAGCATATAATTATGCAGTTCATTTACATCTTCAGAATTTACATACTTGTCCTTATCAAAGTTTGACACCTGTGGAGTTACAGTATGATTCAGCCTTTAAAAATAACAGTCTCTTTAACAGTTAATGGAAATGATTGAACTGTTTCTGTTAAAGCAAGTCACGGCAGGTTTATTTATACAGCACATTTCATGTACAAGATAATTCAGAGTGCTTTACATGCAGTGGAGGGGATACGTGCAGGGGAGGGAATAAAAAGTGTAGGCATAAAAACCAAAATAAACTCAGATAAAAACTTAATGCTTAAAAGAAACAGCGCAGATCTGAACTTCTGAAGAAGAACTCTGTTCAAATGCAGCTGAGAACAAGTGGGTTTTTAACCTGGATTTAAATAAACTGTTTCAGCTGATTTGAGGTTTTCTGGAAGTTTATTCTAGACATGTGGAGCATAGAAGCTGAACACAGCGTCTCCGTGTCTGATGTTGACTCTGGGAACTGACAAAAGACTGGATCCACATGACCTGAGGGGTCTGGTAGGTTCAAATAAGTTCAAAGCAACTACTTCAACAGCTTTATGTGGTAACGCCTACATTTTCCACAGCAGTCACATATTTTTGAGCCAAATTTTTTTAGACTATGTTTTGCCCGTAGCTGATGCCAAAATGTTCTTATATACATACATACATACATACATACATACATGCATGCATGCATATGTACATACAGACATACATACATACAAAGATGTACAGTAATAGGAAGTAATTCAACTGTTGCATCTGTGTAGCTTTATAACTTCTTTTGTTGATGGTACCAGGAAATGTATTCTCCCCTTTGGAGGTTTTCCCCTTTTGTTTGTGGAACGCTCCATATATATATATATATATTTTTTTTTACAAGAATTAAAAAAAAAAAAAAAACCTTTCCCACAAACAATTACAGTAAAAGGGCCAAAAATCTAATTCTTGGCATCATTTGGTCCATATATAAGATATATGAAAGTAGGACTGTGGCTTTACGGCTTACATGAGAACAACCTGTGTGTCACACTCTAGTGTCATGTGACATGTGGTACCTGGTGGATTGGACAGGTACTTCCCAGATGCAATTACTATCACATGTTACATTGGTGACTGCCATACAATCTTTAAAATCATCTTAATAACATAATAATTACTGCATCATATCAGTTTATCAGCGTTTGACTTAGATATGTTTCCATGCAACATATGAGGGTTGATGTGCCAGAAGTATATGATTCATTAAAACATTGCAAAGTCATTAATCTTATCATTAAATGAGGAAGTGACTTGAACTCCAATAACCACAGCAGAAGCAGTTAGGTTCTTTCCAAACATATGATAAACTTACCAGGAATAATGCTAAAGTGCTAATAAGTGTTTCCCCTGTTTCTGATTTTGTAAACATTTCTCAAGACAGCAAAAGATGACTATCATTTGTCACTCTGCCAACCAGTACAGGCTACATGAGGCTTCAAAATAGAGACTCAAACAGTAATTAAAAAAAAATAAATAAAAAAAAAACACCTTGTGATAAACAGATGACCAGGTGTCAGCTGCCATATGATCCCTTGTTATGTTCTTGTTATGCTGGGATGTATCCAATGAAAACAGCACATCCTCATTCCTTCACAACAACAAAGCAGTAAATAAAAAAAAACAAAAAAACACCACATGACTGTTGCATGGCTTGGTTAGGTTCAGGCACAAAAACAACATGGTAAGGAATGGAAAGATGGTCAGAAAACGACTAAAAGACTAAATAAGAAAGGTAAAAGGTAAACAAAACACAAATGAAAACAGCATTTAAGTCCATATTTCATTCATCGTCTCTGACTAACATGACTTTACATCTTTTCTTTCTTCACTTATTCATTTTAAGTCCTATTACATATGATTCCTCATATAATAATAATGGAATGAATTTCTTTAACATTTTTCAACATTATTGATCCATTATTCATTCGCTCTCACATTCTCACTCTGGTGCTGATAAACTACATTTATATCCTCAGCTACCCCGGAGCAGACTGACGGAAGTGTGGCTGCCAATTCACGCCAAACCGACTACCACCAAACATTCATACGCCTTCATACACCAGTGTGAGTGACACCGGAGGTGGGTGAAGTGCCTTGCCCAAGGACACAACAGCACACGACTGGGACAGACCAAGATTCGAACCCCCAACCCTTCCATTTTTGGACGACCCGCTCTACCGTCTGAGCCATTGTCCCCCCATGATTGTTATGTTCAAAAAGGAATAGTAACCTCTTATACCTGAATATCTAAATACTAAATGTACATGTGCACTGTTAGGCTGCGTCTTTCTTTTTTTTTTTCTTTGCAATGTGATTATGAATACTACTTTTTTTGTATACATATATGCGTATTTGTGCTTAGTTTTCTCTTTCTTATTTCCTAGAGGTGTGATTACCTATGTGTACACACTTGTTAATATCATTATTATTATCCATTTTTTACTTATTTATTTACTTTATTTACATTACTTTTTCTTCCTTTCAGTGAGCATTATTGATACCTTTTTTCTTTGCAAAAAAAAAAAAAGAGAACGGCGTACTTTGTACCATTGATGTTCTGTGTTGTATCGTATGAGACTCTTCTGAAAAAAATAAAAAATAAAAAATAAAATAATTAAAAAAAAAAAGACTTTGAACTGAATTGTCCTTTGGGCATTAATAAAGTAGTCTGAATCTGAATCTGAATCTGAATCTGATTCTCATTCTGATTCTGAATCTGAATGTGAATGTGAATGTTATGTTGGGATGTATCCAATGAAAACAACATGTCCTCATTCCTTAGCATCAGCAGAGCAGTAGAAAAACAAAAACACCACGTGACTGCTGCATGGCTTGGTTAGGTTCAGGCACAAAAACAACATGGTAAAGAATGAAAAGACTGTCAGAAAACAACTAAAAGACTAAATAAGAAAGGTAAAAGGTACACGAAACAAAAACAAAAACAGCATTTAAGTCCATATTTCATTAATCATCTATTGACATGACTTTACACACAGCAAAAATTGGAGAGTTGAAATTTCAGGGTTAAACATTTGAGAGTCAATTTTCACTCTCAAAGTGTAGTTTTAACTCACTGTGAGTTAAATGTCACTCAGAGTTGGGGTTAATGAAAAGAGTTAGTCAAACCTGTGGAAATTAACTCAGCAGAAGTGTTGTTTTGCTTCTCTCCAGTGTTAATTTGCCTGGCCCCTGCATTTCAAACCAGGTGAACCTGTGCAATTTCTATCAGATTGTCACTGTCAGAGAGAAAAAAGAGGAAAAATACATTTTCTAAAAAAAAAAAAAAAAAAAAAAAATGCATCAGCTTTCTTTGAATCATTCTGTTCACATTGAATTTTAAGTCATTTTTGATGGATTCACTTTTTTTATGATTAAAATTAACACTGCTTTCAGAGTGAAAATTAAGTCAAATGAGTGTTATTTTTGTTACTTTCATGGTGTTAATTTAACTCTGTTTGAGTTAAAGGAGAAACTCTGACAGTGTAAATAATAAATCCATATGGGTTCATTTAACCCAGGTCGGTGAGATTATGATGACATGTGTCAAAGTTACCTGCTGGTGTGTGGGTAAATGTCAGGAATTGTAAAACGCTTTGGGCACCATGAAGGTGTAGAAAATGCACTATATAAGTTCAGTCCATTTACCATTTATGAACTCTGGTGAGTGTTGGGAGTTAAATCAGTCAGTGTTAAGTTAACTCAGGTTTCTGAGTTAAAAAGGCAACTCTGATATAGTGTTAAATAATTAACTCCAATGAAAATGTTAATTTAACTCTGTAAAGTGTGGACCTATATAAACTCTGAAAAAGAGTTAAAATCAACTCTGTGGGAGTTGATTCAACTCTCCAATTTTTGCTGTTCATCTTTTATTTCTACACTTATTAATTTTAAGTCCTATTACACACACACACACACACACACACACACACACAATGTTAGAAGAATCCTTTAGTTATGATGGTTTAAACATTTTTTACAGTAGACTATATATATCAATATAACCAGAGGCTCAATTCACCTGGGAAAGAAATATCTGGTTTAGCAGTTTTACAGCTGCGTGTACTTGCACTACAGTAAAGTTTGTCTCATATCATGAATGACACGAACGATAAATGACTGTAAACAGTCATGCACTGCACTTACTGTAATGAACTTGACACTTTGTCATGTGGGACACTCCCCGTTTCCTCTTCATCACAACAAATCACAGAGGGCAGGATTAAGTGTCACATAGATGAGGGCATCCTTTTACCAAAAACCAGAAAAGAACAGTGACAGGATTGTGTAATATTTTTTGTGACATGAAACATGATTAAAAAGAATTGATTCCATCCTGCTCAAGAAAAGACTTGCAAAATACCAAGCCTGGGAACGTAGTTAAATACAGCTGTAGGAATGACTTAAAAAAAATTTTTTAGATCCCCTGAGAGCATATAAAAACCTTATTACGTTAGTGGACATGAGGACTTCCCTTTTCTGGGGCTTTTAGACCACTGAGAATACTGCACTAATAAATACCGTCAGCTCTGTGGTAAGTTCAGACTGTTTACTGGACTTTGCTTTTTACAGTATGATAAATGGAACTGGAATATTGAATTTTAAAAGTGACCTCATTTCTTATGGTACATTCTGTTTCATATGTTGTCTCACTAATAATATTCCAGTAATAATAATATGCCACTTATTGAAAATATCCTTTCAATACTCTAAATGTGGAGGTGTAGCTTTATAAGTGCATTCATGGGTGTAGATTTTGAAGTGGAGACTCAGGATTCTCTATATTTGCATTCACCCCAGAAACATCAAAACATGTATTTTACTTTTGCTATAACAAAACCGATCTGTATCTGCTTTTTATCTGAATTATGAGCTCATACAAACACTGAATATTTAGTAATGAATTCAACACACTTGCTTTTAACAAGACCTCAGTCTCTAATGGATTTAATCCGTGTTTACATATCAGTCATACCTAGTCTAATATTCACTCAACTCCAGTGTTCCTGAAAATCATCCTGAAATATGGATATGATTTTTTACCAGTCATCAATGTCCAGGAAGTTTAGAACAGGGGCAGATATCTGGCAGAAACACTTGCACCTATTGACTGGAATGCACATTTTACTTCCCCAATCAAAAGACAAAGGAGAACAGATGACTAAAATAATGTCTATATATGAGTGGACTCTAAATAAGAAAAGAAAAGTAAAACAGAATGACTCAAAACCTGTTACAGTTCATTAACCCTTTACAGGACACTCATTGAAATACTCTGAAATTCATCGTTATAACCTTAGCGTGTTATTGGACATTGTCATCTACCTCCTCGTCGGTTACCGTAACAACAGTCTCCCTCTTATTGCCATAAAACATCTGAGCAGCACTTGCTAAAAAAAAAAAAAAAAAAAAGTAAATACATGCAATAAAACAACTGTTATAAGGTCATAAACTGACAAAAATCCCCCATATTCACTATTTACACCTTCTACATGTCTATAAAATCTGTCTGAATCACTGTTTAGTTTTATAAAAACATACATGCCCAATGAGGCACGGGATAGAACCCATATTTAATGTTTAGGGAAATGACCTGATAAAACATTAAGTTTCTGATTAGCCCCTGGTGAATGCTGTGTCTTAACCCTATGTGGGGCAAGTGACTATTTTTGGTCATTTCTGCATACATTACAACATAATACATATGTTGACACGTGTCTGGATCAGCACTTATGTTGTTTAAATGTTCTAAAAGTGATGTTCTAATGTTATAAAATGCATGTTCCTTTCATATTACATGTGTATTTCTTGTTTTTTTTTTAAATATACTTTGATTTTTTTTTTTTTTTTTTTTTTTTTTTGCCACTTATGGGTAAGGGACTAAATATGGTAACTTCATTACCCTTGATTTTCTACATAACGATAAAATATTTTGAAAAATGTCACAAAAGTAATTAAGTCTTGTTATACCTCCAAAAACACACTAAGGTTTAAATGTTGAATTTCAGAGTGTTTCTATAAGTGAACTATAAAGGGTTAACGTATAATTTTCCATATTAAACTGTTACAGAAAAGAAAAAGATAGTTTCAGTTTCAATAATACGGAAGATGATGCTGGTGATACAACATATATACTGCATGAGTGCACAGTTTAAAGCTCCATGTAAGTGCTGATGAGTGTTGTGATGTCTTTATTCCAGAAAGCCCCATAGTTACACTTTCACATTTGGAGAGGAGTATAAGAGGAGTCACCAAACACAAAACTGAAAGTGTTCTCTGTCCTGCTGAGAAGGATGTGGCTCACAGTCATATTCACTTTACTGCTTTTTAAAGGTAAGTGAGAACACTTCCCTTTACATTCAGTGTAGGTTTTCTTCTATATTTATTTGGTAATTTACTGAATCTTCATTGTATTAACTGTACTGATATAAGGCATGTTTAAAATAACAGCAATAACAGTAATAATCTCAAAGTAATTCAATAATTCCATAATACATTTATTTAATGCTGCTGAAATATGTTATTTATGATTGAAAATATTATTGATATTAACCCTTTCATGCGTAGTGGCCACTCCAGTGGACAGTTATTCTACGGCTGTTCTATTGTTTATTCATGGGTTTTGTTGTTTTAGTTCCATATCAGGACTCTTATGCATCATCCAAAACACTGCAATTCATACAATTACTGCAACTTTGCTGTTCTTGATAAACCTGATCTGCAGTGACATGTTTTAGTGGAAATCAATCGCTAATTGGTATTGGACTGTAATTAACAAACAAATTATTATTATTATTATTATTATTATTATTATTATTATTATTATTATTATTATTATTATTATTATTGCATATCCTCCTGAGACCCAGCAATGCATTTTGTCCTCTGTAGGGGACAAAAGTTTGACAGTTTTACTTTAAAAATGCTGTCCATTATAAAGTGCATTCCATTAACCCTTTCATGCATGGTGGTCAATACAGTTCACAGCTGATCAAAGGTGTTTTCTTGTATATTTATGGATTTGTTATTTTGTTATTTTGTGCATCATCCCTGCAATTCATATCATTACTGCAACTTTGCTGTTCTAGATAAACCTGATCTGCAGTAACATGTTTGAGTGTAAAAAAAAAGGCTAATTGTTACTAGACTGAAATAAACAGCTTGTTTTGTTTGTTTTTTAAACAAAAATTGCTTGTTTGTTTGTTTTTTGTTTGTTTGTTTGTTTTTTTGCATATTATCTCCATGCAGGTATGTTAAAATGTGAGAAAACATCAGATTAGCAGCATTAAAAATGTTTTTTTGTTTTGTTTTGTTTTGTTTTGTTTTCTCATAGTATATCAGTAAATACATGTTTCTTTGCTTCTAAAATTAAACGCATGGTGTTCAGCTGAGTGAATATTTTTGTAATTCCATGAAAATAGGTTCATCATTTTATTTTTATTTTTTTTTTTTCTCATGCCTAAAGAGGAATAAAAACACTTTGGAAAAAAAATCTTGATTAAGGCTCTCTTAATTCGTGCATGAAAGGGTTAAAAAAAATCAATCAATAAATAAAAATAGTTTTAAAAATGTATCTGAAAAAACTGTTGCATTATGCAATTTCCAATCAAGACAATTTTTTAATGTAAAAAAGCTAAAACTGTCCATTTTCTGGGTCTCAGGAGGATTTTATCTCCATGAAATGAGTAATAACTAATATTAGAGTGTGATAAAATGTGAGAAAACAGTAGCAATTTAGCAATTAGTGGCATAAAAAATGTTTTTATTTCATAGTTTTCACACAGTATATCACTTTCTGATGATGATTTTTATATAAATGTTTCTTTGCTTCAAAACTTAAATGCATGGTGTCCAGCTGAGTGGACATTTTTGTAACTCCATGAAAAATACGTTCATTTAAAAAAAAAAAAAAAAAAAAAAAAAAAATCAATTGCATTGTTTTTTTCATGCCTAAAGAGGAACAAAAACACTCAAGAAAAAAAAATATTGACTAAGGTTCTCATAATTCATGAAAGGGTTAAATTTAAATAGTAATAATATTTTTTTTGTTTGTTTATTTTTTCATTGATACTCCTCAGCCTCATTTGTATTTGTGTATCTTCTTTTTATCTACTGTACACACATTATTACTGAATATTCAGCCTGTGTTATATTGGTCACAAATGCTTTTATTTTTAGCTTCAGCCGCACGTATCAGTGGTGGCGGTTCTGAAACAGCTGTTTATGGAGGAGAGGCTAATTACAGATGCACACTGGACAACCCGACAGGTAAGAAATAACATGTTTACTGTGGATGGATGGATCTATATATGTATAGATATGTAGGTTTGAAGGGTTAAACAGCAAAGGGAATGCTTAGACCAAAGTATACAAACCTTAACCATGCCCTAAAAGTAAAAATTGTGTTTGGGGTGTAGCAACATAATTTTTGAAAACCTTAGACACGTTATAATTATTGGGGGAAAAAAGCATTTCTCTTTAACCCATAAAGATTCAAAACCATCTCCTGTTGATCCACTAATCCTATCAATCCATGGTGTAAAATACAGTTTGTTGTCTTTTCATGGTCATCAGATATGACCCATTTGGATGCTCAGAGGCTCTGTAGTTACCATGGAAACACTGTCATCTTCTACAACATTGATTCACCACTAAAACCCATGGAGCTGGATCAATGACAGTGGATAAAATGAACAAAAATGAATAAAAACCTACAGAATAATAAAGAATGTGGAAAAATTATCCCAAAAAAATAAAGTTAAAAAAAATGAAACAATAAGCAACAAAATGAACAAAAAGAGCCAAAGTAATGAACAAAAATGATTAACAAATCAACAGAATTATAAGTAACATCAACAAAATAGGCCACAAACTGAACTAATTTGAAGAAAAACATAAAACAGGGCAACAAAATGAAGAAAAACAAGAAACATAATAAATTACATTAACAAAATCATTTAAAGCGAATAAGAACATTTACAAAATAATAAATAAAAATCAGGGAAAACATGGACAAAATGTTCAGTTTTCTGATAAAATATCCTTCAACTTTAATGTGAGTTTTAACGAATATCTACATGATGAGTCAATTAAATATAGGAAAATAGGGGATTTTTACTTTAAAATGTCAAATACAGAGCATAATATTACAATAAATGGTGATAAATCGCTAAAGTAAAGGTTAAAAGTAGAGACAAATGTACTGGGGAAGTGACACAAAAGTAGGTCTGGGCCTTTATGGGTTCATATTCGACACAACTCAGGGAAAGAAGAGAAGTTAATGAGCTGGGGTGACTTCAAGTTCGTATGCGACATGTAAACTGATATTTCCTGGTTTGTTTGCCAGTGAAGGCGTTGTTTGTGAGGTGAATGAGGTGGCGTCAGGTCCTGATGGAAGGGATCCACATTCATGTACAAATGAGAATGTTTGTGTTGGCTGCACACAGAGGTGTGTGTTATTTGATTCAAAATGGGTCGTCAGAATTGGAGTTGAACACATTTTAGTTTTTCTTTTTTTTTTTCTTTTTTTTTTACCTGAAAGCTAGGTTTTTATCCTCAAATAGTTCATCTTATTTAACCCATAAAGACCCAGTGCTGCTTTTGTGTCACTTCCCAAATGAATTTTTCTCTCTATTTAAGCTTTCCTGAGGGATTTATCACTGTATGTTGTGATATAATTCTCTATATTTTGCATTTTCTCATTGAATTTCAGGTATTTTTCTGTATTTAATTCACTGATCATGTAGATGTTCATAAAAGCTCAGGTTAAAGTTGATCAGAAATGTAGAAAACTTTTTTGTTAAATATATCATTAACTGATTTAATTCACTGACATTGATCCAACTCTGTGGGTTTTACTGGAGAATCGGTGTTGTAGAAGAAGACATTTTATTGCCTATTTTATTCTTTTTTCTTCCATCATCTTCAGTTTGTGGCTAATTTTGTTCATGTTACTCATTATTTTGTGGATTTCTTATTCATTTTTGTTCATTTTATTAATAACTTTGCCTCTTTTTGTTCATTTTGTTGCATATTTTTTATCTTTTTTTTTTTACTTTGTTTTAAAACATTTTTTGCTCGTATTTTCCACATAATGTATTATTTCAAAGGTTTTTTTTTTTAGTTAATTTTTGTTCATTTTATTAAATTACTTTGCCTGTTTTTGTTAATTTTGTTGCTTATTTTTTCCACATTATTTATTATTTCGTAGGTTTTTTATTCATTTTTGTTTATTTTATTAATTACTTTGCCTCTTTTTGTTCATTTTGTTGCGTATTTTTATCTTTTTTTTTTTACTTTGTTTTGGAACATTTTTTAGCTTATTTTTTCCCATTATTTATAATTTCATACGCTCTTTTTTTTTTATTCATTTTTGCTCATTTTATTAAGTTCTTTGCCTCTTTTTGTTCATTTTATTGCTTATTTTTTGTTCTTTTTCTTCACTTTGTTGTAGAACATTTTTTCCTTATTTTTTCCACATTATTTATTATTTCTTAGGTTTTTTATTCATTTTTGTTCATTTTATTAATTTCTTTGCCTCTTTTTGTTCATTTTTTTTTTTTGCTTATTTTTTCCACATTATTTATTATTTCTTAGGTTTTTTTAATTCATTTTTGTTCATTTTATTAATTTTTTTGCCTCTTTTTGTTCATTTTATTGCTTATTTTTTGTTCTTTTTTCTTCACTTTGTTTTAGAACATTTTTTCCTTATTTTTTCCACATTATTTATTATTTCTTAGGTTTTTTATTCATTTTTGTTCATTTTATTAATTTCTTTGCCTCTTTTTGTTCATTTTATTGCTTATTTTTTGTTCTTTTCTTTACTTTGTTTTACAACATTTTGTTGCTTATTTTTTCCACATTATTTATTATTTCATAGGTTTTTATTCATTTTTGTTCATTTTATTAATTTCTTTGCCTCTTTTTGTTAATTTTGTTGCGCATTTTTTGTTCTTTTTTTCTTTACTTTGTTTTAGAACATTTTGTTGCTTATTTTTTCCACATTATTTTCACACACATTTTGCTTATATCATGTTAATACTGTCGAATGAGTTTATTCTAATTCGGTAGAGGCCTATTTTGTTCATTGCTCTGGCTTGAAGTCTAAGGACAGGTGTGAGTATTGAAAACGTTATTATGTTAATTTATTTGATGATGAGAACGTGGGGTGGGATTAAATAAGTTTTTCTTCTTCCCACTCCTTTTCAAATGTAGATAAATGATTTTGGGACGTTGAATTTGCATGTATTCTGTAAATGCTCGAAATACACAAATAAAATGAAAAAACAAAACATTATTTATAGGGATGTCCGATATTGGCTTTTTTGCCAAAAACCGATATGCCGATATTGTCCAACGCTTAATTTCCGATTCAGATATTTACTGATACTGCTGCCAATATATGTGGGATATTAAACTAATTTTAGGTGACATCACATATCTCCTGTCATGGAATGAACACATCATGCCTAATTTTACTGTGATGCCCCATTGGATGCATTCTCAAATGCAACAAGGCTTTTAAAATGTAAACACTGTCTGTGCAAAGAATACATACTTCAACTTAAGTTGTGGAAAAAATGCCATATTTATTTATTTTCTCTCCCTCCCTCCATGAGTCTATTACAGTGTGGCAACTCTACTGTACAATTTTGAAAACTGCACATTTCTTTCAGCTACAAACAGTGCTTCATTTACGCGTCAGTAAATGCCGTAAATGTCAAGGCATTATTTTATCGGTTTTAATGATAGGCAAAAAAAACGATAACGATATTCACCGATATTACATTTTTATGCCAATATCGGGGCAATAATATCGGTGGGAAGATATTATCGGACATCCCTAATTATTTATTATTTTGCAGATTTTTTATCCACTTTTTGATCATTTTATTAATTACTTTGCTTCTTTTTGTCCATTTTGTTGCTCTTTTTTTCTTATTTTACTTTGTTATAGAACATATTTTTGCTTATTTTTTCCACATTATTTATTATTTCAGAGTTTTTTAATCATTTTTGTTTCGTTTATCCACTCTCATTGATACAACTCCATGGGTTTTTATTACAAATTACAAATTTATTACAAATTACAAATCTGTTTTACTGATGAATCGATGTTGTAGAAGATGACAGAAGTTCACTACAGAGCCTCTGAACGTCCGAATGGGTCATATCTGATGAGCATGAAAAGATTACAAACTGTATTTTTTTTTTTTTTAACCAGTTACTTATATGTATTGATAGGATTCGACATTACCAGTAGATGGTTTCAGAGTCGGTGGCTGTTTGGGTCTCAGTGGGTTAACAGAAGAAGCCTCATATTGCAGCTGTAATCTGCTTTTATGCTGATAGTGTTGAACCATGACCATGTGACTCCCTTCCAGGTGTGCTCCAGGTGACGTGGCAGAGGCTGTTTAAAGGTGACGACTCTATAGAGAACATGGCGACCTACAGCAATCGTTTTGGACAACAAGTAAACGAACCGTACAAGGGAAAAGTTGTATTTACAGAGGCGTCTCTCAGCTCTACATCTATTACAGTGAAGAATCTCACATGGGCGGATGAAAGTTGTTATATTTGTTCGTTCAACGCTTATCCTGAAGGGTCCAAAAGCTGGCCAACTTGTCTCACAGTGCAAGGTAAATTTCCAGAGGTCATATATAGAGAAAAAGGAAACTCCTAGACTTATGTGGGATGTCTGAATAATGACTGTCTATCATAGGAATATCTGAGGTGAAAACACAAGCGCGTGAAGAAGACCCTGGTGTTGTGTTTAGCTGCTCGGCCACGGGTAAACCGGCTCCGACCATCGACTGGGACATTTCAGCCGGAGCCGTCACCATCAACCAATCAGAGACAAGCGTTCTAAAAAACAGCGATCGCACATTAACCAGCAGCCGTAACATCACACTGCGACTACCTCCAGAATGGAACGGACATGTGGACTGTGTGCTGAACCAAGACCAGAGGGGACGACAGCAGCAACGTATCCCCTTTACACAAACTAAGGAAAAGAACAAAAACAAAGGCAAGATTTAACATCACTTAAGAACAACCAATGTACTTTTTCTGTCTCTGTTTTAGCTGGAGGTTTGTGCAGGCTTACAGTTTTTTTTTTTGTTTTTTTTTTTATTGATCCAGCAACAGCAGGAGTTTGACAGTTTTAACTGGGTTTTCCAGCTGCTAATGTTCTGTCCCATAAAGACCCAGAGCTCCTTATGTGGCAGTTCCAAAATATTTGTTTTTCTCCATATTTAACTTTTCTAAAGCCATTTATCACCATTTATTTTATTATCCTCTGTATTTTGTGTTTTTTCAGTGAAAATCATCTATTTTACTTTTTTTTTTCTTCTTCTTCTTTTATGGGCTCAGCTGTCTGTACCGATAAGGCAGCAGCCGACACCAACTGTACTCCCAGTCATCATTCCCCATTTTTCTAACACCTTTGCTTGTGTATCCTCTTTTATTTGGACATTTTACCAGGGAGTATCCCACACTACTTTTTTTTTTTTTCCCTACTCGTCTTGTCCAGCGTCCTAACAGCAGAATGGTAGTCTGGTTCCTTTTGGTGCTGAACAAATTTGCTTTGCCCAGGGTAACTTCATAAAGTATATGAAGCGCCCTTGATATTCTACTGTGTTTATTATGAGTTTTGTTGAACCACATTTCGATGCCGGACCTGACATGGGGGGTGGGGGTGGGGGTGTAGAAGAAGGGGAGAGAACAAGAGACAAGAAGGTGGTGAAGACCCTCACAAGAAAGTATCAACAATACAAACAGCAACAACCATGGAGACAATTATAATGGTGACAATAACTACAACCAGAACTGAGTAAACTGGGCAGAAGAGAGAGAGAGAAAAAAAAAAAAAAAAAAAAAACCCACAATTTTACTTTATTTTATTTTACTATATTTAACCCCTTTAGCCCTATCAGCCCGCCCACAAGTCGAAAAAATTATATTAACCCTTTCATGCATACTGGTCACTCCAGTGGACAGTTCTTCTCCAGCTGTTCTCTTGTATATTCACGGTTTTTGTTGTTTTAGTTCCATATCAGCCAACACAGTGGACGCTTATACCCCATCCTATACACCACAGGTGTCAAACATGCGGCCCGGGGGCCAAAACCGGCCCTCCAAAGGGTCCAATCCGGCCCGCGGGATGAATTTGTGAAAAATTGTAAAAATTACACTGAAGATATTAACGATTAATGGTGTCAAAATCATTTGTAATTCAGGTTCCACATACAGACACATACAGTCCAATTAGATTTCAAGTGGGTCAGAACCAGTAAAATATTATCATAATAACCTATAAATAATGACAACACCAAATTTTCTCTTTGTTTTTTGGTGTAAAAAAAGTAAAATTACATGAAAATGTTTACATTACCAAACTATACATTTACAAAAAATGTGAATAACCTGAACAAATATGAACAAACGGAAATGTGTTAAGAAAAGTAAATACAATTTTACCAATATTCTGCTTGTTACTAAATGTTTTGTGCGATTGTAACGCACAAGTGTAAATGATAAACTGATAAACCGAAGTGTAATATTGTTAAAATTGCATTTGTTTTTCTTAAGACAATTCAAGTTGTTCATGTTATTCAGATTTTGAAGGAAACTTTCTAGATGTAAACCTGATCATAATAGAATTTTACTTTTTTTTACTGTTATTATTTTACTGGTCCGGCCCACTTGAGATCAAATTGGGCTGAATGTGGCCCCCGAACTAAAATGAGTTTGACACCCTTTAAACTTTCCTGTTCTTAATAAACCTTATCTGCAATAACATGTTTAAGTGTAAATCAATTGCGAATTGTTATAAGACTGTAATTAACATTTTTTTAAAAACAGTTTATTTTTTTCATCTTATCTCCATGAAGTGAGTGATAACTAGTATTAGAGGATGGTAAAAAGTGAGAAAACATCAGATTAGCTGCTTGAAAAATGTTTTCATTTCATAGTTTTCACTTTCTGATGATGGGTTTTAAATGTTTCTTTGCTTCAAAAATGAAACACATGTTGTCCAGCTGAAGGGACATTTTTGTAACTCCATGAAAAATAGTTTCATAAAAAAAAAAAGTCAATCGCATTGGGGTTTTTTTATGCCTAAAGAGGAATAAAAACACTCATATCTTGACTAAGGTTCTCATAATTCATGCATGAAAGGGTTAATATTCATCTACTATAAAAACATAATAAATCAGGACAATGGATGTTTTTTTCAACTTTTGCTCAAAGTTTAGACCCTAATGTTAATAAAAGTACATCAAAAGTGTATTTTAGTGCAAACTTTAATGTTCAAACATGATTTTTAATCTTTGTGGGGTGAAATATATGCTATTAAAAATCTCCGACACGAACAATTAACCCTTTCATGCATGAATTATGAGAACCTTAATCAAGATTTTTTTTTCTTGAGTATTTTTATTCCTCTTTAGGCATGAAAAAAAAACAATGTGATTTTTTTTTTTTTTTTTTTTTTTTTTTAAATCAACCTGTTTTTCATGGAGTTACAAAAATGTCCACTCAGCTACACCATGAATTTTATTCTTGAAGCAAAGAAACATGTATTTAAAACCCAATATCATCAAGTGATATGAAAACAGTGAAATGCAACCATGTTTAAAGCAGCTAATCTGATGTTTTCTCACATTTGATCATATTCTAATACTAGTTATTACTCACTTCATGGAAATAATATGCAAAAAATAAATATTAACAATTGATTTCCGCTCAAGAACCAATCAAGAACAGTAAAGTTACAATAATGGTATGAATTGCAGTTTATGAGATGATGTATAAGTGTCCACTGTGTTGGTTGATATGGAACTAAAATAACAAAACCCATGAATATACAAGAGTAAAGCTGTAGAGTAACTGTCCACTGTAGTGACCACTATGCATGAAAGGGTTAATTTATGCATATCATCGTCAATCCAGCCGAAAAAAAAAACAGGCGAGGATAAAAAATTCTAATTTCTCTTTTAGTTTGTTACAGTTTACTCAGGCATAGTAATAGATACAATATTTTAGACAATGGGAATAGATTCTGTGAGGTCTCTAAATGTCCACAGACACCAAGAACATCCATATGAACCTTATTATTATAAGTATTATAAGGAATTCTTCATTTACTTTGGGTATGTCTTTTTAGGCGTTTTTCCCCTGAAAATATGGTCAGGGTTAAACAGGTTAATTTACTTATAATGTGGATGTTCACAGAGGCTCAAATTAAAGTTGAGGGTTATTGTATCAAAAACAGAGAAAACTGAAGAAAAAGTGACTTTTTTGGTCAAATCTGTCATTAACTGAACATAAACCCAGTGTGTCCGTCCACTGTCATTGATCCAACTCCATGTTGTTGGTTTTTTTCCATTTTGTTCATTTCATTTCTTATTTTATTTGTTCATTTAGTTGTGTTTTTTTAATTTCTTTTTTTTTCAAATTTCTTCAGTTCGGGTCTCATTTTGTTCAAGTTACTTGTCATATTGTTGATTTATTATTCTGTTTTTGTTCCTTTTATTCATTATCTTGGCTGTTTTTGTTCATTTTGTTGCTTTTTTTTTTTTTTTTTTACTTAATATTAGTCTATTTTTTTGCTTCCTTTATTATTCTGTACTTTTTTATGCTTTTTTGTTCATTTTATTTAATATGCATAAACCCAGTGTCTCCATCCACTGTCATTGATCCAACTCAATGGGTTTTACTGGTGAATCAATGTTGTAGAAGATGATGGTGTTTCCATGTTCACTACTGAGCCTCTGAACGTCCAGATGGGTCACATCTGATGACCATGAAAAGATGACAAACTGTATTTTACACCAATTATTTACATGGATTGATAGAATTACTAGATCAGCAGGTATTAAACATCTTAGATCAGTGGATGGCTTAGATCAGTGGTGGAGGTTTGGGTCTTATGGGTTTAAACTCCCCATTACTCCCATATTATATATTTCACTTTATTATACATTGTATATCATAATACATTTTCCATAATCATATAATTTACTATACATTATATTCATTACTCCTTCAATGAGAGGATAGACTCAGACCACTGGTTTGCCAAAAAAAAAAAAAGAGAAGAACCACATTATCTCCACAAATCCAAAGCCCTGGTAACCTCTGGAGTCCTTCTGGAACAGGGGTAGAAGTTATAAGGTTGTTTGGCTTGTCCTTTGGTAGTGCTGAGGACAGGGTTCTGTGATGGTGCATTTATAAAATAAAACAGTAAAGAAATTGTTTTGGGGCAACATGCAAATGAGGGAGCACTTCGTAAAAGTTACCCGTCATAGTTCACTCACAGAAATATTCTGAAATTCAAAATTTCAGCTTTCATGTGTTATTGGAGGACATAACAAGACTTTATTACATATTTGAAATTTTTCTACATTTTTTATTGTCATTTACAAAATCAAAGGCAGTGAAGTGACCATATTTGGTTCCTTACCCATAAATTAGTGATGTGCGGATTGAGACATCGATACAGTTTTGCCATATTTATTGAATCTAACTCTACGTTTAAATAGCCTTGTTTCTCCAAATGATTTTAAATGGAGGGTGGCACCACAGTGCCCCCTACAGACCAGCTGTCACTGCCCCAGACCGAGGTGTGGACTGAACAGCTGGTCTTTGGTCCAAATTAAAGGACTTTAGACAGTTACACCAAACGAAGAAGATTAGATTAGATTAGATTAGATTAGATTAGATTAGATTACATTACATTACATTACATTACATTACATTAGATTAGATTAGATTAGATTAGATTAGATTAGATTAGACAGAACTTTATTGATACTTGGGGCAGAACCCTCAGGAAATTGATGTTCCAATAGCAGCACAAACACCAAATAAACACACAAGAAAAACCAGAAGAAAATAACAAAATAATGAAATAAATAAAAAACAAAAAAATGAAATAAAATAAAATAACTACAAACTAGAAGCACTCGGAGAGCGCAGACCTCCGCCAAGGCTGATCAGTGGCCCCCCCTGTGGGCCCCCCCACCCCCAATCACCACCAAAATTTAATCATTTCTTCCTTATCCCATTTCCAACAAACCCTGAAAATTTCATCCAAATCTGTCCATAACTTCTTGAGTTATGTTGCACACTAACGGACAGACAAACAAACAAACAAACAAACAAACAAACAAACAAACAAACAGACAAACAAACAAACCCTGGCAAAAACATAACCTCATTGGCGGAGGTAAAAATGAGGAGGGAAAAACTGCAATTACACATTAGAAAGTACTAGTACATATAACTGGCAAAGTATTATTGTTATTATTATTATTATTATTATTATTATTATTATTATTATTATTATTATTATTTCAGTCAATTTATGTTCTCAGAGTTATTAAAGTCATGATCTAATAATAATAATAATAATAATTATTATTATTATTATTATTATTATTATTATTATTATTATTATTATTATTATTATTATTATTGTGTGTGTGAGTGTGTTGTGAGTAATGATAGAAGTGTAAGTGCAGTGACTCTGTACTTTCCCACATCCATATCTGTTTGAATTCATTAGAAGATGACCTGCTCATGGAGTGGTGTCAGTACCTGAGAAAAGAACAGTGTGAAGTTTCCTGAGAATGATGGCCCTTTCCACGTGCTGAAATCAGAATAAAACAATTCTAAAAGGATGGGTGTGGTTCAGCTGTAGCCTACCAACCCGCTCTTTACTTCATGCAGTTTAGATATTCATACCAGATGATGACTCATCCTTTGTTCTTATGTCCTTTACTCAAGCAGAAATTCAAGGGAATTGTTCACCCCTTTGTTCATTTCCTTAGAGAAGAACAAGGAACCAGTTTGAGATAAGACAGTGTTGACTGAAACAGTAAACAGGAGGTCTAATGAATGCATGAATGAATACGTATCTACCAGTGCAGACTGTAAACACAGTGTCAGTGTGAGTCAGCTGAGACGGGGGTGAGTCCACAGTTTCAGTTCCATTTCCTTCATATTAGGAGGACTCTAAGTTTCATGTTGAGGAAAAACCCCTCTGTGACGTTCACTTTGTTGAAGTTTGGGAAGTTACGTGACAGTATTCCCCACCCTCCATAGGGAAATGACAGCGACAGAATAGAATAGAATAGAATAGAATAGAATAGAATAGAATAGAATAGAATAGAATAGAATAGAATAGAATAGATCTTTACTGTCACTATCATGGGAACAATGAAAATTTGTATGGCAACAAAAACAATTAGCGCAAAAAAAGGACTGAATAAAAAAAATATCACACAAATACTGAAAAATGTAAGGAATGAATGAAAGCTAGAAGATAAATGATTAAAAATACATATACTACTAAAGTACTACAAAAACTACTGATATATACAAAAAGTTAACTCTATACAGATGAGAAATATATACAATAAATAAGGATATATACAGGCAATATAGGCTATATACAGATAAAATAGTATATATACAGGCGATATAGGATATATACATATAATATAGGATATATACATGTAAAATAAGATATATAAAGGCGATATAGGATATATACATGTAAAATAGGATATATACAGGCGATATAGGATATATACAGGTAATATAGGATATATACATGTAAAATAAGATATATACAGGCAATATAGGATATATTCATGTAAAATAGGATATATACAGGCGATATAGGATATATACAGGTAATATAGGATATATACATGTAAAATAGGATATATACAGGCGATATAGGATATATACATGTAATATAGGATATATACATGTAAAATAAGATATATACAGGCGATATAGGATATATACATGTAAAATAGGATATATACAGGCGATATAGGATATATACAGGTAATATAGGATATATACATGTAAAATAGGATATATACAGGTGATATAGGATATATACATGTAAAATA
The DNA here is from genome assembly GCF_902148855.1 of Sphaeramia orbicularis. Classification (NCBI taxonomy): domain Eukaryota; kingdom Metazoa; phylum Chordata; class Actinopteri; order Kurtiformes; family Apogonidae; genus Sphaeramia; species Sphaeramia orbicularis. Next base: position 25,950,453 of record NC_043958.1, on the reverse strand, counting down.
GGATATATACAGGCGATATAGGTTATATACAGGTAATATAGGATATATACAGGTAATATAGGTTATATACAGGTAATATAGGATATATACAGGTAATATAGGATACAGGTAATATAGGATATATACAGGTAATATAGGATATATACAGGTAATATAGGATATATACAGGTAATATAGGATATATACAGGTAATATAGGTAACAAACCAATAAATAATAAATCAACTCTGTTTTGTTTTCAATAGAACAACCACTTCTTGTATGGATCGTCCTTCCCATCATGTTTGTTGTGTTTCTTCTCGCCATTGCTGTTGTGGCTAAGATCAGGAAAAAAAGGTGAGAGAAGCCATTTGTTTGCTTGTAAATACATGTAAAACACAAATGAGCTGATTTTTTCTGCAATGATTTAATAAACAAATTACATCAAGTAATTAAGTTTTATATTTGCAAACTGAATCATGACGCATCAAACGTTTTGTTTGTTAGATTCTGCTGGGAATGTAGTTACATAAGCTCTGTGTGTGACAAGAGTTCATTCCAGTGGTACGTTGTGTAATCAGTGTTGTGGCTGTCATATAATACTGAAACTTCCTCTTCTATTTTCCTGGCAGGACAAAAGCTGATGGAGGAACTGGTAATATGTTATGAGTCCAGTGGTTTTACCCTCATCTGTCTTTCACTGTGGTCATTGTGGACATTCAAGCACGCAAACAGTGTGATAAAGAAATGTCATTATTTCAACAATTCAAAAGATCCATCAAAATAGGAAACTTTTCAATGCACTTTTTTGCACTTTATCTTTGCTAAAAAAGCTGAATTTCATGCAGGTGAAACATAAATGTAGAATGTGAACATGATGCAGCATAAATGACCACTTATATATTCTATTTATAATATTATTTTATTGGAGCTGTGACTAACAGTGACTTCAAAGTAGTGCAATATTCTGGGTTTTCAGCATATACTTCAAGTAGAATAGAAACAGTCATCAGAGGCGGCTTTGAAGAAAGAAGTGATTCAGCTGGAGGAAATGTTGCGTGGATGACAAGCAGGGTGTTAATACCACCCCCTGAGTAAGCATTAAGAAAGAAAGAGTTCAAAAAGTTCACTTAGGAAGAGAAACGAACTGAAAACAAGGAAATACCATGAGGAAGCTATTCACCAGAGGGTCATATAGCACCACCTGGTGTCACTTTTTAATTACTTCACAAATAACACTGGTACAAAACCATGATTAAAAATGAACATTTAACCCATAAAGACCCAATGCTGCTTTAGTGGCAGTTCCCAAATGAATTTTTCCTCTTTTTTTAACCTTTATTAAGTGATTTATCACCATTTACTCTAATATTATTCTCTGTATTTTGCATTTTTAAGTGAAAATCAGGTTTTTTCCTGTATTTAATTCACTGATCATTTAGATGTTCATTAAAGCTCACATTACTGTTGAGGAATATTGTATGAGAAACAGAGAAAACTGAATTTTTTTTTTTTCTTTCTGCAAAATATAGTGTTAACTGAACATAAAAACAAGTGTCTCCATATTCATCCAACACCATTGCTTTTATTGTTTCCATGAATGCAGTCATTATTTTGTTCTTTTTTATGCATTTTACTTATTTTATCTGATTTTGTTCATTTTGTTGCCTCATTAATTCTTTTCTTCGATTTTGTCCAGTTTGTGGCTCATTTTGTTCATGTTACTTATCATTTTGTTGATTTATTATTCAGTATTGTACATTTTATTGGTAAATTTGACAGTTTTTGCTCATTTCTTTTTTTTAAATTTCATTTTCATTCGTTTTTTTTTGCTAATTTCTTTTACGTTATTTAATATTTTATAATTTTTTTCTTATTTCTTTTTGCGCATATTGTTTAATATATTTACAAATACAGTATGTTCATCCACTGTCATTGATCCAACTCAATGGATTTTACTGGTGAATCAATGTTGTAGCAAATTACCGTGTTTCCATGGTAACTACGGAGCCTCTGAACGTCCAAATGGGTCATATCTGATGACAATGAAAACATGACAAACTGTATTTTATAACAATTATTTACATGCATTGATAGGATTAGTGGATTAACAGGTATTAAACATTTTAGATCAGTGAATGACTGTGGTTCCAGTGGATGTTTGGGTCTTTATGGGTTAAGATTGTAATTGTTACATTGAATCTTTAATCGATATTACTCAAATAATAAATGTATATAAGTTTAAATTGCCCATTAAGGGGTGATTTTTCTATGAGCAGATGTAGAAAACCCTCATAAGACTCTCTGAATGTATTATATAGGAAAAAGTTTATGAAAATCAACTCATGGGAACTGATGTAAAATGTTTTTTCAGGTATCTGCCTAACTTTAACGTAGCACATATGCACACTCGTAAAGGACACACATCATTTAGGCCAAATATGTCTGTGAACCTTGGATTGTAGTCGTCATGTCTGCTGATCCAGATGGAGAATGGAGTTCAAAGCAAAGTGCACAGAGATGGATAAAACTATGCTTTAACTTACAGTTTCTCCAACACACGTAATATGTTTTGTTTTGTGTAAATGTGTTAACAATAGTCGCACTTTCATGCATTCTTGCACATGGTTAATGTTTCTGTATGTTGTTGACTTGCAGACACAAATACACACGAGAAACATATACTTTAACATGACTAATTAGGTATATTACCACTTATGATCTGTGTGTTTGTAGACACAATCAAAACCTGTATTCTTGTATTGATATTTATTAACTTATTTTCCTAAATACATGTATGTATCTGTATTTGATGAAAAATTAAAACCTGCATAATGTGTTATATCACTTCTGTGTAATGTTTTTTCATTGTGTTTTTACAGAATAAGGAATAGGCTTAGATCTGATTCAACACATTGAAATATTCCTCATACACACACTCACCTACCCCTTACACACACTTATACTCTTTTGCTTTTATTCTTTGTTTATATTTTGGTTGTACATTGTATATTATTGTTTTATTCCTATTGTCTTTCTTTAAGCTAATGCTGTAATGAGGTGAGATTCATTTTATAAGCCCCGCTGGGTTTTCTGAGCTCACCTGCACAATTTGTTTCTTTGCTTGTCCTGATGTTTGGTTTGTTGTTGTGCTAAACATACAAACACACAAACAATCAAACAAACAATCAAACAAACAAACAAACAAACAAATAAGATGCATGTAAAACAGTATAAAATACAGTTCTATGGTTCTGTCTAATCCACTATCCTGTCAAGTTAGAGACCCTATAGAAACAAACCAAATAATAATAATAATAATAATAATAATAATAATAATAATAATAATAATAATAATAATAATAATAATAATAATAATAATAATAATAATAAAGAAAGAAACAAACCAAATTAGAAAAAAGATTATTATACTCAAACATTGGTGCTGACCAGTAGATCTTATCACGTTTTCTCTAAACCCTTTGGGTCAGTATCATATTTATTACCTCAATGACACCAAAACATGTTTATAATCTTGAGACTTCTTTAGTTTTCTACATTTTTGATGACTCAAAAATCTTAGTAGGTGGACTGAACATCCTCTGTTTCTTCAAAGTAGAGAAATAACTGTCAAATCCTCATTTTATTGATTTTGTTCGAACAGAATCATTACATAAATGTGAAAATTAAATGACAGATAATCTAGTGGTCTAATAAAATGCATGGGTGCATTCCTCTGATTTCAGGTGTTTTCAGACCATTGTAATTAGATCCTTCAGTTTTCTATTTAAATGTATTTACACTAGTGCACTCACTTGTTTTCACGCATATGAAGCTACACATGGAAGTTCTGCTCATCATTAATCTACAGAAAATGGCTTGATTTGCAGCTACACGTGAAGTTTCATGTCCACCATCTCTATCTACTTAAACATCAAATGATTCTTTGTTCTTTCTGTGGTCGACAAGATGAAAATATTAACGAATTATTATTAGGGCAATTTCTTTACTCGTTCAGTGATTTAGTCCATAAATACCATTAGTTTTATATGAGCGTCTCTGATTAAGTCATATATAGTACATATATTTAATAAATGTTGTTGACTTTTCCATTCATTACATGACCTGACTTTAAATATCTCTATCCAATAAAGCAGGTCGTATTCAACTAAAATTTAAAGAGGTCCAGTTAGAGAACATTTCTTAAAGCAAAGGTCCAGGAAAATCCTAATGTCTAACTATTTAAGTGGGATATATTTTTAAGTAGCCTGGTAGTACCTGACTGGCAAATTAAATGAATTCAGTATGATTCAAACACTTTTTGACAATATTTATTGTTGCATAAGACAGAACTGAACATATATGTTTAACTGCAGATATGTACACAGGGTGCTTGTTCTTTATCCAAATAAAAATTCCAAACTTTTTGAAAAGTCCAGTTTTTTCCCCAGACCTTTGTCATTCTTTATGTATTTTTTCTACTTGTGTGCCTACTTTTCTGGCTGAGATTGTACCTGTTGTGTGTAGTAGAAAAGTTCATTTCAATAAATATATGAATGAATGCATAATTCAGAAACATTTTCAAAACGTGAAAATCACAAAAGTGCATAGATATCATACAAATACGTTTCACTAGAATCATTCCAGTACCAGCTGGTTGGCGAAATCATATTGTTTTTATTTGCTTCCCTCATGTATTTCTTATCTTGCAAGATTATGCGCCTTTGATCATACTCTGAAATTCAACTATGAGAGAAACTTTATTAAGACTTTCACACAAAATTCCAGACTTTTCAAGGTCTGGAAAACAGCATATCAAAATTTCATACTTATTTAATACTTTCAAGACCTGCACAAGCACTCTGGTATGTTCCCTCATAAATTAAATAAAAGCAGAGCTGCATTTCAAAATAAGACAAAATAAATGAATGGGGCTGGCCAAGGGAAGGTTAACATCTAGATCTAAAAATACATTCAAAATCACCTTTTGAAGACTTGTATATTTTGAAAGTACATTCCTTCTTGTGCCCAGCACAAGACTTTTTTTTTTTTTTTTTTGAAAAATATTTTAAAAATACTTAGATGGCATTATATTCACCATAAATTCATGTGTGCATTCTTTGTCTGCCAGTGCAATTCTAAGCATAACTTTGATGCTCTTCTATTGGACCTATATTATACTTATGGGTCAATTCAAAAACCTTTTGCTACTTTTACAGTGGTGACAAATATCTAATAAACTGAGATAGATAAATGTTAAAATGTATTAAATTAGTTTATTAAGGTTTGACTTTGTAGATATGCAATGTGTATACTAATAAATATGCTGAATAAATAACTGAAACTTGTAATTCTTTTCCCTTGTCCATCTGTTACCATGATGACTGTGTCCATCCCTTACTGAAACACTGAGTAAAACTCTTGCTATTTCATGACCTTATATACTGAATAAATCCAAACTGTTTACTGTTTGGCAAAACAGACACCCAGAGGACCAACAGTAAAGCTTTTATAGTTTAATGACAATTGGAGCTGCACTTTAAGGCAGGTTTTATAAAGTGGTCAAAAACAGATTTGAATTTTCTGTCCATGTGTACCGAGGGGTTTTTACTTTTTTTAAGACAGAAAATTAGGTTAAAACATTTTTTTCAGTCACATCCAAAAGTGCTCATTATTCCCTGCAAAATGCAGTATCATTCATTTTCTACCTAATAGTTGTGAAGGGGCAAAGAAAAATATAGTAAGGCTGTTCACCTGTTACCACTTAGCCAGCCCCAAATAAATAATACATGTGACAGTTGTGCATGTTTAAATAAAGTGCTTAACTTTATTAATTCTATTATGAAACAAACCCTTTATATTTTGCTTCATAATAGTGCTTCATATCGACACTAATAATATAAGTGCTGTGATTTCTGAACTTATGAGACACACTGTTTAATGTTCCCTGTGGAAGTATGGACACAAACGAGTCTGTCCATTCAGGATTTAAGGGTTTATTTCTACTGTCCACTTCTCTTTTTTGCATAGTGTCATTTTCTCTTTACTTTTCTCCCCCTTTTTCAACTGTTTTTTTCTCAGCTTCTGCGGTGAACTTGAACTCACAGATGTGATGTGATTGGTTAACAGATATCACGTGGGATGACTTTCCGCACGTCTAATTGGTCTGAACGTTTCCTCATCCACTAAACCACTTCCTCTTTTAAACACCCACCACAGTCGCACCGGTTCAAATAGAAGTGTCCCACCACCGGCTGTAGGTCCGGGTTTTATATGGGACAACTTCTGGGTCCGGACCCGGTCCACGGTCTGGTAGTGAGCCATGCAATGAAGAATAAAAAGCAGCAAAATTATCAATGACATCACAAGACTCATACAACAGTGGATCCGAAGTGAAAGTACTACCGTAGCCTGTTCAGTTGGACTGTTCCATTAGACGGTGAAACAGGTGAAACTGACGCATGACATGATGTAAATATAAAGGTTTTAAGACCAAAATAACACATATACACATCATACTTAACGGAACATTCTTCATTTAAATACAATTATTATACTGAATATTTATATTTATTCATAACATAACTTTTGACATAATTATTTCCACATGAATAACCTACAGTTAAACCCTATTTGGTTCTGACCACCTGGCTGCATCTGAGTGGCAGGTTCAAATGTGGTTAAAACCGTTGAAAACATGCCCCAGAACATGGTGGTGTGTTTCCTTCTGTGGTTTGGAGCCTTCATTAAAGGTAAGGAACAAAATTATTTCACTCTTTTTAATAGTAAATGGATGGTCTTGAAATCTGTGTTTGATGTTGTTAGGATGAGATTAAATCTGGGCAACTCTAATGTGTTCATGTTTTTAAATGTAACTTTCGTTCATTCATTCATTCATTCATTCTTTGATTATCTGAACCTGCTTTATCCTCACTATGAATGTACATTTGGTCTCTATTGAACTTGCTTTATTTTTCTGTATATTATGTAACCCGTACACTGAGGGAGGCACTGATGGGCCAGAATACTCTAGGTCAGGGGTCCCCAAGCTTTTTCCTTTGAGGGCCACATAACGTTTCCCTTCTCTGATGGGGGGCCGGGGTCAGTTTGTAACAGAAAAGGTGTGACGATCGCAGGGGTGCCTAAACATAAACATTTATTGTTTTCCAGAAAGCCACACATAACCAAATATTAACAACCCTTTCTGGGATCTTCACAGAAAAAAAGTCAGGAAATAAATAATAACACTATTCATGAAATAAATAACACTATTTATGAAATAAATAACCAAATAACCCTCTCTGGGATCTTCACAGAAAAAAGTCAGGAAATACATAACACTATTTCTGAAATAAAATTACACTATTTATGAAATCAATAAAAATCAAATAACCCTCTCTGGGTTCTTCACAGAAAAAATAAAGTCAGGAAATATATAATAATACTATTTATGAAATAAATAATAACCAAATAACCCTCTCTGGGTTCTTCACAGAAAAAAAAGTCCATGGAACATTAACTTTCTGTTATGCCATGCACAATCTTAACAAGTAAAAGTTCATCTTAATTGTCAGAGCAGAATCTCTTACTTAAATGACTCATATGAGCAGTCTCTCAAAGTTCTTGTGTTCCTTCCTTATAATCCTTTTGTAGGTTCCAGTAGGCTTGTAGACACCGCTGTTTGCAGCTCTCTCTCTCATCAACTTCCCTGTGAAAACCACAAAGCAAGCAGGCTGAGAAACCAAACTAAATGATACAGCACCTACACAGCACAATACATTTCACTATCAGTATGTGGAGATGGATTTTATCCCAGTAGATTTTATTCTGATTATATTTGTTTATACTCAGAATGACTCATTCAAGTCAGAAAAGTGAGCTTACCTATGTATGTTCATCAGTGTGAACTGTGGGCCTGCATCTGGCTGGTGAGAAGTTGAATATCAGGTTCCATTCTAGTCACAGCCAGTCTCAAACACTGATGCAGATGTTCATCTGTCAATCTTGATCTCATCGGAGTTTTCAGGAGTTTCATGTGTGAAAAAGTTTGCTCGCAGATATACGTGCTGCCAAAAAGTCTGGACATCTTCATTGCATGGTTTTATATGTTAGGGTACATGTTGTTTGGGAGGGCGGCATAGAAGTCAATGAGACTGTTGGGCTTGAATGCGTCTTTCAGAACATCACAGTTCTGTAACTCGGCCAACTCAAACTGATAAGAAGGCTGGGCTTCATCAGTGTCGGCAGCAAAGGGGTTCGGGAAAAGACGGATTTCTTTTGCATTAACATGTAGTTCATGGAATCGCACACTGAAGTCCGCCTTCAGCATTTCCAGTGCTCCACACACTTTTCAGCTGGGAACGGGACCGCTGGGTTTTCTGCGGAGAGGTTTTGGGTAGCAGGGAGATGGATGAAGGTGTGCTTTTTCACTTGTTCCAAAAGCAGCGCTAGTTTCACCTCAAATGTTTTTATGTGGGAATACATGTCGCAAATGAGTTTCCCCTGGCCTTGTAGCTGCAAGTTAAGGCTGTTCAGCATTTCTGTCACATCTGTTAAAAATGCGAGGTGCCATTCCATTATGGGTCGATCAGCTCTGGGACCGTTTTGTCTTTTGAATGAAGAAATACGTTAATTTCGGGCAGCAGCTCGTAAAAATGCCTCAAAACTCTGCCCCGACTCAACCATCGGACCTCTGTGTAGTACAACACATCGCCGTGCGCAGACTCCAGTTCAGACAGGAATTGCTGGAACTCCCTGTGTTTAAGTCCCTTTGCTCTGATGAAGTTTATGCATGACACCACAACCTTCATGACAGAATCCCACTTCAACACTTCGCAGCACAGTGCTTGCTGGTGAATTAGGCAGTGGACTTGTAGCGGGGCGGTGAGACCCCGTTCTTCCATCTCATGCGTCCTATTAGACCCCGAGACGCGCCCACCATACTAGGAGCCCCGTCAGTCGTGATGCTGGCAAGCTTTGACCAGTCCAGGTCCAACTCTTCCATGGTTTGGCATACTTTGCTGAAAATATCCTCCCCCGTCGTAGTCCCTTTGAGACTTTGGAGGGCTGCCAGCTCCTCGCACATCTCAAAGTTTGTGCTAACTCCACGAATAAAAATGAGCAGCTGCGCTGTGTCCTACACGTCTGTGCTCTCATCCAGTGCTAATGAAAAAAAGTCAAATTCTTTCGTCTTCTGCTGCAGCTGGGCATATTCATTACCCCGGATTTCTTCAATGTGTCTGTTTATTGTACTCGCTGACAGACTCACGGCATTAAAGACATCTTTCTTCTTGGGACACACCTCCTCCGCGACAGCATTCAAACATTTCTTGACAAACTCTCCATCAGTGAAAGGTTTACCACTGCTTGCTATCAGTTGAGCAACCTGAAAGCTGGCCTGAACGGATGACTGGTTCAGCTGAGCTTGGTGTACAAATGTGTTCTGCTGAGCTAACAGTCCACTTTTTAGCTTTGAGAGTTTGTCTGCTCGCATTTGGCCTTGCAAGCTATCATACTTGTCTTTGTGATGGGATTCATAGTGTCGGCGCAGATTGTATTCTTTGAATACCGCCACCGCCTCTTGACAGATGAGACAAACAGCCTTTTCTTTGCATTGAACAAAAAAATAATCATTTGTCCACTGCAGGTTAAATACCCTGCATTCTGAATCAGTTTTTCTCTTACCTAACCTTTTCACCATTATTCCGCTCTATTTGAAAGGGGTGAGTCTAGGATTTTTTTTCTGGGAGGGTTCAGATAGGGGCACAGACTGCAGAAGGGTGGAATAGAATGTCACATTCTGTGTGTGTATAAGTCTCGATCACGTGGCCAGACTGAAAAAAAAAATCGTAATGCGTCTCTGGTATTGTTCAGGGGGCCGGGCCAGATGTGGAGGCAGGCCGTAGTTTGGAGACCACTGCTGTAGGTTCATGAAAAGGGGTGATGATTAAGACAGAGACACCAGTGAGTAAAAGGATGCGACGATGGAATGGTAAACGTTGAATTGTATTAATAAAACACATGAACATATAAAACGACACTCTAAGCCAGCAAATAAACTGTTCCTTATTGGAAAATTTGGGTGCACCCTTAAAATAAATGTCGGTGGGGCAGCTATGGCTCAATTGGTAGAGCGGGTCATTGAATGACCAAAGGGTCGGTGGTTGGAATACTGGCTCCGACTGCCTACATGTCGAAGTGTCCTTGAGCAAGACACTGAACCCTAAATTGCTCCCCCAAGGCTCTGGTAGCGCCTTGGTGTAGAAAATGCGCTATATAAGTACAATCCATTGACCATGAAAAGATGACAAACTGCATTTTACACCAGTTATTTGCATGTATTGATAGGATTAGTGGATCAACAGGTATTAAACAGATCAGTAGATGGTTTTGGTCACTGGTGGATGTTTGGGTCTTTATGGGTTAAACTTTTAAAAGCAAACACCTCATATGTCTTTTCATTGATTTTTTTTTTTAATACATCATATTTCCACATAAGTAAACACTTTTGGCTCTGAGAGACTCATTTATGACAAGTCTTTACTTATCACTACCTTGTTAGAGTGGTCTAATTTATTATCAAACTGTATTTGCTCAAAATATTACATATTTATTTGTGTTTTCCTTCATTCAGGTGTAAATGCTGAGGTTCAGACTATTGCAGTGAAGGTAGGAGGTGAAGCCTTCCTCAACTGTTACCTCATGAAATCTGAAGATGTTGTACAAGTCACATGGCAGAAGATTTCACCTGAGATGAATCTGGCCACCAATAGCAAGTATTTTAGTCCAAGAGTGAATCCAGAGTTCAGACACAAGGTGGAGTTTAAAGATGCTGGACTGCAGAACAGCACCATAATTATCAAGAATGTGAAGCAGCAGGATGAAGGATGTTATAACTGTCTGTTTAACATCCAACACCAGGGGGCTATCACCTGCAAAACCTGCCTCCAGATCTATGGTAAAAACCTTCTTGCATCATTGAATGCGTGTTTCTTTTCTTTGATACCAGTGGAAATTCCTGCTCTTGAACCCACTCATGTATGTTCATGTGTTTTCCTTGCAGAGCTGAATGAACCTGTTCTACATGTCAGTAAATCGTCCTCTACTGCAGAGTTCATTGTGTCCTGTTCAGCCACTGGTCGACCTGCTCCCACTGTCACTCTGAGTGTCCAGGGACAAAACTTTTCACACACCAGTACCGTCAGAGTCCCCAACACTAACGGTACAGTGACGGTCAACACTACAGCTGTACTGTCAGGTCTGCACAGAACCAGTACTAGAGTTAGATGTTCAGTCCGACTGGCCTTTGGTTCTGAGACAGAGGTGTTTACAACCATTCCTGGTAAGAAATGTTTTCAAAGACACACACTTATAGTCTGGTGATTAGTTTCTTTTCATGGTTTGTTTTTTTTTCCCCAGGTTTTGATGAGGAACGTTCACCCAGTGACAGTGATGACAGTAAGTTCAGTCCACATGGACTCAGACCACTAACTCTTCTGTTATGTTGTTACTTTATAAATGTTAAAGGTTGTTTTTTTTTCCTTTTTTTCCACAGGTTTGAGCTGGATCAGTGTGCCTGTGGTTCTGGTCTGTGCTGTTGCTGTTGCTGTCATCACATCTTTGTTCAAAAAACACATGAAATGGTACTTTTCATGTTTGAACTCAGTGTCGACTTTTTATTATTGTTGACTTGGATGATTTACTGAGACAGATGTTTTACACCACACACAGATACATCACTGACAAATGTTGAACTTGGACCTTTCTTCATCTTTCAGTCTTTCTCACAGTGACCATGAGGAGAATGAAGATGAGGAAGTGGGAATGGAACTCAAAGACACTCACGAGTAAGTCTTTATAATATATTTATAACAGAAATGTACAGGATTTATGGTTTACTATTTCAGTTGTGAAACTTTACAAAATCAAATTCTGGTGCAGTCCACATTTCATGATTTTATACTGAATATTCAGCTGTTGTTTCCATAGTAAGGGCTGCTCCGTTTTATTTCGCAACAGAAATACTGTACAAATAACATTACAGTAAAGTGTGTTTAATTCTACTGTGTTTTTGCCGGAGCAGAACGCCATCAACCAGAATGCCACTGAGCAGAGCACCATTGACTACTACACCATCGACCAGAACACCGCTCAAGGAGGAGTGTGAAGGAACTTCAACTGTTTCTTTGAGGCAGAGGGGATCTGCTGAGAAGAATCAACCAAGGGCCAACCCAGAGCAGAAAACTTCAACAGTAAAAGACTGAATCTGTAGTGTCAGAAGTAAGAAGACTTGGTTGAACATCTTTAAAGGTCCTCTGCAGATGTTCTATGTGATCTTGAGAAAGTCTCATTTTTATATATTTGCCTGACCGTAGTCCGCAATTTAAAATGAGATTATCAGCACCAAAACAGGTTTTATCCAAATGCTATTTCCAGCTTCCCTGGTTGGGTCGGAAAAGACTGGACTGATTTACGGCAGACTTACATCACTATGACAACACCACACCCACCGGCAGAGTTTAGCAGTGAGAAGTAAGCTGAACGAGTGAGGAGTAAGATCTGTCCTTTTTCCTAAAGAAAGGAATTTCTTGGATTTATTTTGTTGTAATGGTGGACACTGGAACTGGAGCTGGACTGGCAGAAAGCTGGCTAAAACACCAGTAAACCTCTGCATTGCTTTGAACCGATGGAGAGAACTAAGGGAGTTAAAAGGAAAGAAAACAAATCTGGAGTTGGCCGTCTTCCTTCTAGACAGGTGTAGAATGCTCATTTTGTTCAAACATTTGCTTTGAACATTGTATTTTACTACAGTGGCTGTTGGTAGCTCAGTCAAACACTTAGTAAACACTTCTGCATTAGCCACAGGGCTAGCTCTGTGACGTCGATAATATGTTTTATTTGGAACATTGTTTCAGTCACAAACTAAGGCTGTGGTCAAGCCAGCCCTGATTCTCCTCTGCATGGTCCAGCCAGCCCCTAGTGCAGGCATCACCAAATGGAAGACCTCGGGCCGAACCTTTGACCAATCTGATAAATTCATGAGAATAGATCATTTTTCATTTAGTATTTTTTCCGACAGTGGCGGCTATAGACAGCAGGTGCTGCTACTCCAGTTAATACGACAACAGCTTCACTCAGATGAGCCAATCAAATCGTTTGTTTACTCTGCGTGGCACACACACCAGAACAGAGAGGAAGAGACAGTGATGACAGCATGTCTCACTCCAAAACAAGGAAAGTTGATGCGGGAAACTGTTGTTTTTAGGGCGATTTCACACTGTGTACCCAAGTCTGTACAGTATTTGAATACATTCACACCTTTCCTGCAGATGTTACATTCACAAGCATGTACCACGGCCCGTGCCCAAGTACGAGTGGGTGTTACAGGGCTGAAACAACAGGTGGAGGTGTGGAAGGAATTCTGTCACTATTCAACAAACGTGGAAGTCAGTAGAAGACCTTACCTATCTGTTATTAGCCTGTTTTGAGGCAAAGAGCTTATTCACCTCTGTTTACACTTTTTTATTTATTTTATTCTGAGGTTTCTGTTTTCTTTAATCTTTAATCCTTCAGTGTATTTGCCTGGGACTACTTTTACTTGTGGTAAAAGATCTAGCTGTGCACTCTGTTAAACATTCCCTGCATTGAAAATTGACAATAAATATTGTTGAAACCCTATGAAAATATGGACATAGGGGAAGGCACAAAGACACAAGTTGGACTTCGGTTCGGACATTTTACTTGCAGGGAATTTTAATAACTGGACTTCAGTGATTTTTAATCGAATACCCCTGCCCTAGTGTTTTTCATGTGCACTATTTATCTGATAATTACATTAAAGTAAGTTGGATAAAATGGTTTTAAGGTGTTTTTTTATCATGAAATGAAATCGTTTTCCTCCAATCTGGTATTTTTGGTATTATTACTTCATTTACTATCAGCACAACAAACACTATGAACTACTTTTACTGTGTACTTTTGGAGTAATCATACTCCTAAATCCCCTCCAGGCTACCAAAGTATTCTCATCTGAAATAGTATAAAAGACTAAATTCAATGCTGAATAAAATAAGTTTTTCCAATAAGCACCTCATGAATCTAGTATATTTGGTATTAGTACTTCATATACTATTAGCACAAAAACTATGAACTACTTTTACTTGAAATACTTTCTGGTTTTCAAACATTTAATTTTAGCTTCTTTTTATTTGGAATTATTAATTTTTATCATATTCATGACATTCTACTCACCTTTTTAATTTTAACACATTTAATATTTTGCACAAAATGCAGGGATGGTATGGGTTCTTGAAATCCTTGAAAATGTTTGAATTTCAATGTTCAATCAAATTTTTATTTATATAGCGCTAAATCATAACAAAAGTTGTCTAATGACACTTTCCTTTTAGAACTAGTTGAAACCAGACTCTTAAGCCAATTCACAGACACTAACAGAATCCTCCAGGAGTAAACAGCTGGTGTTAGTGTAGAGGAAAAACATCCTTTTAACAGGCAGAGACCTGGAGCAGACCCTGACTCCTGGAGGATGGTCATCTGCCTTGACCAGTTGGGGTTAAAGAGAGAGGGTTAAAGGAAGAGAGAGAGAGACTGGGGGAGGGGGGAGACACAGATGCACAACAAACTGAACTGGAACTGTTAAAAAGTAGAACAGCTGGTGTTAGTATAATTACAAATAACTAGAACTAATGTCCATAACTGTTAATACTACTACATACTATACAAGTACTAACAGTGGATATACTACTACTGCAACTGTTAGTACCAATAATAGAAACCTCCACCATCTGTGTAACTATATAATAAACACTATCACAACTATGTGGATAAATGAGTGATGACGATGAAGGCAGGAGAGAAGGACCACAGCAGCAGGTCCAGAGATGATCCAGGAAAAACCTGTGAGGACATAAAATACAGAGACTCCAGGGAAGAAGTCAAGTCAGTAACATGTGTTTGCTGGGGTGTGAATAGAGGAGGAGAGAGGAGGTCAGAGAAGAGGAGGAGCAGAGAGGAGGTCAGTGTATCATGATGAGTCTCCCAGTCTAAGCCTGTAGCAGCAGAACTAAGCCTGAGCCGCCCTAACTGTACACTTCATCCAAAAGGAGAGTTTTAAGTCCACTTTTAAAGATACGGACCGAGGCAGGGAGCTGGTTCCACAATAGAGGAGCTTGATAGCTGAAGGCTCTAGCTCCTGTCGTACTTTTGGAGATTCTATGAACCACCAGTAAGCCTACATGTTGAGAGCGTAGCGGTCTAGATGGATCATATGGACCTAAAAGCTCTTTCAGATCAGTAGGTGCCTGGCCATAAAGGACTTTGGAAGTGAGGAGGAGTATTTTAAAGTCTATCCTAGTTTTTACAGGGAGCCAGTGCAGAGAAGCCAACACAGGACAAATATGGTCTCTGATACTGGTTCAAGTCAGTACAAGTGAAAGTTGTTTGGATGTTGAACGGGACTGTTCGGTTACGCAGTGCAACAGTAGAAAATTACACGTCATTCACTGAAAATATGTAGTTTTCTTTCTATTTTACGATAAAAATAAAGCTATAAAGACAGTATAATGTGCATGTGGTATATTTATTGATGTGATCACATTTTACTTAACCCTTTAACCCCTGAGCCATGATTCCAGGTAATCGTGCTGCTGTGAATTGTCTTCTGTTTCAGTGTCATAAAAGCTGCTGTGAGTATGGACTTGTGTTCCTTGTCTTCAGTGGTTGTACTTTGCTGTGTCTTTTAGGGTCAAAACGGTGGAATTAAAGAAAAAGACAAAGTGAGGAATTGAAGTTTGACAGGTTTTGACTAAATAAGGCACTCTGAATGTACATCAGTACGAGATTTAGGATGTTGAACATGAACTGTGAACTGGAACACACTGAACAAGAACAAGTATTTGAAGTTTGGCCCAGTAGTTTTTGTTTTTCTAAATCAGTCCAGCTGCTTTTTGGCACTTAATTGAACTCCAAAAAGTAGTTACACGGTCAAAACTCAGTAAAAAAAAAAAAAAAAAAATTACAAAAAGAAAAATCACTACAACACTGTAAACAACAGTAAAGATGAAAAACCACAAGGAAAACAAAAAAAGCCAAAACCATCTATTTTTATAGTACGTCACTCTCACTCACTGATCTGTGTTTTGCCCCCCCCATTACACAGGCGGCGGGGGATGCACTGAGCATGCTCAGATATCTATGGAAAGACCAAGGTCTATTTGATCAACATGTTTGGAAATTTTTCCTATTGAGCAAACGGTTGAATTTTTATGAATATTTAAAATAAATCATACATTCAGAACACTCACCACAGACACATCAGAGGTTAAAGAGTTCATTCTGCCTATATCACAGGTGTCAAACATGCAGTCCGGGGGCCAAATCCGGCCCGCCAAAGGGTCTAGTCCGGCCCTTGGGATGAATTTGTGAAATGCAAAAATTACACTAAGATATTAACAATCCGTTTAGTTCAGGTTCCATATTCAGACCAATTTAAGCTCAAGTGGGCAGGACCAGTAAAATGCTATCATAATAATCAATAAATACTCACAATTCCAAATTTTTCTCTTTGTAAATGTAAATTTGTATTTACATTTGTATTGTATTTGTATTTTAAATTTGTATTTTCATGTATTTACACTCAAATAAAGTATGATTTTGCAAAAAATGTGAATAACTTGAAATGCCTTAAGAGAAGTAAGGACAATTTTAACAATATTCTGCCTGATATTAAATGTTTTGTTTATTTGCAAATCCACTGTGATCTGTAAGTTATAATGTACATGTAGAAATGATAAACTGAGACAGAATATTGTTAAAATTACACTTATTTTTTCAGTTTGTTCATGTTTTTCACATCTTTTGAAAGGATAGTTAAAGATGTAAACCTTTTCATGATGTAAATTAACTTTTTTTTCTCTAAAACATAGAGAAAAGTTTGGAGTTGAAATTATTTCTATATTAATCTGTTATTATTTTACTGGTCAGGCCCACTGCAGATCAAATTTAGTCGAATCTGGCCCCTGAACTAAAATGAGTTTGACACCCCTGGTCTATATTAATAAACGTCAGATCATGGTTAACATTATTTGTCACTGATACCTGACATTATGTTTCGGTGCCAGCTGAGCTGAAGTGATAACACACAAAGCCTCCAGTACCACAAAAACATGACACACTGCACTGTTCTGTGTCTGCTTTTTTCTTCAGGAGTGTGTCTACAAGGTAAGAATGGAATCGACAGATTCTGATCATGCAGATGCACTTTCATGAAAATAAGAGATGGTTCAAAGACTCCAGAGGTGAAGCATTTATTTACAACGTTTTGTTTCTGAAACAAGCAGCAAGAATGACAGGAGATTTAGCAGAGTTTTTTTTTAGCTTCACCAAGCTTCAAGAACAGTATGGTATGTCAGGTGGAAGGCAAGAGTTCAGATATGAGTGTAAGATCAAATGGTGTGAGTTCATTTTCCACTGCAAACAAATATTCTATTAGTTATTATTATGTATTATAACTTGGATAAATGCATCAGTTTATATCTCTTATTAGATAGAAAAGGCATTGTTTGGTTATTTGACTTTTGGTTAACAGTACAAAGAGAGAGAGGACTTTATTTATTAGTATTCTTATTAGTATTTTCTCTTATTTAGGTCATTTTTCCATCAACTTGAAAACAATATATTTGTGTATGATTGTCAGTGCAAAGAGGGAGAGATGAAAGAAAAGAAGGAGAGGAAAGAGTGTAAGATCAGGAAGAACAACGTAAGAAAACAGACAGAATAGTGGCAAATCAGTCACTGTTCAGCTGAGAAAGAAAAATATTCCATTCACAATATAATTTTATATATACATCATGGAAGTTTTGTGTTCTTCCTACATTAAATGCTTTGTAGAAGCATATGTACTCTTCACATATATTAGTGGACTTTATTCTGAACAGGACATGAGTTTATTTTTATTTATGTATTTGTATTATATAATACAGACAAGAACGAAAGAGGCAGAGACAAACATTGAAAATGTAAATTTCTGTTAATGTGTTTTACATGTTGTGCATTGAATTTCAAATAAAAGTCCAAAAAATAATTCCAAGGTTCATTTTTAGTATTTCTGGTGCTCACTATAGGGGCTGTTTTACTCCAGAAACAGACATGTACTGTTTATGTGCATATGTTGAGGAGCTGCTGTATCAGAATGAGTTGGCCTTCTTCAGAAATTAGCGTTAGGATTTAATTATTTTATGATTCCAATCCAGTCCTCTTTTACTGTGGCTCAGCATTTAAACTTTTATCAGATTTGATGGTTTAGTCACAGAATTTCCCCTACCCAGAAATGCTTTTCTGTCACAAATGTGGGAATGAAGGTCTGAAATTGTGTTAAAATATACAAAACAGTGAAATTTCTCTTGCATAGTTGCAGGACTCTGGGTGCTCAGCTCCCCTAAACCTCTGATCCTAGAACAGCCCCTGGGTTAACTTCATTAATTACTTCATATCAGCACTATTAATATATTAATAAGTGCTATGGGTGCTGCACTTATGAGACACACTGGTTTAATATTCCCAGTGGAAGTATGAACACAAATGAGTCTGTCCATTCAGGATTTAAGAGTCTATTTTCTCTGTCCACTTCGTCGTCTTCTTTTTTTTTTTTTTTTTTTTTTTTTTTTGCAGATCGTCATTTCCCTTTACTTTTCTGTCCCTGCCTCACTCATTTCTAAAAATAAATAAATAAATAAATAAATAAAAAAAAGCCTCACTCATTTCCTTTTAGTTTTCTGTCCTTGCCTCACTCATTTCTAAAAAAAAAAATAATAATAAAAAAAAGCCTCACTCATTTCTAAAAATACATAAATAAAAAAAGCCTCACTCATTTCCTTTAAGATTTCTGTCTCTGCCTCACTCATTTCTAAGAAAAAAAAAAAAAGAAAAGCCTCACTCATTTCCTTTTAGTTTTCTCTCTCCGCCTCGTTCATCCTTTTCTCAACTTCCGGGCCATCCCAGGTGCAAGTACACCCGTAACGTGTCATGTTGGACTGTTCCATTAGACGGTGAAACAGGTGAAACTTACGCATGACATGATGTAAATATAAAGGTTTTAAGATCAAAACAACACATATACATACCATACTTAATAGACCATTCTCCACTTAAATGCAATATTTATTCTGAATATTTATATTTGTTCATGACATAACGTTTGACATTATTATTTCAATATCAGTGACCCGCAGATGAAACCTATTTGGTTCTGACCACCTGGCTGCCCTTCAGTGGTATATTCATGCTGACTGTGATGGAAAGCAACTGGAAACATGTCCCATCAAGGAGTGGTGTGTCTACTTCTGTTGTTTGGAGCCTTCATTAAAGGTCAGATACAAATGCATTTCACTGTATTTAATAGTAAGTAGATAGTTTTGAAGTCTGTGTTAGGTGTTGATAGGATGACATTAACTCAGGAAAGTTTTGTTTTCTTGAAACTGTAATGAGCCCCTCCTCCATCATCAGTTGTTTTAGAACTGTCACCACAGTGGCCCCCCACCCAACGAAAATCTCTGGATAAATATTCTCATTCGTTTGTGCTTCGTTAGTGCTGGTTTGTGCAGTTAAAATTGTCGTTTGTGCTATTATGGTTTTATAGATTTGATTTTTTTTTTTCATACTTTATTTACAAAATATTGTATACACATAGACCAGAACATGGCATGGAGAAAAACAAAACAAAACAAAACAAAAAAACAAAAAAAAACCACATAACATAATGCTCGAGGTGACGCAGGAAGAACTTAAATACAATTACATAGATAGACAAGTAAATTTAAATAAATAAATAAATAAATAAAAGTAATGGAATAAACAAGAAGAAAGAAAAATAAATAAATAAATTAATTAATTAATTAATAAAATAAAAATAAATAAATTACAACTTAAATTCGTTACATAAGGCTTTAGTCTTCACAGCTTTAGGGTTGGTGCAAAAGTTGAGTGTGTCTAAATAGGATTTCAAATAAGATTTAAATACCACAAAGCTGGGTTTCTGATTAGCAAATTTGCTTGTATGTATATGAAATTTAGCTAATAAAGAAATGAGATTAAGAATAAACAATTTCAGAATGGGCGAATCAGTAATAAAGAAACCAAATAAAATATCTTCAAGTTTGAAGTTAAAAGAAATATCCAGCTTTCTATTTAAAAAAAACATTGATATCACACCAAAATATTTGACAAAATGCACATTCCCAAAACAAATGAGTTAATGTTTCATCCGAATTATGACAAAATGAACAAAAAGGGTCGACATTGATCTTATACTTCACTGGTTTAATACATATTACAAGATGAATTTTCGGGCATGACGTCACACAGCCCCCCCCCCCCCCCCCCCCCCCCCCCCCCTCTAAATCGAGTGGAAATGGTTGCGTTTGTTTGTGCGTCGTTAGTGCTGTTTAAAGTTTTGTTTGAGCTGTTGGTATTAACCCCGTCCCCTCCAAGTTAACCACAAAAATGGTTTGGTCCGTGTTTCCCGTTCATTCAAATACATTAAAGACACATGAAGCACAAACAGATTGTACAGGTTCTGTTGTGGTCCACACTCGTCTTTTTTCCTCCTGGTTCTGTCTGTTTGGGTGCGTTTTTCACTCCTCCTCCAGTCAACCAGTCCAGCTCTGGGGATGTCACCCTGAACAAGAACTCCAGGTAAATATTTTTACGTGTTTTGCTTGTTTATGACTGTAGAAAACAACTGCAAGGATATGATCCTCATCAGATCAGTTAGTTATACCAGTGTTGTTGTTTAATGTTCAGTTTTCCTTCTACATTTGTGTTACTGTGCTGTGACAAACTGCCAGACTACACACCATATTTTTGGTAACAGCTGTTTTAGGTTATTGTGCTAAACAGTAATTATTTGAGTGATTAGTATTAATTAGTTTATAAAGCATTGTTTTTTCAGTGGACAGAATATCAAACCAAAGATGAGTATTTTAGGATGCACCTTCAAACAGTGAAGTTACAAAGTGGAATAACTTACATTTCATTTATTACTCATTTAAAATGTATTTATGTTACTTATGACTTTGTAGCTAAATGAATTAGTTTCATTACTTTTAAGTTAATAATTATTTTCCTTCCCTAAAACCTGATGTTGAACAGATTATTCCTTGGGGAACTAAACACACTTTATTTTATTTTATTTGAACATTACGTTACCTTAACTGTGCAGAAGAAAACCTAGAGTTGTAAACACTGCAGTGTTTCATCACCTGATGGGACACAGTATGGAATGTACTGTGAATAATACACATGGAAACAAAAAATCCAAATGAACGAACTCTCTTCTGACTTTTAAAGTAATACTTTCTGCGTTGTCCCTCATAAAAACAGCAAAGATCAGCTCATTGAATAAAATGTAGAATGTGATCTAAGAAGAGTGTTTAACATTTGGTTTATCTTTGCAGTGAAACATTTAGCAGGGCCTTAATGTTTACAAGTGAAACAGTGATTGTATCTCTTTAGCAGAAGCTTCTCAAACCTCTGAGCAGAAAGTGTGTTTCTTCAAGGAGTGAGCACCAAACCTCCTTTAGTACTGGAAAAAAGTAATTTAATTACAGTAATATTACTAGCAGTGCACTACTGGCCAGCACTGCCTACAAACAGTAAAACTGTAGATTGATATAATAAATCTACATGTGTATAGATATATGTATGTATATCTGTAGATCGCTGGTCCTCCAGAGCCACTATCCTACATGTTTTAGATGTCACCGTCTTCCAGCACACCTGACAGTCATTATCAGGCTTCTGCAGTGTGTGATGATAGGCTCATCATTTGAATCAGGTGTGTTGGAAGAGGGATCCATCTAAAACATGCAGGACAGTAGATGTGGAGGACCAGGGATACAGATATGCATTTGAAGTTGATGACTGCATGAATAAAAATGACTAAGGTTTGTAGCACTGACTTTATGTCCAAAATAAAACATAAAAATAGCTGTGTTTTAAACAGGAATACACAAATTATGAATATAAACTATGAACTGAAGTAAGGATTTTGTGAGGATACAAGCATGAATTGTACCAAAAAGTAAGAAATGATAAAATAATGCTGCAAATGAATTAAATGAAGCAATGAAGTGATGACTGTTTTGTGTAGAACACAGCATGTAGGCATATTTTGGTGTTTTTTGATGCTTTTTTCTGATGCTGTTTTTACTCCACTTCCTAGGTCTTCATCCATCTCACAGATACAAAATGTCCAAGAGCATCCTGGGTCAAGCCTCCCTGGAAAGCAACAACTGCCCCCCCTCAAAGTAAATGTGTTTCCTTAGAGCACCAGAGTGAAGGGAAATTCACTCAAAGGGAATTCTGTCTGCAGCTCTAAATCATCATCAGAACATACTGTTGAGTCAGTTTTCTGTCATAAGGTCTTGTATACATGCATTTGTGTTTGACTCCAGTAGTGATAGAAAAACTGGAGTCCAGTGTCTTTAATGCTCCCACTATGAGGTGCACTGGATTTTAACAACAGCAATGACAAAATGAGATCTTTGTCACCTGATTCCTAATCATTTCTCTCTTGTTTTGCTTTGTGTAGTGTGGCCAAATTAGGTCCATGGCTTGGTTGGGATCTCCAAAGTCCATCAGCTTCTTTGCCTGTGATGCCTGCCGTACATGGGCTTCCATCTGCCTTCACATATTTCTGTGTTCATCTGCACAAGCATAGTTCCAGACATGAAATGCTTTGAACAGCCAGTGTGCAGGAGTCACCAGCGTTGTTGATGCAACATTTGAACACCACTGGGCTGTTAACTGCTGGTTCTATCTCACATGTTCTGTCCAGATGACCATGGTGCTCTTTACAGTAGCTCCTGACTTCAGCGTAATTGTGATTGATGGATAGACCTGGGCTCTTTTATAAATAAATATACAAGGACTTTTGACTGCTTTCCAAATCTGCTCATTTATGACATGAGTCCAGGTGCCATTCTTCAAATGGTGTATTCTTTTTTTTTTTTTTTAGTTTTAGAAAATGTGTCATACTCAGCCTTTTCTGGAATAAATTCTCTCCATTTGTCAAAAGGGTTACTTTAATACATGAGCAATATTTTGTGAGTAATTTTTGAGTCAATATTCTGCTAACTTAGTTTGAAAACATTTCATTTGCATTGGCCAGAAATCAGATTTTGCAGAGGGTTGTAAATCCTATGCTGAGAAGCTAAAACTTGGAAAAACGTGCAATATTAGATGTGAAATTCCTACACCACTAACTTTTTTTCCACAGGTGTACTTCAGGTTCAAACCTGTCCACCCCCCACTAGTGGTACAATTGTGAAGTCTCATGATGCTCCATTGACATAAATCGGGAACAAAACTACTGAACAAAACACTTACTTTGCATTGCTTTTTTATTGAAATTTCAAACATTGTTGACAGGACAACTTTACCAGGTAAACAAGGAAGAGGCATCAACAGGTTATGATCACGTAAGACCATCGTGACAGCTGTGATTAACAGAGTAAAAGCAAGGTGGAATCCAGTGCAAATGTAGCTCCTGTAAAAAGACAAAGACCATTTCGGGTGAATTTCTAGCGGGGGTGGGTGTGGCGGGGGGCGGGGGTGCACAACGTCATCGGCTGAAAATAAATGTAATATCTATAAAACCATAACAGCGCAAACAAAATTTTTAAACAGCACTAACTAGCACAAACAAACGCAAACATTTCCACTCAATTTAGAGGAAGTGGGGGGGCTGTGTGATGTCATCGGCTGAAAATAAATCTAATATCTATAAAACCATAATAGCACAAACGACAATTGCACAAACCAGCACTAACGAAGCACAAACAAACGTCACTATTTTGGTTAATTTTGGAGCAAGTGGGGGGGCTGGCTGACCTCTGAATGACCTATAAAAGAATTGTTAATAACTCAATAACTATAATAACACAAACGAAAATTTTAACTGCACAAACCAGCACTAACGAAGCACAAACGAATGAGAATATTTATCCAGAGGTTTTCGTTGGGTGGGGGTCCAACTTCACGCAGGTTTCCATTTTCACTACGGAGCCTCTGAACGTCCAAATGGGTCATATCTGATGACCATGAAAGATGACAAACTGCATTTTACACCAATTATTTGCATGTGTTGATAGAATTAGTGGATCAACAGGTATTAAACCATTTAGATCAGTAGATGGTTTTGGTCACTGGTGGATGTTTGGGTCTTTATGGGTTAAACATGTAAAAGCAAACATGTCATATGTCTTTTCTCAGATTTTTTTTATTTTTTATATCATATTTCCACATTTAAACACTGACGGCTCTGAAAGACTCATTTATGAGACGTCTTTACTTATCACTACTTTGTCAGAGTGGTCTAATTTATTCCCAAACTGTATTTGCGCAAAACATTACATATTTATTTGTGTTTTCCTTCATTCAGGTGTAAATGCTGAGGTTCAGAATACTTCAGTGAAGGTAGGAGGTGAAGCCTTCCTCAACTGTCACCTCATGAAATCTGAAGATGTTGTACAAGTCACATGGCAGAAGATTTCACCTAAGATTAATCTGGCCATCAGTGACAAGGACTTTAACCCAAGAGTGAATCCAGAGTTCAGAGACAAGGTGGAGTTTAAAGATGCTGGACTGCAGAACAGCACCATAATTATCAAGAATGTGAACCAGCAGGATGAAGGATGTTATAACTGTCTGTTTAACATCCAACACCAGGGGGCAATCATCCACAAAACCTACAAAACCTGCCTCCAGATCTATGGTAAAAACCTTCCTGCATCATTGACTGCGTGTTTCTTTTCTTTGATACCAGTGGAAATTCCTGCTCTTGAACCCACTCATGTATGTTCATGTGTTTTCCTTGCAGAGCTGAATGAACCTGTTCTACATGTCAGTAAATCGTCCTCTACTGCAGAGTTCATTGTGTCCTGTTCAGCCACTGGTCGACCTGCTCCCACTGTCACTCTGAGTGTCCAGGGACAAAACTTTTCTCACACCAGTACCGTCAGAGTCCCCAACACTAACGGTACAGTGACGGTCAACACTACAGCTGTACTGTCAGGTCTGCACAGAACCAGTACTAGAGTTAGATGTTCAGTCCGACTGGCCTTTGGTTCTGAGACAGAGGTGTTTACAACCATTCCTGGTAAGAAATGTTTTCAAAGACACACTTATAGTCTGGTGATTAGTTTCTTTTCATGGTTTGTTTTTTTTTCCCAGGTTTTGATGAGGAACGTTCACCCAGTGACAGTGATGACAGTAAGTTCAGTCCACATGGACTCAGACCACTAACTCTTCTGTTATGTTGTTACTTTATAAATGTTAAAGGGTTTTTTCCTCTTTTTCTCACAGGTTTGATCTGGATCAGTTTTGTGTTTCTGGTCTGTGGTGTTGCTGTTCTTGTTGCTGTCATCATCATATCTTTGCTCAAAAACCATATGAAAAGGTACTTTTCATGTTTCAACTCAGTGTCCACTTTTTATAATTGTTAACTTGGATGATTTACTGAGACAGATGTTTAACACCACACACAGATACATCACTGACACATGCTAAACTTGGACTTTTCTTCATCTTTCAGTCTTTCTCATAGTGACTGTGATGTTCTGTTGTTAAAAATAAGCAAAGGGGGCCCTCTGGTGGTCGGAGTGGGTTGCATTTGCGTGTGTTTTGTACTTTCGGTGTTGCCGTAGTCAGTGCGGACGTGGGAAGGAAACAGCAAACACGTTTTCTCATTCTGTTGTATGGCCAGAAAGAACGTTTGTCTGTGAGTATTTTATGTTCAGTTGTTATGATAACAAATGGTAGAACCTGTCTCTGGTGCGAACTTTTGTTACTAGATTTAAAGACGTTATAAATCTTAAGTTGATCTGTAAATGCTAATCGTTAGCATGTCTATGGGTTTTCCCATTTGTGTTAGCATCGAGCTAGCGGCCTTTTCTTATTCATTTGAGTGTATAATCCTGTGTTTATGTGCTGGAGAAATGAATGTAACTGAGACATGTTTTGTATGTATGTTACAGTTTTACAGTAAAATCTCAACTAAAAACTTTGGAGAGAAGTTTCCGTGTCCGGCTTTTCTTGAGAGGACTGTTGTCTATCTGCCATGCTGGTCGCTGTACACACAAGCAGGGGCAGAATAGTGACCATGAGGAGAATGAAGATGAGGAAGTGGGAGAGGAACTCAAAGACACTCACGAGTAAGTCTTTATAATATATTTATAATAGAATTGTACTGGATTTATGGGTTAATATTTCAGTTGTGAAACTTTATCAAATCAAATTCAGGTGCAGTCCACATTTCATGATTTTATACTGAATATTCAGCTGTTGTTTCCATAGTAACGGCTGCTCAGTTTTATTTCACTACAGAAATACTGTACAAATCACATTATAGTAAAGTGTGTGTAACTCTACTGTGTTTTTCCCGGACCAGAACACCATCAACTGGAACGCCACTGACCAGGATGCCATCAAACAAAACACAGCTCACTGAGGAGAATGAAGGAACGTCCACTGATTTTTTTGAGGCAGAGGGGATCTGCTGAGAAGAATCAACCAAGGGCCAACCCAGAGCAGAAAACTTCAACAGTAAAAGACTGAATCTGTAGTGTCAAAAGAAAGAAGACTTGGTTGAACATCTTTAAAGGTCCTGTGCACACGTTCTATGTGATCTTGAAAAAGTCTCATTTTTATATAGTGGACTGTAGTCTGCAATTTAAAATGAGATTTTCAGCACCAAAACAGGTTTTATCCAAATGCTATTTCCAGCTTCCCTGGTCGGGTCAGACAAGACTGGACTGATTTACGGCAGACTTACATCACTATGACAACACCACACCCACCGGCAGAGTTTAGTAGTGAGAAGTAAGCTCTGTCCTTTTTCCTAAAGAAAGGGATTTCTTGGATTTATTTTGTTGTAATGGTGGACACTGGAACTGGAGCTGGACTGGCAGAAAGCTGGCTAAAACACCAGTAAACCTCTGCATTGCTTTGAACCGATGGAGAGAACTAAGGGAGTTAAAAGGAAAGAAAACAAATCTGGAGTTGGCCGTCTTCCTTCTAGACAGGTGTAGAATGCTCATTTTGTTCATACATTTGCATTGAACATTGTATTTTACTACAGTGGCTGTTGGTAGCTCAGTCAAACACTTAGTAATCACTTCTGCATTAGCCACAGGGCTAGCTCTTTGACGTCGATAATATGTTTTATTTGGAACATTGTTTCAGTCACAAACTTAGGCTGTGGTCAAGCCAGCCCTGATTCTCCTCTGCATGGTCCAGCCAGCCCCTAGTGCAGGCATCACCAAATGGAAGACTTCGGTCCGAACCTTTGACCAATCTGATAAATTCATGAGAATAGATCATTTTCATTTAGTATTTTTTCCGACAGTGGCGGCTATAGACAGCAGGTGCTGCTACTCCAGTTAATACGACAACAGCTTCACTCAGATGAGCCAATCAAATCGTTTGTTTACTCTGCGTGGCACACACACCAGAGCAGAGAGGAAGAGACAGTGATGACAGCATGTCTCACTCCAAAACAAGGAAAGTTGATGCGGAAAACTGTTGTTTTTAGGGCGATTTCACACTGTGTACCCAAGTCTGTACAGTATTTGAATACATTCACACCTTTCCTGCAGATGTTACATTCACAAGCATGTACCACGGCCCGTGCCCAAGTACGAGTGGGTGTTACAGGGCTGAAACAACAGGTGGAGGTGTGGAAGGAATTCTGTCACTATTCAACAAACGTGGAAGTCAGTAGAAGACCTTACCTATCTGTTATTAGCCTGTTTTGAGGCAAAGAGCTTATTCACCTCTGTTTACACTTTTTTATTTATTTTGTACTGAGGTTTGTGTTTTTCTTTAATCTGAAATAAAGGCCTTCAGTGTATTTTCCTGGGACTACTTTTACTTGTGGTAAAAGATCTAGCTCTGCAGTCTGATAAACATTCCCTGCATTGAAAATTGACAATAAGTATTGTTGAAACCCTTTGAAAATGTGGACATAGGGGAAGGCACAAAGACACAAGTTGGACTTCGGTTCGGACATTTTACTTGCAGGAAATTTTAATAACTGGACCTCAGTGATTTTTAATCGAATACCCCTGCCCTAGTGTTTTTCATGTGCACTATTTATCTGATAATTACATTAAAGTAAGTTGGATAAAATGGTTTTAAGGCATTTTTTTTATCATGAAATGAAATTGTTTTCCTCCAATCTGGTATTTTTGGTATTATTACTTCATTTACTATCAGCACAACAAACACTATGAACTACTTTTACTGTGTACTTTTGGAGTAATCATACTCCTAAATCCCCTCCAGGCTACCAAAGTGTTCTCATGTGAAATAGTATAAAAGACTAAATTCAATGCTGAATAAAATAAGTTTTTTCCAATAAGCACCTCATGAATCTAGTATATTTGGTATTAGTACTTCATATACTATTGGCACAAAAACTATGAAGTACTTTTACTTGAAATACTTTCTGGTTTTCAAACATTTAATTTTAGCTTCTTTTTATTTGGAATTATTAGTTTTTATCATATTCATGACATTCTACTCACCTTTTTAATTTTAATACATTTAATATTTTGCACAAAATGCAGGGTAGGTATGGGTTCTTGAAATCCTTGAAAATGTCTGAATTTCAATGTTCAATCAAATTTTTATTTATATAGCGCTAAATCATAACAAAAGTTGTCTAATGACACTTTCCTTTTAGAACTAGTTGAAACCAGACTCTTAAGCCAATTCACAGACACTAACAGAATCCTCCAGGAGCAAACAGCTGGTGTTAGTGTAGAGGAAAAACATCCTTTTAACAGGCAGAGACCTGGAGCAGACCCTGACTCCTGGAGGATGGTCATCTGCCTTGACCAGTTGAGGTTAAAGAGAGAGGGTTAAAAGAAGAGAAAGAGAGAGAGAGACTGGGGGAGGGGGGGAGACACATAGATGCACAACAAACTGAACTGGAACTGTTAAAAAGTAGAACAGCTGGTGTTAGTATAATTACAAATAACTAGAACTAATGTCCATAACTGTTAATACTACTGCTACAAGTAAAAGTACTAACAGTGGATATACTACTACTGCAACTGTTAGTACCAATAATAGAAACCTCCACCATCTGTGTAACTATATAATAAACACTATCACAACTATGTGGATAAATGAGTGATGAGGATGAAGGCAGGAGAGAAGGACCACAGCAGCAGGTCCAGAGATGATCCAGGAAAAACCTGTGAGGACATAAAATACAGAGACTCCAGGGAAGAAGTCAAGTCAGTAACATGTGTTTGCTGGGGTGTGAATAGAGGAGGAGAGAGGAGGTCAGAGAAGAGGAGGAGCAGAGAGGAGGTCAGTGTATCATGATGAGTCTCCCAGTCTAAGCCTGTAGCAGCAGAACTAAGCCTGAGCCGCCCTAACTGTAAACTTCATCCAAAAGGAATGTTTAAAGCCCACTTTTAAAGACAGGGTGTCTGCCTCCCGGACCGAGGCAGGGAGCTGGTTCAACAATAGAGGAGCTTGATAGCTGAAGGCTCTAGCTCCTGTCGTACTTTTGGAGATTCTATGAACCACCAGTAAGCCTACATGTTGAGAGCGTAGCGGTCTAGATGGATTGTATGGAACTAAAAGCTCTTTCAGATCAGTAGGTGCCTGGCCATAAAGGACTTTGGAAGTGAGGAGGAGTATTTTAAAGTCTGTCCTAGTTTTTACAGGGAGCCAGTGCAGAGAAGCCAACACAGGACAAATATGGTCTCTGATACTGGTTCGAGTCAGTACAAGTGAAAGTTATTTGGATGTTGAACGGGACTGTTCGGTTACGCAGTGCAACAGTAGAAAATTACACGTCATTCACTGAAAATATGTAGTTTTCTTTCTATTTTACGATAAAAATAAAGCTATAAAGACAGTATAATGTGCATGTGGTATATTTATTGATGTGATCACATTTTACTTAACCCTTTAACCCCTGAGCCATGATTCCAGGTAAACATGCTGCTGTGAATTGTCTTCTGTTTCAGTGTCATAAAAGCTGCTGTGAGTATGGACTTGTGTTCCTTGTCTTCAGTGGTTGTACTTTGCTGTGTCTTTTAGGGTCAAAACGGTGGAATTAAAGAAAAAGACAAAGTGAGGAATTGAAGTTTGACAGGTTTTGACTAAATAAGGCACTCAGAATGTACATCAGTACGAGATTTAGGATGTTGAACATGAACTGTGAACTGGAACACACTGAACAAGAACAAGTATTTGAAGTTTGGCCCAGTAGTTTTTGTTTTTTCTAAATCAGTCCAGGTGCTTTTTGGCACTTAATTGAACTCCAAAAAGTAGTTACACGGTCAAAACTCAGTAAAAAAAAAAAAAAAAAAAAAAAATTACAAAAAGAAAAATCACTACAACACTGTAAACAACAGTAAAGATGAAAAACCACAAGGAAAACAAAAAAAGCCAAAACCATCTATTTTATAGTACGTCACTCTCACTCACTGATCTGTGTTTTGCCCCCCCCATTACACAGGCGGCGGGGGATGCACTGAGCATGCTCAGATGTCTATGGAAAGACCAAGGTCTATTTGATCAACATGTTTGGAAATTTTTCCTATTGAGCAAACGGTTGAATTTTTATGAATATTTAAAATAAATCATACATTCAGAACACTCACCACAGACACATCAGAGGTTAAAGAGTTCATTCTGCCTATATCACAGGTGTCAAACATGCAGTCCGGGGGCCAAATCCGGCCCGCCAAAGGGTCTAGTCCGGCCCTTGGGATGAATTTGTGAAATGCAAAAATTACACTAAGATATTAACAATCCGTTTAGTTCAGGTTCCACATTCAGACCAATTTAAGCTCAAGTGGGCAGGACCAGTAAAATGCTATCATAATAATCAATAAATACTCACAATTCCAAATTTTTCTCTTTGTAAATGTAAATATTTTCATGTATTTACACTCAAATAAAGTATGATTTTGCAAAAAATGTGAATAACTTGAAATGCCTTAAGAGAAGTAAGGACAATTTTAACAATATTCTGCCTGATATTAAATGTTTTGTTTATTTGCAAATCCACTGTGATCTGTAAGTTATAATGTACATGTAGAAATGATAAACTGAGACAGAATATTGTTAAAATTACACTTATTTTTTCAGTTTGTTCATGTTTTTCACATCTTTTGAAAGGATAGTTAAAGATGTAAACCTTTTCATGATGTAAATTAACTTTTTTTCTCTAAAACATAGAGAAAAGTTCGGAGTTGAAATTATTTCTATACTAGTCTGTTATTATTTTATTGGTCAGGCCCACTGCAGATCAAATTTAGTCGAATCTGGCCCCTGAACTAAATGAGTTTGACACCCCTGGTCTATATTAATAAACGTCAGATCATGGTTAACATTATTTGTCACTGATACCTGACCTTATGTTTCGGTGTCAGCTGAGCTGAAGTGATAACACACAAAGCCTCCAGTACCACAAAAACATGACACACTGCACTGTTCTGTGTCTGCTTTTTTCTTCAGGAGTGTGTCTACAAGGTAAGAATGGAATCGACAGATTCTGATCATGCAGATGCAGTTTCATGAAAATAAGAGATGGTTCGAAGACTCCAGAGGTGAAGCATTTATCCACAATGTTTTGTTTCTGAAACAAGCAGCAAGAATGACAGGAGATTTAGCAGAGTTTTTTTTTTAGCTTCACCAAGCTTCAAGAACAGTATGGTATGTCAGGTGGAAGGCAAGAGTTCAGATATGAGTGTAAGATCAAATGGTGTGAGTTCATTTTCCACTGCAAACAAATATTCTATTAGTTATTATTATGTATTATAACTTGGATAAATGCATCAGTTTATATCTCTTATTAGATAGAAAAGGCATTGTTTGGTTATTTGACTTTTGGTTAACAGTACAAAGAGAGAGAGGACTTTATTTATTAGTATTCTTATTAGTATTTCTCTTATTTAGGTCATTTTTCCATCAACTTGAAAACAATATATTTGTGTATGATTGTCAGTGCAAAGAGGGAGAGATGAAAGAAAAGAAGGAGAGGAAAGAGTGTAAGATCAGGAAGAACAACGTAAGAAAACAGACAGAATAGTGGCAAATCAGTAACTGTTCAGCTGAGAAAGAAAAATATTCCATTCACAATATAATTTTACATATACATCATGGAAGTTTTGTGTTCTTCCTACATTAAATGCTTTGTAGAAGCATATGTACTCTTCACATATATTAGTGGACTTTATTCTGAACAGGACATGAGTTTATTTTATTTATGTATTTGTATTATATAATACAGACAAGAACGAAAGAGGCAGAGACAAACATTGAAAATGTAAATTTCTGTTAATGTGTTTTACATGTTGTGCATTGAATTTCAAATAAAAGTCCAAAAAATAATTCCAAGGTTCATTTTTAGTATTTCTGGTGCTCACTATAGGGGCTGTTTTACTCCAGAAACAGACATGTACTGTTTATGTGCATATGTTGAGGAGCTGCTGTATCAGAATGAGTTGGCCTTCTTCAGAAATTAGCGTTAGGATTTAATTATTTTATGATTCCAATCCAGTCCTCTTTTACTGTGGCTCAGCATTTAAACTTTTATCAGATTTGATGGTTTTGGTCACAGAATTTCCCCTACCCAGAAATGCTTTTCTGTCACAAATGTGGGAATGAAGGTCTGAAATTGTGTTAAAATATACAAAACAGTGAAATTTCTCTTGCATAGTTGCAGGACTCTGGGTGCTCAGCTCCCCTAAACCTCTGATCCTAGAACAGCCCCTGGGTTAACTTCATTAATTACTTCATATCAGCACTATTAATATATTAATAAGTGCTATGGGGGCTGCACTTATGAGACACACTGGTTTAATATTCCCAGTGGAAGTATGAACACAAATGAGTCTGTCCATTCAGGATTTAAGAGTCTATTTTCTCTGTCCACTTCGTCGTCTTCTTTTTTTTTTTTTTTTTTTTTTTTTTTTTTTGCAGATCGTCATTTCCCTTTACTTTTCTGTCCCTGCCTCACTCATTTCTAAAAATAAATAAATAAATAAATAAAAAAAAGCCTCACTCATTTCCTTTTAGTTTTCTGTCCTTGCCTCACTCATTTCTAAAAAAAATAATAATAATAAAAAAAAGCCTCACTCATTTCCTTTAAGATTTCTGTCTCTGCCTCACTCATTTCTAAGAAAAAAAAAAAAAGAAAAGCCTCACTCATTTCCTTTTAGTTTTCTCTCTCTGCCTCGTTCATCCTTTTCTCAACTTCCGGGCCATCCCAGGTGCAAGTACACCCGTAACCTGTCATGTTGGACTGTTCCATTAGACGGTGAAACAGGTGAAACTTACGCATGACATGATGTAAATATAAAGGTTTTAAGATCAAAACAACACATATACATACCATACTTAATAGACCATTCTCCACTTAAATGCAATATTTATTCTGAATATTTATATTTGTTCATGACATAACGTTTGACATAATTATTTCCAAATCAGTGACCCGCAGATGAAACCTATTTGGTTCTGACCACCTGGATGCCCTTCAGTGGTATATTCATGCTGACTGTGATGGAAAGCATCTGGAAACATGTCCCATCAAGGAGTGGTGTGTCTGCTTCTGTGGTTTGGAGCCTTCATTAAAGGTCAGATACAAATGCATTTCACTGTATTTAATAGTAAGTAGATAGTTTTGAAGTCTGTGTTAGGTGTTGATAGGATGACATTAACTCAGGAAAGTTTTGTTTTCTTGAAACTGTAATGAGCCCCTCCTCCATCATCAGCTGTTGTAGAACTGTCACCACAGTGGACCCCCACCCAACGAAAATCTCTGGATAAATATTCTCATTCGTTTGTGCTTCGTTAGTGCTGGTTTGTGCAGTTAAAATTGTCGTTTGTGCTATTATGGTTTTATAGATTTTTTTTTTCATACTTTATTTACAAAATATTATATACACATAGACCTGAACATGGCATGGAAAAAAAACAAAAAAAAAAAACAAAAAAAAACCAAACACATAACATAATGCTCGAGGTGACGCAGGAAGAACTTAAATACAATTACATAGATAGGTAAGTAAATTTAAATAAATAAATAAATAAATAAATAAATAAAAGTAAAGGAATAAACAACAAGAAAGAAAAATAAATAAATAAATTAATTAATTAATTAAATAAAAATAAATAAATTACAACTTAAATTCGTTACATAAGGCTTTAGTCTTCACAACTTTAGGGTTGGTGCAAAAGTTGAGTGTGTCTAAATAGGATTTCAAATAAGATTTAAATACCACAAAGCTGGGTTTCTGATTAGCAAATTTGCTTGTATGTATATGAAATTTAGCAAATAAAGAAATGAGATTAAGAATAAACAATTTCCGAACGGGCGAATCAGTAATAAAGAAACCAAATAAAATATCTTCAAGTTTGAAGTTAAAAGAAATATCCAGCTTTCTATTTAAAAAAAGCATTGATGTCACACCAAAATATTTGACAAAATGCACATTCCCAAAACAAATGAGTTAATGTTTCATCCGAATTATGACAAAATGAGCAAAAAGGGTCGACATTGATCTTATACTTCACTGGTTTAATACATATTACAAGATGAATTTTCGGGCATGACGTCACACAGCCCCCCCCCCCCCCAAATCGAGTGGAAATGGTTGCGTTTGTTTGTGCGTCGTTAGTGCTGTTTAAAGTTTTGTTTGAGCTGTTGGTATTAACCCCGTCCCCTCCAAGTTAACCACAAAAATGGTTTGGTCCGTGTTTCCCGTTCATTCAAATACATTAAAGACACATGAAGCACAAACAGATTGTACAGGTTCTGTTGTGGTCCACGCTCGTCTTTTTTCCTCCTGGTTCTGTCTGTTTGGGTGCGTTTTTCACTCCTCCTCCAGTCAACCAGTCCAGCTCTGGGGATGTCACCCTGAACAAGAACTCCAGGTAAATATTTTTACGTGTTTTGCTTGTTTTATGACTGTAGAAAACAACTGCAAGGATATGATCCTCATCAGATCAGTTAGTTATACCAGTGTTGTTGTTTAATGTTCAGTTTTCCTTCTACATTTGTGTTACTGTGCTGTGACAAACTGCCAGACTACACACCATATTTTTGGTAACAGCTGTTTTAGGTTATTGTGCTAAACAGTAATTATTTGAGTGATTAGTATTAATTAGTTTATAAAGCATTGTTTTTTCAGTGGACAGAATATCAAACCAAAGATGAGTATTTTAGGATGCACCTTCAAACAGTGAAGTTACAAAGTGGAATAACTTACATTTCATTTATTACTCATTTAAAATGTATTTATGTTACTTATGACTTTGTAGCTAAATGAATTAGTTTCATTACTTTTAAGTTAATAATTATTTTCCTTCCCTAAAACCTGATGTTGAACAGATTATTCCTTGGGGAACTAAACACACTTTATTTTATTTTATTTGAACATTACGTTACCTTAACTGTGCAGAAGAAAACCTAGAGTTGTAAACACTGCAGTGTTTCATCACCTGATGGGACACAGTATGGAATGTACTGTGAATAATACACATGGAAACAAAAAATCCAAATGAACGAACTCAAATTCTGACTTTTAAAGTAATACTTTCTGCATTGTCCCTCATAAAAACAGCAAAGATCAGCTCATTGAATAAAATGTAGAATGTGATCTAAGAAGAGTGTTTAACATTTGGTTTATCTTTGCAGTGAAACATTTAGCAGGGCCTTAATGTTTACAAGTGAAACAGTGATTGTATCTCATTAGCAGAAGCTTCTCAAACCTCTGAGCAGAAAGTGTGTTTCTTCAAGGAGTCAGCACCAAACCTCCTTTAGTACTGGAAAAAAGTAATTTAATTACAGTAATATTACTAGCAGTGCACTACTGGCCAGCACTGCCTACAAACAGTAAAACTGTAGATTGATATAATAAATCTACATGTGTATAGATATATGTATGTATATCTATAGATCGCTGGTCCTCCAGAGCCACTATCCTACATGTTTTAGATGTCACCGTCTTCCAGCACACCTGACAGTCATTATCAGGCTTCTGCAGTGTGTGATGATAGGCTCATCATTTGAATCAGGTGTGTTGGAAGAGGGATCCATCTAAAACATGCAGGATAGTAGATGTGGAGGACCAGGGATACAGATATGCATTTGAAGTTGATGACTGCATGAATAAAAATGACTAAGGTTTGTAGCACTGACTTTATGTCCAAAATAAAACATAAAAATAGCTGAGTTTTAAACAGGAATACACAAAATATGAATATAAACTATGAACTGAAGTAGGGCTGCTCGATTATAGAAAAAAAAATAATCACGATTATTTTAGCAATAATTGAAATCACGATTATTAAAAACGATTATTTGTTAACCTTAAAGTTGTTTATTTTTTTCTTGTAAAACAATGTAAAATATACTCTTTAAACATAAATAAAGCTTTTAACCACTAAAGCAAAGTATGTTCACTTTTGTACGAAACAAAAAAATCTTTGAATGCAAATAAGTGTACTGTAAATTCAAGTATGTTTCCTTTTGTAAATAAATAGTGCACTGGAATTAAACTGCTATAGACTTGCCATAGAACTGTAGCAATAAAAAGAAAAAAAAAAAACTCACGTAAAGTGCAAATTATAAATTCAAGTATGTTCAGTGTAGAATGAAACAGTAAATTAAGTGGCGTGCTGTAAGGTTTCAGTTCAGGCCTTCTGTATACATCAGCCATCTAGAATACGTACGAGGGCCGTTCAATAAGTTCATGGCCTCACCCAGAACAGAACAACACAGACTGATAATTTATATTTTATTTTTCAACATAATCTCCATTTACAGCAATGCACTTGGTCCATCGATGTTCAAGCATCATTATCCCATCACGAAAGAATGTAGCATCCTGTATTATAACAACCAGTATTTCTGGGTGAGGCCATGAACTTATTGAACAGACCTCGTATGTTAGGGTTATACGGGTTAGGGTTAGGTTAATACGGGAGTTGCAGCGTAAAGAGATTCGGAAACTGAAGATTGCATTGCGGACGAAGTTGTAGACGGAGTTGTTTTTATGTGTTTTAGTTTTTCATAAGATTATGATAAAGGTGGCGGTGGTTAAACTTTAGATGGTTCAAAGGTTTGTTGTGTTAGCAGTCGGTGCGGACACAACTACGAAACACTTTTTGCACGTGATGTGTTTTTGCTCTTCGTCTTCTTCATCAAACCCAAAGTGATTCCATACAATTGAATTTGACTTGCCTTTTTTGTTTACTAAGCACTTCTGCTGTGGTTCTCCTGCCATTTTTCCAGACCGCTAGGTCCAACTGTCCTCTTGGGGTGGACCTGTCGGCTAGCTGGCCGCTGTAGCTTAGAGGGGGGCGGTGCAGAGCAGCTCATGGTAGCTTGTGTACGCGTGAATTAAAACAACTCAAAAGTAATAATCGTTTTTTCTCGATTACATAATTTTTGTAATCGTTGTGTCTAATAATCGAAATCGTAATCGAATTTCGATTAATTGCACAGCCCTAAACTGAAGTAAGGATTTTGTGAGGATACAAGCATGAATTGTACCAAAAAGTAAGAAATGATAAAATAATGCTGCAAATGAATTAAATGAAGCAATGAAGTGATGACTGTTTTGTGTAGAACACAGCATGTAGGGATATTTTGGTGTTTTTTGATGCTTTTTTCTGATGCTGTTTTCACTCCACTTCCTAGGTCTTCATCCGTCTCACAGATACAAAATGTCCAAGAGCATCCTGGGTCAAGCCTCCCTGGAAAGCAACGACTGCCCCCCCTCAAAGTAAATGTGTTTCCTTAGAGCACCAGAGTGAAGGGAAATTCACTCAAAGGGAATTCTGTCTGCAGCTCTAAATCATCATCAGAACATACTGTTGAGTCAGTTTTCTGTCATAAGGTCTTGTATACATGCATTTGTGTTTGACTCCAGTAGTGACAGAAAAACTGGAGTCCAGTGTCTTTAATGCTCCCACTATGAGGTGCACTGGATTTTAACAACAGCAATGACAAAATGAGATCTTTGTCACCTGATTCCTAATCATTTCTCTCTTGTTTTGCTTTGTGTAGTGTGGCCAAATTAGGTCCATGGCTTGGTTGGGATCTCCAAAGTCCATCAGCTTCTTTGCCTGTGATGCCTGCCGTACATGGGCTTCCATCTGCCTTCACATATTTCTGTGTTCATCTGCACAAGCATAGTTCCAGACATGAAATGCTTTGAACAGCCAGTGTGCAGGAGTCACCAGCGTTGTTGATGCAACATTTGAACACCACTGGGCTGTTAACTGCTGGTTCTATCTCACATGTTCTGTCCAGATGACCATGGTGCTCTTTACAGTAGCTCCTGACTTCAGTGTAATTGTGATTGATGGATAGACCTTGGCTCTTTTATAAATAAATGTGCAAGGACTTTTGACTGCTTTCCAAATCTGCTCATTTATGACATGAGTCCAGGTGCCATTCTTCAAATGGTGTATTCTTTTTTTTTTTTTTAGTTTTAGAAAATGTGTCATCCTCAGCCTTTTCTGGAATAAATTCTCTCCATTTGTCAAAAGGGTTACTTTAATACATGAGCAATATTTTGTGAGCAATTTTTGAGTCAATATTCTGCTAACTTAGTTTTAAAACATTTCATTTGCATTGGCCAGAAATCAGATTTTGCAGAGGGTTGTAAATCCTATGCTGAGAAGCTAAAACTTGTAAAAACATGCAATATTAGATGTGAAATTCCTACACCACAAACTTTTTTTCCACAGGTGTACTTCAGGTTCAAACCTGTCCACCCCCCACTAGTGGTACAATTGTGAAGTCTCATGATGCTCCATTGACATAAATCGGGAACAAAACTACTGAACAAAACACTCACTTTGCGTTGTTTTTTTATTGAAATTTCAAACATTGTTGACAGGACAACTTTACCAGGTAAACAAGGAAGAGGCATCAACAGGTTATGATCACGTAAGACCATCGTGACAGCTGTGATTAACAGAGTAAAAGCAAGGTGGAATCCAGTGCAAATGTAGCTCCTGTAAAAATACATTAAAGACCATTTCGGGTGAATTTCTAGCGGGGGGGTGGGGGGTGCACAACATCATCGGCTGAAAATAAATGTAATATCTATAAAACCATAGCAGCGCAAACAAAATTTTTAAACAGCACTAACTAGCACAAACAAACGCAAACATTTCCACTCAATTTAGAGGAAGTGGGGGGGCTGTGTGACGTCATCGGCTGAAAATAAATCTAATATCTATAAAACCATAATAGCACAAACGACAATTTTAATTGCACAAACCAGCACTAACGAAGCACAAACAAACGTCACTATTTTGGTTAATTTTGGAGCAAGTGGGGGGCTGGCTGATCTCTGAATGACCTATAAAAGAATTGTTAATAACGCAATAACTATAATAACACAAATGAAAATTTTAACTGCACAAACCAGCACTAACGAAGCACAAACAAATGAGAATATTTATCCAGAGGTTTTCATTGGGTGGGGGGCCAACTTCACGCAGGTTTCCATTTTCACTACGGAGCCTCTGAACGTCCAAATGGGTCATATCTGATGACCATGAAAGATGACAAACTGCCTTTTACACCAATTATTTGCATGTGTTGATAGGATTAGTGGATCAACAGGTATTAAACCATTTAGATCAGTAGATGGTTTTGGTCACTGGTGGATGTTTGGGTCTTTATGGGTTAAACTTGTAAAAGCAAACATGTCATATGTCTTTTCTCAGATTTTTTTTTTTTCTTTTTTTTTAGGCCCGAGCCAAGTAAAGCCGGCGCAGGGCCTATTGAGTCTGCAGTGGGCGCATGGGGACGAAATCGCCAGTGACGCGGTCGCCTTTCGCCACTGTCGCCACTCTCACACATATTCACATTCACGGCACTGAGACCTTTCCGACGATGTATATGACATGTGCACAAATCGCATATTTACACCTGCTCAGAATGAATGGGAGTCAATGGGACAGGCACACTCGGGGTCAGTCACATGTGTGTAAGTGCACGACAGGTGACATCTGACCCCACACACATGTGGGGGACCTCGAGAACTTTCAAAAAAGGGCAAATACGTGGTTGCCATAGAAACGGCTATGATGTTCTTGCTCAGATTTTTTTTTTTTTTTTTTTTTCTTATTTTTCTTTCTCCTGCGCTTTGAGCTCAATTTTGACCCTTTGAACATTTACGAAAACTCACCAAATTTTGCCTAAAATTCAGAAGTGTGAGAAATTGAATTTACATATAGGTTTCATAGATGTCGGTAAAGAAATGTTGCAGCAGCGCCCCCTTGAAAAGTGGAAATGCATTGCGCCAATGGGAGCGCGTCCAACATAAAGTTTGTCGTAGAGCCACGAAAATCGGTAGACAGATTCATCATGAGGAGACAAACAAAAAATATTATCATGGCCACGCCCCTAAACCAACCCTTAGTCGGCCATATTGGATTGAAATTTCCAAAATGCTGAGTCAGCGTTTTCGCTGAAGTTGTATTTTAACTATCTCCTACTAAGCCGTTTGGCCGAATGAGCTCAAAATCGGTGTACAGTATCTAGAGAAGTGGGGCATCAAAATTTAGCCAAATTTTTTGAATCGGCATCACCGTTTTTGTGTGACAAGGTTGCAAACTTTGCGAAGTTTTTTCGAAAATTTACCATCATAAAAATTGCTTCAGCTCAGACATACGAACAGCGATTTGGCTGAAATTTGACTCAGACGTCCATCTCCCAGGCCTACACACATTTATTAAAAGAAATTGAAATTTCGCACTATAGCGCCCCCTACAAATGTACATTTACAAAAATGAAATCAGTTCGGACATACGAACACTGATTTGGCTCAAATTTGACTCAGACATCTGTCTCAAAGGCCTACACCTATTTATCAAAAGAAACTGAAATTTTGCATTACAGCGCCCCCTACAAAAATTTTTAATATTTTTTATTAAAATTGCTTCAGTTCGGACATACGAACACCGATTTGGCTCAAATTTGACTCAGACGTCTATATCCCAGGCCTACACCCATTTATCAGAAAAATTTTAAATTCTGCGCCATAGCGCCCCCTACAATGTTACCTTTACGTAAATTACTTCACGTTAGACATGCGAACACCAATTTGGCTCAAATTTGAATCAGTTGTCAATCTCCCAGGCCTACACCCATTTATCAAAAGAAATTGCCACTTCGCTCAGTAGCGCCCCCTACAAATTTACCTTCACGAAAATTGCATCAGTTCAGACATACGAACACCGATTTGGCTCAAATTTGACTCAGTGGTACATCTCACAGGCCTACACCCATTCAATGGAACAAATTAAATTTTTGCTCATAGCGCCCCCTACAGATTTATATATACAAAATTTTGTTCAGTTCGGACATACGAACACTGATTTGTCTCAAATCATTTGTCAATGTCCCAGGCCTACACCCATTCATTAGAAGACACAAAATTTGGGGCTACAGCGCCACCTGCTGAACGATGAGCATACTTCCACTGGACGTGCCCTTGGCGAGGGCCTTTAGATACTGCTTGCGGCTTTAATTTTTTTTTATTCTTCCTCATATTTCCACATAAGTAAACACTTATGGCTCTGAGAGACTCATTTATGAGACGTCGTTACTTATCACTACTTTGTCAGAGTGGTCTAATTTATTCCTAAACTGTATTTGCTCAAAATATTACATATTTATTTGTGTTTTCCTTCATTCAGGTGTAAATGCTGAGGTTCAGACTATTGCAGTGAAGGTAGGAGGTGAAGCCTTCCTCAACTGTCACCTCATGAAATCTGAAGATGTTGTACAAGTCACATGGCAGAAGATTTCACCTTAGATGAATCTGGCCACCAATAGCAAGTATTTTAGTCCAAGAGTGAATCCAGAGTTCAGAGACAAGGTGGAGTTTAAAGATGCTGGACTGCAGAACAGCACCATAATTATCAAGAATGTGAACCAGCAGGATGAAGGATGTTATAACTGTGTGTTTAGCATCCAACACCAGGGGGCTATCACCTGCAAAACCTGCCTCCAGATCTATGGTAAAAACCTTCTTGCATCATTGAATGTGTGTTTCTTTTCTTCGATACCAGTGGAAATTCCTGCTCTTGAACCCACTCATGTATGTTCATGTGTTTTCCTTGCAGAGCTGAATGAACCTGTTCTACATGTCAGTAAATCGTCCTCTACTGCAGAGTTCATTGTGTCCTGTTCAGCCACTGGTCGACCTGCTCCCACTGTCACTCTGAGTGTCCAGGGACAAAACTTTTCACACACCAGTACCGTCAGAGTCCCCAACACTAACGGTACAGTGACGGTCAACACTACAGCTGTACTGTCAGGTCTGCACAGAACCAGTACTAGAGTTAGATGTTCAGTCCGACTGGCCTTTGGTTCTGAGACAGAGGTGTTTACAACCATTCCTGGTAAGAAATGTTTTCAAAGACACACACTTATAGTCTGGTGATTAGTTTCTTTTCATGATTTGCTTTTTTTCCACAGGTTTTGATGAGGAACGTTCACCCAGTGACAGTGATGACAGTAAGTTCAGTCCACATGGACTCAGACCACTAACTCTTCTGTTATGTTGTTACTTTATAAATGTTAAAGGGTTTTTTCCTCTTTTTCTCACAGGTTTGACCTGGATCATTGTGTCTGTGGTTCTGGTCTGTGCTGTTGTTGTTGCTGTCGTCATCACATCTTTGTACAAAAAACATATGAAATGGTACTTTTCATATTTCAACTCAGTGTCCATTTTTTATAATTATTAACTTGGGTGATTCACTGAGACAGATATTTCACACCACACACAGATACATCACTGACACATGCTGAACTTTGACCTTTCTTCATATTTCAGTCTTTCTCACAGTGACCATGAGGAGAATGAAGATGAGGAAGCGGGAAAGGAACTCAAAGACACTCACGAGTAAGTCTTTATAATATATTTATAATAGAATTGTACTGGATTTATGGTTTAATATTTCAGTTGTGAAACTTTGCAAAATCAAATTCAGGTGCAGTCCACATTTCATGATTTTATACTGAATATTCAGCAGTTGTTTCCATAGTAACAGCTGCTCAGTTTGATTTTGCAACAGAAATGCTGTACAGATAACATTACAGTAAAGTGTGTGTAACTCTACTGTGTTTTTGCCGGAGCAGAACGCCATCGACCAGAATGCCACTGATCAGACTCAAGAAGGAGAATGAAGTGACTTCCACTGATTCTTTGAGGCAGAGGGGATCTTTTGAGAAGAATCAACCAAGGGCCAACCCAGAGCAGAAAACTTCAACAGTAAAAGACTGAATCTGTAGTGTCAAAAGAAAGAAGACTTGGTTGAACATCTTTAAAGGTCCTGTGCACATGTTCTATGTGATCTTCAAAAAGTCTAATTTTTATATATATGCCTGACCGTAGTCTGCAGTTTAAAATGTGATTATCAGCACCACAACAGGTTTTATCCAAATACTATTTCCAGCTTCCCTGGTCGGGTCAGACAAGACTGGACTGATTTACGGCAGACTTACATCACTATGACAACACCACACCCACCGGCAGAGTTTAGCAGTGAGAAGTAAGCTGAACGAGTGAGGAGTAAGATCTGTCCTTTTTCCTAAAGAAAGGGATTTCTTGGATTTATTTTGTTGTAATGGTGGACACTGGAACTGGAGCTGGACTGGCAGAAAGCTGGCTACAACACCAGTAAACCTCTGCATTGCTTTGAACCGATGGAGAGAACTAAGGGAGTTAAAAGGAAAGAAAACAAATCTGGAGTTGGCCGTCTTCCTTCTAGACAGGTGTAGAATGCTCATTTTGTTCATACATATGCATTGAACATTGTATTTTACTACAGTGGCTGTTGGTAGCTCAGTCAAACACTTAGTAATCACTTCTGCATTAGCCGCAGGGCTAGCTCTTTGACATCGATAATATGTTTTATTTGGAACATTGTTTCAGTCACAAACTAAGACTGTGGTCAAGTCAGCCCTGATTCTCCTCTGCATGGTCCAGCCAGCCCCTAGTGCAGGCATCACCAAATGGAAGACCTCGGGCCGAACCTTTGACCAATCTGATAAATTCATGAGAATAGATCATTTTCATTTAGTATTTTTTCCAACAGTGGCGACTATAGACAGCAGGTGCTGCTACTCCAGTTAATACGACAACAGCTTCACTCAGATGAGCCAATCAAATCGTTTCTTTACTCTGCGTGGCACACACACCAGAACAGAGAGGAAGAGACAGTGATGACAGCATGTCTCACTCCAAAACAAGGAAAGTTGATGCTGAAAACTGTTGTTTTTTAAGGTGATTTCACACTGCGTACTTGAGTCTGTACAGTATTTGGATACGTTCACACCTTTCCTGCAGATGTTACATTCACAAGCATGTACCACGGCCCATGCCCAAGTACGAGTGGGTGTTACAGGGCTGAAACAACAGGTGGAGGTGTGGAAGGAATTCTGTCGCTATTGTGGTGGAAAAATTTACTTTTTATATTTTATACTCTTTATATTTTATACTGTTAGTACATCTTCTTTTAATGCTGAGTCATTATTCATTATGTGTGATGTTTACCACTCTGTAACACCCCCAACCCAGGAACGGAGTTCTTGCCTTGAGTTAAAACCCAAACACCTAAATGTCTGAATGTGTAGATAGAGGATGGCGCCTGCACTCCAGATTGGATCCAAGCAAGGTTAGAGTGGAGAGGTCATCATGACCTCTTCACGGAGCAGAGAAGGAGTAGTATGGGGTGGTACGATGTACGTAAGGAATGACATCATAGTTTGAGGGGGTTGGATTTGGTTCTATATAATCTTTAGTTTTCTCTTGTTTAAGGAGACTTCACTTACATAGTTTCTCTGTGATTGACTTCTCAATAAATGCATTTATTTATTTTAACTCTAACTTTCTCTCCTCCTCTTTGTGTGTGGGTT
Organism: Sphaeramia orbicularis; assembly: GCF_902148855.1. Lineage (NCBI taxonomy): Eukaryota > Metazoa > Chordata > Actinopteri > Kurtiformes > Apogonidae > Sphaeramia > Sphaeramia orbicularis. Next base: position 25,905,474 of record NC_043958.1, on the reverse strand, counting down.
ATCAGTTGAACATTTCCATAACAAATTGGCGTTGTCGGCAGGTTTCCATGTGTGCTGTCGGGCGGGGAACGGAGGTTGGTGGACTGATCATCCTACGGGCCAAAAAGTGGCTGTAGCCCCGTGGTAAAACGACACCGCAGACGGGGGACCGGCCCCGAGCCCCGCCCGTCTCACCACTGGAATCAGAACTGAGTTCAACGCCACACACGGTGAGAAAGTTACAGTTTGGGGTGTGTGGGGCTTTTACTCTCTGTGTTCCAAACTCACGTCACTGGGTACGTCACTGAAACAATAGTGGCGTGCGATTCGGGTTTATATATATAAAAAAATAAAATAAAATAAAAAAATAAAAATGAAAATAAAAAATAATAAATAAAAAATAAGAATATATATATATATAAATATATATATATATATATATATATAAATATATATATATATATATATATATAAAATATATATATATATATATATATAGACCTGAGTCGGGTTGCTAGTGTATGCAAATGCAAGAGTACAGGCGTTTTTGGGAGATTTTTTCGCCTGCCTTCAACCAAAAAGAAAAATCGTATAAGGTTGCTACTGTATGTAAATACAGTAGAGTAAAGTTTATAACAAACTTGAAAGCGTTTTAGGTGATTTTTTCGCTGACAACTGAAAAGAAAAATCAGGGTTTTTTAGTATTTTGTTCGCCAAGGAACAAAAACCACTTAGAAGACGTTCTAAGTGTAAAAATGGGAAACCGGCCGGGGCACAGTGACGGGGGTGTGGACAGAGAGGCCCCTATTCCAAAACCCATGGGTAAAAAGAAAATATGGGGAAATTGTGCTTGAATGTGCTGATTATTGGGTAAACATGGGTATTTTTTCTAAAACGCCAACTTTGGGTGTGCAAAAACTGAATGAGTTAAAGGGAGGCAAAGAGAGAGAAAAAACAAGGTCAGGGAATTTAAACAATAGGAAACTTGTAACAAATGTTTTGAGATGTGGTGAATGAAGCAAAAACAAACTGAGGCATTTGTAACCGTAGATGACACTGTAAACACCATCTAGCTGTGTTTTTTTTCCCTTTTATGCCTAATTTGTTAGAATATTTAAACCACTTCTTTTCATTCATAACTTTATACTTCCCTTGTATTTTTGTGCTACGTCTGTGCTACGTCTGTAAGATCTGGTAAATTATGCTGCTGGTTATAAAAACAGATATAAAACAGATTATACAGATTAAACAGTTATATTTTCAATTGTCAAGGAGCTTGAGCTCTGCCACTTTACCATATACCATATGCCCCCCCCCCCCCCCTTGTGTTTCTGTGCAGGCAGCGAAGTTGGTGTCCGGGTCTGGACGCCTGCCCACAAAGACGCCGCGAGAACCCGCCCCCCCTCCCGGAACACTCAGCCGTAATTCCAGAACTGGCCAAACGTCAACGGGCCCCAGCAGGCCCCCCAGGTCTGCTGACCCCCGGCCTTCTCCACCACCAGAGCCGGACTCCACACAACCCGACTCCACCCCCGCTGCTGATGCTGCAGGCAGGGGGGAGGACTGACTTCTGGCACAGCTGCACAAATGCCCATGGTGGAAGTCAGCGGACCAGACGGTCCTGCTGTGGTGTTCAGGGCATGGACATTCACTGAAACATCTACCTGATCCATCCGAGGGACTTTCTGCAATGAACACAGACCCACCGGGTCCGAACTCAGGCGGCTTCTGGCTGCACAGATGACCCCTAGCCTCTGCCGGACGTTTTTCCCACCTGAGGCTTTCTGTCTGCATGGACAAACCTGAAACAGGCCTGATGAGACAGTGGAAGATTCCAGACGCAGGGCAGGGGTCACTTTCATCAGACACTCCGGACTGGTCCGCCTGACCCCCCCCCGGGGAACAGCGTGGGCGGGGGCGGGGACCGGAGAACACTCGAGGCCCACCTACACCTGGAAAGGGGTGGTCCGACATGTGGAGGGGTGGGCCACCTCTGTGGCCAACCAGGACATGGGAAAAGGGACTGCCCACAGAGAAGGCGGGGCGGAGACAGCCACGTGGAGGGAACGGGGCAGGGGATTGGCTCGCGGCCCTGGAGGGCGGGTCTCCAGACACGGATTCCACACCCACTACAGCCTCTGCTGCACTGCCCAAGGGAGGAGGAGGTGACACACACACACACACACACACACACACACGCTCAGCTGTGTACTGACTCCTATCAGAAGCTTCCTGTGGTTGATCTTACTATAAGCAGGTTTAAGTTATTGTTTTTAGTAGATAGTGGAGCTACATACTCTGTGATCAGACATGTAGACTTAACACCTACACTAAAGTTGAGTGGAAAAACTATTATTTCTGTGTCGGCTGGTGGTAAACAGGACAGAGAGAGCTTTACTGTTCCGTTGACATGTGTTTCACAAGAATGTACTTTCTAACATTCTTTTTTTACTCGCACCCGTCTGTCCCATTAATTTGTGTGGGCGGGATTTGATGTGCAAATTGGGGGTAAAACTTGAATCGGGTCCAGAGGGGTTAACGATAACTCAACAAAACACAGTCGCAGGCACAGATCTCCACTCACATTGTGTGTACGCACACACAATGGTTAGGTATGCTGCTGGGTTACCAGATTCTGTATACCACTGGAAAATCTGTTCCCCCCAAATTACAGAAAAATGGGTCGAGCTGAGTGACAGCAGACTTCAGCCTGGCGCTTATGTCTCACCCCCAAATGATTTATATTGTGCTTCTCATTTCAGTCCTGGAGGCCTTGACCCCACATATGAGGAAGAGTTTTTTCACACAACGTCTGATAAGCTCACAACTGGTTACATGTTTTGGGATTCATATTTTTTGTGCATTGTCTGTGTCACTGACTGATAACCAACGTTCTTTTTACAGGCTTGGTGCTGCACCACGCATGTTGCTCTTTCCAAACCATGCCATGCAGATTGGAAAGACGTGGGCCCGTTTGTGGAAAAGGCCTTGCAGGTGTCAGATTTGTGTCCCACCTCTGACCCGGCCATCATGTTCGCTCCCCGACTGGGGGTATACAGACAGAGCATGATATCAGTGTTTCACTGTCAGAAAACTGTACAGTTGTTAAATGATGAAGCGCTCAGCTCACCTGTATGTCTACATCTCCCACAGGCCTCACACCCGTCTCCGTGCCACCCAAACTGGCTGATATCCCACCTGGTGTCTGGGCTACTGGTCCACATGATGTGGGTCTCGTCCGAAACTGCCCACCGGTCATCATTACCCCGCGATCTGATTATAGGCCATGTCAAAAACAGTCCGAGTTCGAAGCTTATTTGAATGTGGGAATTATAGTCCCATGTCCTGATTCACCGGTCAGGACCCCAATTTTTCCTGTGGAAAAAAGGGCGAACCCCTCCTGACCCAGACACATGGAGGTTTATTCAAGACCTACAGGCTGTAAACAAAGCCGTGGTGCCACGTGTGCCCACGGTCCCAAATCCACACACGATTTTATCACAAATTCCGCCGTCTGCATCTCACTTTTCTGTCATTGACCTTTCGAACGCGTTCACACCTGTTCCCGTGCATGCAGAGAGCCAATATTGGTTCGCGTTTCAGTTCAGAAACAAAATGTACACATGGACACGCATGCCTCAGGGGTATTGTGAGGCCCCAACCATTTACAATTCGATTTTGGCTGACTCGCTGTCCCACCTTGACCTCCCACCAGGTGTTGCTCCTTTACAGTATGTTGATGACCTTCTCCTTTGTTGTCCTTCTTCACAGGCTTGTGTCTTTTGTTTCACCTGGGGCAGCTGATGGACGACCTTGTCTGCCCAAACATTTCTTCCCCTGGTTTGCTAAGCTGACACGTGGCGTAGATCATGTGTCTAAGGGAGGAATGTTGGATAAATGTTTTCCTGCAAAACATGCAGACAGCTCTGCAGTGGCTAAGGCTTTGGTAACTGACATTTTGTTTTGTTTTGTTGGGGGATCCCAAAGACGATCTCATCAGACGATGGGTCCCACTTTGTGAACACAGCACTAACTGAGTTAGGGGAAATACTAGGTTTTGACCTCAAAACACACTGTGCATACCATCCACAATCAGGGGGCGCTGTTGAAAGGGAAAATAGCACCCTAAAATCAAAACTGGCTAAATGTTGTGAGGAAACAGGCCTTAACTGGGTCAAAGCCCTACCTCTGGTCCTCATGCAAATGAGAATGAGACGTAGGAGTCGAAGTGGGCTGAGTCCTTTTGAGACTATGTTTGGGAGACCCCATATACAGGTCTCCAGGCCCCCCAACCAAGCACCGGGTTGACATCATTGTTGGAGCATGACATGTTGTCTTAGTGTAGGAAACTCTCCTCTGAACTATCTCAAGTACAGGTACTGGTGAAATCAGCATTACCGGTTCCTGCAGAGGGGCTGCTTCATCCGCTGCAGCCTGGGGATTGGATCCTGGTCCGGGACTTCAGACGAAAGCACTGGAAACAGCGCAGGTGGCGAGGACCTTTCCAGGTGCTCCTGATGACGCACACAGTGGTCAAGGTTGCTGAACGTGCCATGTGGATCCACGCGATCCACTGTAAGCGGTTTCTGGGAGAACCGCCGACTGCTGCAGCCGAGGACGGGCCAGAGCATCGATCGACAGCGTAGACTGGACGACTGGACACCCTAGCTGGACACAGCTGTATCACGCACCCACACTCACAAGACTCACTGGTTGAAACCTAGCGGTGGTAACGACCCCAGTGACGTCTCATATACACTTATCCTTTGCCTGGTCACTGGCGAGTGACTGAAGACCCCCTGCCCCACACATACACTGATTCGACGACGATGGAGGTGATCAAAGGGTCAGCTGTCATCTGCATCACCCTCCTGTGCCTGTACATGTGGTACATGGACACATTCTATCAGGTATCTGATCCTTCACCACCGCATCACATTCCTGTTTGCGCCCTGGTCTGTCGGAGGACAGCTAGGGTCAGAAGAGCTTCGGGGACGTCACAGACGTGACCTCCACCTCATTGATCACCATGACTATAGCAATAACACATGGTGGCGAGTGACACGTGATCTGACACGACGTGTCACTAATCAATCATGCTATGTGTGTAGTTTGATGCCACACAGCTCACATGAAGATACTCTGTTCGCTCCTTATCCTCTCTCGATCAATCACACACTATTGACAATGATAAAATGGACAGTGGCCGTCTGTCACGGCGTACCCCTGGCTGGGGCTGAGACCCAACATGACCTTCCTTCAGAAATCCAAGAAATTTCTCTAGAGACACTAATATTACTATGATACAGAAAAATGTTGTTTTTTCGGCTCAGAGATCTGTCTAATCTTTTTTTCATTCCACAGTTTTGCTTCCATTCCCCAGTCACAGAACACACACGGTATAATTTGGGACACACATCTGGGTGTAACATTACTCTCAAGGTAGCCTGCGGGTTAGCAAATTGTGAAAACAGGGCTGATAAATTTACTTTTCTCCAGTTATAGTCCTTTACAATCTCACGGCATTACTAGGTACACCATCCCCACTGACACATTATGATGCTAAGATCTCATATTTTTATTTTATTTTATTTTATTTTTAATGTTACTACCACATATAATGCCACTGTAGCTCTAACTCCTTCTGATTATGGGTGTGGCTGTCCTACAGATATGGTGTGGACGTGTGGTCAACACTCTTATCTGTATCTCCCAGCATGATGGGCAGGTACATGTCACCTCTCTTATTTGGTTCCAGCTATCTCCAAATTGACCATCAGCCCAGTTATGTCACCGCCTCACACCCGTGTAAAACGGGATCAGATTTCAGGTGGCCAAAAGTTTGTAATCAGTATTATTCCCATGTACGGCCCTGCTCGTTTAGCCTGGTACATAGAAGAACTTTCTGTGGAGCTAGAGAATCTCACTGCGTCTGTTGAACAGGGGTTTAATGACCAGTGAGATGAAAGCTCTCCGCACTGTCGCATTACAGAATAGGGCAGCTTTAGATCTCCTATTGGCTGAAAAGGGAGGTGTCTGTCATCTTATTGGCGACCAGTGTTGTACCTATGTACCTGATGTTTCCACAATCAGTTTGATCACCCTAGACGAGTCCTACATGAGGAAAACACTGCATACACTACAACAGGCTGGGATTTTTGGGGCTGGCTGCTGTCTGGGGGATGGAAGGCAATGTTGATGAAAATTATTGCTGTGATTTTTGGTGTGTTTGTATTACTCCTCGGATTATCCTGTTGCATCATTCCAATAATACGTTCAATGATTAGCAGTGTGATTGGTACTTTTAGTATGGTATAGCATGAAGTGATTGATGATGATGATGATGATAATTATGATTTTGATGACTTAGATGATCTTGATGATGATTTGATGGTGTATGAAGAAAGCAACGTGTAATCCTGTCAAATTAACAAAAATTGTGAAACTGGAAATTACTGTTCTGACTGATGTCCAAAAGCAGATAGATCATGGGTGGATGTTTATAGTATTTTTTTCATAGTATTTTGCTATTTGTCCTCCAATGTCAAACCTGATCTAAAAAGAAAAAAGACACAAAGTCTGGAAATTTGGCTACATTGTCTTTGGGTTGATAATAATTTATAATCATTTATTGATACTTGTACGTAAATTTTATGTTTTTGCATGATTGATTCGGTTGAATAATCAAAAGGGAGGAAATGTGGTGGAAAAATTTACTTTTTATATTTTATACTCTTTATATTTTATACTGTTAGTACATCTTCTTTTAATGCTGAGTCATGATTCATTATGTGTGATGTTTACCACTCTGTAACACCCCCAACCCAGGAACGGAGTTCTTGCCTTGAGTTAAAACCCAAACACCTAAATGTCTGAATGTGTAGATAGAGGATGGCGCCTGCACTCCAGATTGGATCCAAGCAAGGTTAGAGTGAAGAGGTCATCATGACCTCTTCACGGAGCAGAGAAGGAGTAGTATGGGGTGGTACGATGTACGTAAGGAATGACATCATAGTTTGAGGGGGTTGGATTTGGTTCTATATAATCTTTAGTTTTCTCTTGTTTAAGGAGACTTCACTTACATAGTTTCTCTGTGATTGACTTCTCAATAAATGCATTTATTTATTTTAACTCTAACTTTCTCTCCTCCTCTTTGTGTGTGGGTTATCAGTTGAACATTTCCATAACAGTATATAAGTTTAAATTGCACATTAAGGAGTGATTTTTCTATGAGCAGATGTAGAAAACCCTCATAAGACTCTCTGAATGTATTATATAGGAAAAGGTTTATGAAAATCAACTCATGGGAAAAGATGTAAAATGTTTTTTCAGGTATCTGCCTAACTTTAACATAGCACATATGCACACTCGTAAAGGACACACATCATTTAGGCCAAATATGTCTGTGAACCTTGGATTGTAGTCGTCATGTCTGCTGATCCAGATGGAGAATGGAGTTCAAGGCAAAGTGCGCAGAGATGGATAAAACTATGCTTTAACTTACAGTTTCTCCAACACACGTAATATGTTTTGTTTTGTGTAAATGTGTTAACAATAGTCGCACTTTCATGCATTCTTGCACATGGTTAATGTTTCTGTATGTTGTTGACTTGCAGACACAAATACACACGAGAAACATATACTTTAACATGACTAATTAGGTATATTACCACTTATGATCTGTGTGTTTGTAGACACAATCAAAACCTGTATTCTTGTATTGATATTTATTAACTTATTTTCCTAAATACATGTATGTATCTGTATTTGATGAAAAATTAAAACCTGCATAATGTGTTATATCACTTCTGTGTAATGTTTTTTCATTGTGTTTTTACAGAATAAGGAATAGGCTTAGATCTGATTCAACACATTGAAATATTCCTCATACACACACTCACCTACCCCTTACACACACTTATACTCTTTTGCTTTTATTCTTTGTTTATATTTTTGTTGTACATTGTATATTATTGTTTTATTCCTATTGTCTTTCTTTAAGCTAATGCTGTAATGAGGTGAGATTCATTTTATAAGCCCCGCTGGGTTTTCTGAGCTCACCTGCACAATTTGTTTCTTTGCTTGTCCTGATGTTTGGTTTGTTGTTGTGCTAAACATACAAACACACAAACAATCAAACAAACAATCAAACAAACAAACAAACAAACAAATAAGATGCATGTAAAACAGTATAAAATACAGTTCTATGGTTCTGTCTAATCCACTATCCTGTCAAGTTAGAGACCCTATAGAAACAAACCAAATAATAATAATAATAATAATAATAATAATAATAATAATAATAATAATAATAATAATAATAATAATAATAAAGAAAGAAACAAACCAAATTAGAAAAAAGATTATTATACTCAAACATTGGTGCTGACCAGTAGATCTTATCACGTTTTCTCTAAACCCTTTGGGTCAGTATCATATTTATTACCTCAATGACACCAAAACATGTTTATAATCTTGAGACTTCTTTAGTTTTCTACATTTTTGATGACTCAAAAATCTTAGTAGGTGGACTGAACATCCTCTGTTTCTTCAAAGTAGAGAAATAACTGTCAAATCCTCATTTTATTGATTTTGTTCGAACAGAATCATTACATAAATGTGAAAATTAAATGACAGATAATCTAGTGGTCTAATAAAATGCATGGGTGCATTCCTCTGATTTCAGGTGTTTTCAGACCATTGTAATTAGATCCTTCAGTTTTCTATTTAAATGTATTTACACTAGTGCACTCACTTGTTTTCACGCATATGAAGCTACACATGGAAGTTCTGCTCATCATTAATCTACAGAAAATGGCTTGATTTGCAGCTACACGTGAAGTTTCATGTCCACCATCTCTATCTACTTAAACATCAAATGATTCTTTGTTCTTTCTGTGGTCGACAAGATGAAAATATTAACGAATTATTATTAGGGCAATTTCTTTACTCGTTCAGTGATTTAGTCCATAAATACCATTAGTTTTATATGAGCGTCTCTGATTAAGTCATATATAGTACATATATTTAATAAATGTTGTTGACTTTTCCATTCATTACATGACCTGACTTTAAATATCTCTATCCAATAAAGCAGGTCGTATTCAACTAAAATTTAAAGAGGTCCAGTTAGAGAACATTTCTTAAAGCAAAGGTCCAGGAAAATCCTAATGTCTAACTATTTAAGTGGGATATATTTTTAAGTAGCCTGGTAGTACCTGACTGGCAAATTAAATGAATTCAGTATGATTCAAACACTTTTTGACAATATTTATTGTTGCATAAGACAGAACTGAACATATATGTTTAACTGCAGATATGTACACAGGGTGCTTGTTCTTTATCCAAATAAAAATTCCAAACTTTTTGAAAAGTCCAGTTTTTTCCCCAGACCTTTGTCATTCTTTATGTATTTTTTCTACTTGTGTGCCTACTTTTCTGGCTGAGATTGTACCTGTTGTGTGTAGTAGAAAAGTTCATTTCAATAAATATATGAATGAATGCATAATTCAGAAACATTTTCAAAACGTGAAAATCACAAAAGTGCATAGATATCATACAAATACGTTTCACTAGAATCATTCCAGTACCAGCTGGTTGGCGAAATCATATTGTTTTTATTTGCTTCCCTCATGTATTTCTTATCTTGCAAGATTATGCGCCTTTGATCATACTCTGAAATTCAACTATGAGAGAAACTTTATTAAGACTTTCACACAAAATTCCAGACTTTTCAAGGTCTGGAAAACAGCATATCAAAATTTCATACTTATTTAATACTTTCAAGACCTGCACAAGCACTCTGGTATGTTCCCTCATAAATTAAATAAAAGCAGAGCTGCATTTCAAAATAAGACAAAATAAATGAATGGGGCTGGCCAAGGGAAGGTTAACATCTAGATCTAAAAATACATTCAAAATCACCTTTTGAAGACTTGTATATTTTGAAAGTACATTCCTTCTTGTGCCCAGCACAAGACTTTTTTTTTTTTTTTTTGAAAAATATTTTAAAAATACTTAGATGGCATTATATTCACCATAAATTCATGTGTGCATTCTTTGTCTGCCAGTGCAATTCTAAGCATAACTTTGATGCTCTTCTATTGGACCTATATTATACTTATGGGTCAATTCAAAAACCTTTTGCTACTTTTACAGTGGTGACAAATATCTAATAAACTGAGATAGATAAATGTTAAAATGTATTAAATTAGTTTATTAAGGTTTGACTTTGTAGATATGCAATGTGTATACTAATAAATATGCTTAATAAATAACTGAAACTTGTAATTCTTTTCCCTTGTCCATCTGTTACCATGATGACTGTGTCCATCCCTTACTGAAACACTGAGTAAAACTCTTGCTATTTCATGACCTTATATACTGAATAAATCCAAACTGTTTACTGTTTGGCAAAACAGACACCCAGAGGACCAACAGTAAAGCTTTTATAGTTTAATGACAATTGGAGCTGCACTTTAAGGCAGGTTTTATAAAGTGGTCAAAAACAGATTTGAATTTTCTGTCCATGTGTACCGAGGGGTTTTTACTTTTTTTTAAGACAGAAAATTAGGTTAAAACATTTTTTTCAGTCACATCCAAAAGTGCTCATTATTCCCTGCAAAATGCAGTATCATTCATTTTCTACCTAATAGTTGTGAAGGGGCAAAGAAAAATATAGTAAGGCTGTTCACCTGTTACCACTTAGCCAGCCCCAATAAATAATACATGTGACAGTTGTGCATGTTTAAATAAAGTGCTTAACTTTATTAATTCTATTATGAAACAAACCCTTTATATTTTGCTTCATAATAGTGCTTCATATCGACACTATTAATATAAGTGCTGTGATTTCTGAACTTATGAGACACACTGTTTAATGTTCCCTGTGGAAGTATGGACACAAACGAGTCTGTCCATTCAGGATTTAAGGGTTTATTTCTACTGTCCACTTCTCTTTTTTGCATAGTGTCATTTTCTCTTTACTTTTCTCCCCCTTTTTCAACTGTTTTTTTCTCAGCTTCTGCGGTGAACTTGAACTCACAGATGTGATGTGATTGGTTAACAGATATCACGTGGGATGACTTTCCGCACGTCTAATTGGTCTGAACGTTTCCTCATCCACTAAACCACTTCCTCTTTTAAAAACCCACCACAGTCCCACCGGTTCAAATAGAAGTGTCCCACCACCGGCTGTAGGTCCGGGTTTTATATGGGACAACTTCTGGGTCCGGACCCGGTCCACGGTCTGGTAGTGAGCCATGCAATGAAGAATAAAAAGCAGCAAAATTATCAATGACATCACAAGACTCATACAACAGTGGATCCGAAGTGAAAGTACTACCGTAGCCTGTTCAGTTGGACTGTTCCATTAGACGGTGAAACAGGTGAAACTGACGCATGACATGATGTAAATATAAAGGTTTTAAGACCAAAATAACACATATACACATCATACTTAACGGAACATTCTTCATTTAAATACAATTATTATACTGAATATTTATATTTATTCATAACATAACTTTTGACATAATTATTTCCACATGAATAACCTACAGTTAAACCCTATTTGGTTCTGACCACCTGGCTGCATCTGAGTGGCAGGTTCAAATGTGGTTAAAACCGTTGAAAACATGCCCCAGAACATGGTGGTGTGTTTCCTTCTGTGGTTTGGAGCCTTCATTAAAGGTAAGGAACAAAATTATTTCACTCTTTTTAATAGTAAATGGATGGTCTTGAAATCTGTGTTTGATGTTGTTAGGATGAGATTAAATCTGGGCAACTCTAATGTGTTAATGTTTTTAAAAGTAACTTTCGTTCATTCATTCATTCATTCATTCATTCTTTGATTATCTGAACCTGCTTTATCCTCACTATGAATGTACATTTGGTCTCTATTGAACTTGCTTTATTTTTCTGTATATTATGTAACCCGTACACTGAGGGAGACACTGATGGGCCAGAATACTCTAGGTCAGGGTCCCCAAGCTTTTTCCTTTGAGGGCCACATAACGTTTCCCTTCTCTGATGGGGAAGCTGGGGTCAGTTTGTAACAGAAAAGGTGTGACGATCGCAGGGGTGCCTAAACATAAACATTTATTGTTTTCCAGAAAGCCACACATAACCAAATATTAACAACCCTTTCTGGGATCTTCACAGAAAAAAAGTCAGGAAATAAATAATAACACTATTCATGAAATAAATAACACTATTTATGAAATAAATAACCAAATAACCCTCTCTGGGATCTTCACAGAAAAAAGTCAGGAAATACATAACACTATTTCTGAAATAAAATTACACTATTTATGAAATCAATAAAAATCAAATAACCCTCTCTGGGTTCTTCACAGAAAAAATAAAGTCAGGAAATATATAATAATACTATTTATGAAATAAATAATAACCAAATAACCCTCTCTGGGTTCTTCACAGAAAAAAAAAGTCCATGGAACATTAACTTTCTGTTATGCCATGCACAATCTTAACAAGTAAAAGTTCAGCTTAATTGTCAGAGCAGAATCTCTTACTTAAATGACTCATATGAGCAGTCTCTCAAAGTTCTTGTGTTCCTTCCTTATAATCCTTTTGTAGGTTCCAGTAGGCTTGTAGACACCGCTGTTTGCAGCTCTCTCTCTCATCAACTTCCCTGTGAAAACCACAAAGCAAGCAGGCTGAGAAACCAAACTAAATGATACAGCACCTACACAGCACAATACATTTCACTATCAGTATGTGGAGATGGATTTTATCCCAGTAGATTTTATTCTGATTATATTTGTTTATACTCAGAATGACTCATTCAAGTCAGAAAAGTGAGCTTACCTATGTATGTTCATCAGTGTGAACTGTGGGCCTGCATCTGGCTGGTGAGAAGTTGAATATCAGGTTCCATTCTAGTCACAGCCAGTCTCAAACACTGATGCAGATGTTCATCTGTCAATCTTGATCTCATCGGAGTTTTCAGGAGTTTCATGTGTGAAAAAGTTTGCTCGCAGATATACGTGCTGCCAAAAAGTCTGGACATCTTCATTGCATGGTTTTATATGTTAGGGTACATGTTGTTTGGGAGGGCGGCATAGAAGTCAATGAGACTGTTGGGCTTGAATGCGTCTTTCAGAACATCACAGTTCTGTAACTCGGCCAACTCAAACTGATAAGAAGGCTGGGCTTCATCAGTGTCGGCAGCAAAGGGGTTCTGGAAAAGACGGATTTCTTTTGCATTAACATGTAGTTCACGGAATCGCACACTGAAGTCCGCCTTCAGCATTTCCAGTGCTCCACACACTTTTCAGCTGGGAACGGGACCGCTGGGTTTTCTGCAGAGAGGTTTTGGGTAGCAGGGAGATGGATGAAGGTGTGCTTTTCACTTGTTCCAAAAGCAGCGCTAGTTTGACCTCAAATGTTTTTATGTGGGAATACATGTCGCAAATGAGTTTCCCCTGGCCTTGTAGCTGCAAGTTAAGGCTGTTCAGCATTTCTGTCACATCTGTTAAAAATGCGAGGTGCCATTCCATTATGGGTCGATCAGCTCTGGGACCATTTCGTCTTTTGAATGAAGAAATATGTTAATTTCGGGTAGCAGCTCGTAAAAATGCCTCAAAACTCTGCCCCGACTCAACCATCGGACCTCTGTGTAGTACAACACATCGCCGTGCGCAGACTCCAGTTCAGACAGGAATTGCTGGAACTCCCTGTGTTTAAGTCCCTTTGCTCTGATGAAGTTTATGCATGACACCACAACCTTCATGACAGAATCCCACTTCAACACTTCGCAGCACAGTGCTTGCTGGTGAATTAGGCAGTGGACTTGTAGCGGGGCGGTGAGACCCCGTTCTTCCATCTCATGCGTCCTATTAGACCCCGAGACGCGCCCACCATACTAGGAGCCCCGTCAGTCGTGATGCTGGCAAGCTTTGACCAGTCCAGGTCCAACTCTTCCATGGTTTGGCATACTTTGCTGAAAATATCCTCCCCTGTCGTAGTCCCTTTGAGACTTTGGAGGGCTGCCAGCTCCTCGCACATCTCAAAGTTTGTGCTAACTCCACGAATAAAAATGAGCAGCTGCGCTGTGTCCTGCACGTCTGTGCTCTCATCCAGTGCTAATGAAAAAAAGTCAAATTCTTTCGTCTTCTGCTGCAGCTGGGCATATTCATTACCCCGGATTTCTTCAATGTGTCTGGTTATTGTACTCGCTGACAGACTCACGGCATTAAAGACATCTTTCTTCTTGGGACACACCTCCTCCGCGACAGCATTCAAACATTTCTTGACAAACTCTCCATCAGTGAAAGGTTTACCACTGCTTGCTATCAGTTGAGCAACCTGAAAGCTGGCCTGAACGGATGACTGGTTCAGCTGAGCTTGGTGTACAAATGTATTCTGCTGAGCTAACAGTCCACTTTTTAGCTTTGAGAGTTTGTCTGCTCGCATTTGGCCTTGTAAGCTATCATACTTGTCTTTGTGATGGGATTCATAGCGTCGGCGCAGATTGTATTCTTTGAATACCGCCACCGCCTCTTGACAGATGAGACAAACAGCCTTTTCTTTGCATTGAACAAAAAAATAATCATTTGTCCACTGCAGGTTAAATACCCTGCATTCTGAATCAGTTTTTCTCTTACCTAACCTTTTCACCATTATTCCGCTCTATTTGAAAGGGGTGAGTCTAGGTTTTTTTTTCTGGGAGGGTTCAGATAGGGGCACAGACTGCAGAAGGGTGGAATAGAATGTCACATTCTGTGTGTGTATAAGTCTCGATCACGTGGCCAGACTGAAAAAAAAAATCGTAATGCGTCTCTGGTATTGTTCAGGGGGCCGGGCCAGATGTGGAGGCAGGCCGTAGTTTGGAGACCACTGCTGTAGGTTCATGAAAAGGGGTGATGATTAAGACAGAGACACCAGTGAGTAAAAAGGATGCGACGATGGAATGGTAAACGTTGAATTGTATTAATAAAACACATGAACATATAAAACGACACTCTAAGCCAGCAAATAAACTGTTCCTTATTGGAAAATTTGGGTGCACCCTTAAAATAAATGTCGGTGGGGCAGCTATGGCTCAATTGGTAGAGCGGGTCATTGAATGACCAAAGGGTCGGTGGTTGGAATACTGGCTCCGACTGCCTACATGTCGAAGTGTCCTTTAGCAAGACACTGAACCCTAAATTGCTCCCCCAAGGCTCTGGTAGCGCCTTGGTGTAGAAAATGCGCTATATAAGTACAATCCATTGACCATGAAAAGATGACAAACTGCATTTTACACCAGTTATTTGCATGTATTGATAGGATTAGTGGATCAACAGGTATTAAACAGATCAGTAGATGGTTTTGGTCACTGGTGGATGTTTGGGTCTTTATGGGTTAAACTTTTAAAAGCAAACACCTCATATGTCTTTTCATTGATTTTTTTTTTTAATACATCATATTTCCACATAAGTAAACACTTTTGGCTCTGAGAGACTCATTTATGACAAGTCTTTACTTATCACTACCTTGTTAGAGTGGTCTAATTTATTATCAAACTGTATTTGCTCAAAATATTACATATTTATTTGTGTTTTCCTTCATTCAGGTGTAAATGCTGAGGTTCAGACTATTGCAGTGAAGGTAGGAGGTGAAGCCTTCCTCAACTGTTACCTCATGAAATCTGAAGATGTTGTACAAGTCACATGGCAGAAGATTTCACCTGAGATGAATCTGGCCACCAATAGCAAGTATTTTAGTCCAAGAGTGAATCCAGAGTTCAGACACAAGGTGGAGTTTAAAGATGCTGGACTGCAGAACAGCACCATAATTATCAAGAATGTGAAGCAGCAGGATGAAGGATGTTATAACTGTCTGTTTAACATCCAACACCAGGGGGCTATCACCTGCAAAACCTGCCTCCAGATCTATGGTAAAAACCTTCTTGCATCATTGAATGTGTGTTTCTTTTCTTCGATACCAGTGGAAATTCCTGCTCTTGAACCCACTCATGTATGTTCATGTGTTTTCCTTGCAGAGCTGAATGAACCTGTTCTACATGTCAGTAAATCGTCCTCTACTGCAGAGTTCATTGTGTCCTGTTCAGCCACTGGTCGACCTGCTCCCACTGTCACTCTGAGTGTCCAGGGACAAAACTTTTCTCACACCAGTACCGTCAGAGTCCCCAACACTAACGGTACAGTGACGGTCAACACTACAGCTGTACTGTCAGGTCTGCACAGAACCAGTACTAGAGTTAGATGTTCAGTCCGACTGGCCTTTGGTTCTGAGACAGAGGTGTTTACAACCATTCCTGGTAAGAAATGTTTTCAAAGACACACACTTATAGTCTGGTGATTAGTTTCTTTTCATGATTTGCTTTTTTTCCACAGGTTTTGATGAAGAACGTTCACCCAGTGACAGTGATGACAGTAAGTTCAGTCCACATGGACTCAGACCACTAACTCTTCTGTTATGTTGTTACTTTATAAATGTTAAAGGTTTTTTTTTTTTCCTTTTTTTCCACAGGTTTGAGCTGGATCAGTGTGCCTGTGGTTCTGGTCTGTGCTGTTGCTGTTGCTGTTATCACATCTTTGTTCAAAAAACACATGAAATGGTACTTTTCATGTTTGAACTCAGTGTCGACTTTTTATTATTGTTGACTTGGATGATTTACTGAGACAGATGTTTTACACCACACACAGATACATCACTGACAAATGTTGAACTTGGACCTTTCTTCATCTTTCAGTCTTTCTCACAGTGACCATGAGGAGAATGAAGATGAGGAAGTGGGAATGGAACTCAAAGACACTCACGAGTAAGTCTTTATAATATATTTATAACAGAAATGTACAGGATTTATGGTTTACTATTTCAGTTGTGAAACTTTACAAAATCAAATTCTGGTGCAGTCCACATTTCATGATTTTATACTGAATATTCAGCTGTTGTTTCCATAGTAAGGGCTGCTCCGTTTTATTTCGCAACAGAAATACTGTACAAATAACATTACAGTAAAGTGTGTTTAATTCTACTGTGTTTTTGCCGGAGCAGAACGCCATCAACCAGAATGCCACTGAGCAGAGCACCATTGACTACTACACCATCGACCAGAACACCGCTCAAGGAGGAGTGTGAAGGAACTTCAACTGTTTCTTTGAGGCAGAGGGGATCTGCTGAGAAGAATCAACCAAGGGCCAACCCAGAGCAGAAAACTTCAACAGTAAAAGACTGAATCTGTAGTGTCAGAAGTAAGAAGACTTGGTTGAACATCTTTAAAGGTCCTCTGCAGATGTTCTATGTGATCTTGAGAAAGTCTCATTTTTATATATTTGCCTGACCGTAGTCCGCAATTTAAAATGAGATTATCAGCACCAAAACAGGTTTTATCCAAATGCTATTTCCAGCTTCCCTGGTTGGGTCGGAAAAGACTGGACTGATTTACGGCAGACTTACATCACTATGACAACACCACACCCACCGGCAGAGTTTAGCAGTGAGAAGTAAGCTGAACGAGTGAGGAGTAAGATCTGTCCTTTTTCCTAAAGAAAGGAATTTCTTGGATTTATTTTGTTGTAATGGTGGACACTGGAACTGGAGCTGGACTGGCAGAAAGCTGGCTAAAACACCAGTAAACCTCTGCATTGCTTTGAACCGATGGAGAGAACTAAGGGAGTTAAAAGGAAAGAAAACAAATCTGGAGTTGGCCGTCTTCCTTCTAGACAGGTGTAGAATGCTCATTTTGTTCAAACATTTGCATTGAACATTGTATTTTACTACAGTGGCTGTTGGTAGCTCAGTCAAACACTTAGTAAACACTTCTGCATTAGCCACAGGGCTAAGCTCTGTGACGTCGATAATATGTTTTATTTGGAACATTGTTTCAGTCACAAACTAAGGCTGTGGTCAAGCCAGCCCTGATTCTCCTCTGCATGGTCCAGCCAGCCCCTAGTGCAGGCATCACCAAATGGAAGACCTCGGGCCGAACCTTTGACCAATCTGATAAATTCATGAGAATAGATCATTTTTCATTTAGTATTTTTTCCGACAGTGGCGACTATAGACAGCAGGTGCTGCTACTTCAGTTAATACGACAACAGCTTCACTCAGATGAGCCAATCAAATCGTTTGTTTACTCTGCGTGGCACACACACCAGAACAGAGAGGAAGAGACAGTGATGACAGCATGTCTCACTCCAAAACAAGGAAAGTTGATGCGGGAAACTGTTGTTTTTAGGGCGATTTCACACTGTGTACCCAAGTCTGTACAGTATTTGAATACATTCACACCTTTCCTGCAGATGTTACATTCACAAGCATGTACCACGGCCCGTGCCCAAGTATGAGTGGGTGTTACAGGGCCGAAACAACAGGTGGAGGTGTGGAAGGAATTCTGTCACTATTCAACAAACGTGGAAGTCAGTAGAAGACCTTACCTATCTGTTATTAGCCTGTTTTGAGGCAAAGAGCTTATTCACCTCTGTTTACACTTTTTTATTTATTTTATTCTGAGGTTTCTGTTTTCTTTAATCTTTAATCCTTCAGTGTATTTGCCTGGGACTACTTTTACTTGTGGTAAAAGATCTAGCTGTGCACTCTGTTAAACATTCCCTGCATTGAAAATTGACAATAAATATTGTTGAAACCCTATGAAAATATGGACATAGGGGAAGGCACAAAGACACAAGTTGGACTTCGGTTCGGACATTTTACTTGCAGGGAATTTTAATAACTGGACCTCAGTGATTTTTAATCGAATACCCCTGCCCTAGTGTTTTTCATGTGCACTATTTATCTGATAATTACATTAAAGTAAGTTGGATAAAATGGTTTTAAGGTGTTTTTTTATCATGAAATGAAATCGTTTTCCTCCAATCTGGTATTTTTGGTATTATTACTTCATTTACTATCAGCACAACAAACACTATGAACTACTTTTACTGTGTACTTTTGGAGTAATCATACTCCTAAATCCCCTCCAGGCTACCAAAGTATTCTCATCTGAAATAGTATAAAAGACTAAATTCAATGCTGAATAAAATAAGTTTTTCCAATAAGCACCTCATGAATCTAGTATATTTGGTATTAGTACTTCATATACTATTAGCACAAAAACTATGAACTACTTTTACTTGAAATACTTTCTGGTTTTCAAACATTTAATTTTAGCTTCTTTTTATTTGGAATTATTAATTTTTATCATATTCATGACATTCTACTCACCTTTTTAATTTTAACACATTTAATATTTTGCACAAAATGCATGGATGGTATGGGTTCTTGAAATCCTTGAAAATGTTTGAATTTCAATGTTCAATCAAATTTTTATTTATATAGCGCTAAATCATAACAAAAGTTGTCTGATGACACTTTCCTTTTAGAACTAGTTGAAACCAGACTCTTAAGCCAATTCACAGACACTAACAGAATCCTCCAGGAGCAAACAGTTGGTGTTAGTGTAGAGGAAAAACATCCTTTTAACAGGCAGAGACCTGGAGCAGACCCTGACTCCTGGAGGATGGTCATCTGCCTTGACCAGTTGAGGTTAAAGAGAGAGGGTTAAAGGAAGAGAGAGAGAGAGAGAGACTGGGGGAGGGGGGAGACACAGATGCACAACAAACTGAACTGGAACTGTTAAAAAGTAGAACAGCTGGTGTTAGTATAATTACAAATAACTAGAACTAATGTCCATAACTGTTAATACTACTACTACAAGTAAAAGTACTAACAGTGGATATACTACTACTGCAACTGTTAGTACCAATAATAGAAACCTCCACCATCTGTGTAACTATATAATAAACACTATCACAACTATGTGGATAAATGAGTGATGAGGATGAAGGCAGGAGAGAAGGACCACAGCAGCAGGTCCAGAGATGATCCAGGAAAAACCTGTGAGGACATAAAGTACAGAGACTCCAGGGAAGAAGTCAAGTCGGTAACATGTATTTGCTGGGGCGTGAATAGAGGAGGAGAGAGGAGGTCAGAGAAGAGGAGGAGCAGAGAGGAGGTCAGTGTATCATGATGAGTCTCCCAGTCTAAGCCTGTAGCAGCAGAACTAAGCCTGAGCCGCCCTAACTGTAAGCTTCATCCAAAAGGAGAGTTTTAAGTCCACTTTTAAAGATACGGACCGAGGCAGGGAGCTGGTTCCACAATAGAGGAGCTTGATAGCTGAAGGCTCTAGCTCCAGTCGTACTTTTGGAGATTCTATGAACCACCAGTAAGCCTACATGTTGAGAGCGTAGCGGTCTAGATGGATTGTATGGAACTAAAAGCTCTTTCAGATAAGTAGGTGCCTGGCCATAAAGGGCTTTGGAAGTGAGGAGGAGTATTTTAAAGTCTGTCCTAGTTTTTACAGGGAGCCAGTGCAGAGAAGCCAACACAGGACAAATATGGTCTCTGATACTGGTTCGAGTCAGTACAAGTGAAAGTTGTTTGGATGTTGAACGGGACTGTTCGGTTACGCAGTGCAACAGTAGAAAATTACATGTCATTCACTGAAAATATGTAGTTTTCTTTCTATTTTACGATAAAAATAAAGCTATAAAGACAGTATAATGTGCATGTGGTATATTTATTGATGTGATCACATTTTACTTAACCCTTTAACCCCTGAGCCATGATTCCAGGTAAACGTGCTGCTGTGAATTGTCTTCTGTTTCAGTGTCATAAAAGCTGCTGTGAGTATGGACTTGTGTTCCTTGTCTTCAGTGGTTGTACTTTGCTGTGTCTTTTAGGGTCAAAACGGTGGAATTAAAGAAAAAGACAAAGTGAGGAATTGAAGTTTGACAGGTTTTGACTAAATAAGGCACTCTGAATGTACATCAGTACGAGATTTAGGATGTTGAACATGAACTGTGAACTGGAACACACTGAACAAGAACAAGTATTTGAAGTTTGGCCCAGTAGTTTTTGTTTTTCTAAATCAGTCCAGCTGCTTTTTGGCACTTAATTGAACTCCAAAAAGTAGTTACATGGTCAAAACTCAGTAAAAAAAAAAAAAAAAAAAATTACAAAAAGAAAAATCACTACAACACTGTAAACAACAGTAAAGATGAAAAACCACAAGGAAAACAAAAAAAGCCAAAACCATCTATTTTTATAGTACGTCACTCTCACTCACTGATCTGTGTTTTGCCCCCCCCATTACACAGGCGGCGGGGGATGCACTGAGCATGCTCAGATATCTATGGAAAGACCAAGGTCTATTTGATCAACATGTTTGGAAATTTTTCCTATTGAGCAAACGGTTGAATTTTTATGAATATTTAAAATAAATCATACATTCAGAACACTCACCACAGACACATCAGAGGTTAAAGAGTTCATTCTGCCTATATCACAGGTGTCAAACATGCAGTCCGGGGGCCAAATCCGGCCCGCCAAAGGGTCTAGTCCGGCCCTTGGGATGAATTTGTGAAATGCAAAAATTACACTAAGATATTAACAATCCGTTTAGTTCAGGTTCCACATTCAGACCAATTTAAGCTCAAGTGGGCAGGACCAGTAAAATGCTATCATAATAATCAATAAATACTCACAATTCCAAATTTTTCTCTTTGTAAATGTAAATATTTTCATGTATTTACACTCAAATAAAGTATGATTTTGCAAAAAATGTGAATAACTTGAAATGCCTTAAGAGAAGTAAGGACAATTTTAACAATATTCTGCCTGATATTAAATGTTTTGTTTATTTGCAAATCCACTGTGATCTGTAAGTTATAATGTACATGTAGAAATGATAAACTGAGACAGAATATTGTTAAAATTACACTTATTTTTTCAGTTTGTTCATGTTTTTCACATCTTTTGAAAGGATAGTTAAAGATGTAAACCTTTTCATGATGTAAATTAACTTTTTTTCTCTAAAACATAGAGAAAAGTTCGGAGTTGAAATTATTTCTATACTAGTCTGTTATTATTTTACTGGTCAGGCCCACTGCAGATCAAATTTAGTCGAATCTGGCCCCTGAACTAAAATGAGTTTGACACCCCTGGTCTATATTAATAAACGTCAGATCATGGTTAACATTATTTGTCACTGATACCTGACCTTATGTTTCGATGCCAGCTGAGCTTAAGTGATAACGCATAAAACCTCCAGTACCACAAAAACATGACACACTGCACTGTTCTGTGTCTGCTTTTTTCTTCAGGAGCGTTTCTAGAAGGTAAGAATGGAATCGACAGATTCTGATCATGCAGATGCAGTTTCATGAAAATAAGAGATGGTTCGAAGACTCCAGAGGTGAAGCATTTATTTACAACGTTTTGTTTCTGAAACAAGCAGCAAGAATGACAGGAGATTTAGCAGAGTTTTTTTTAGCTTCACTAAAACAACAGTATGGTATGTCAGGTGGAAGGCAAGAGTTCAGGTATGAGTGTAAGATCAAATGCTGTGACTTCATTTTCCACTGCAAACAAATATTCTATTAGTTATTATTATGTATTATAACTTGGATAAATGTATCAGTTTACATTCCTTGTTAGATAGAAAAGGCATTGTTTGGTTATTTGACTTTTGGTTAACAGTACAAAGAGAGAGAGGGCTTTATTTGTTTGTATTCTTATTAGTATTTTCTCATATTTAGGTCATTTTTCCCATCTAGTTTAATATAAAACATTTGTGTATGATTGTCAGTGCACAGAGGGAGAGATGAAAGAAAAGAAGGAGAGGAAAGAGTGTAAGATCAGGAAGAACAACGTAAGAAAACAGACAGAATAGTGGCAAATCAGTAACTGTTCAGCTGAGAAAGAAAAACATTCCATTCACAATATAATTTTTTATATACATCATGGAAGTTTTGTGTTCTTCCTACATTAAATGCTTTGTAGAAGCATATGTACTCTTCACATATATTAGTGGACTTTATTCTGAACAGGACACAAGTTTATTTTTATTTATGTATTTGTATTATATAATACAGACAAGAACGAAAGAGGCAGAGACAAACATTGAAAATGTAAATGTCTGTTAATGTGTTTTACATGTTGTGCATTGAATTTCAAATAAAAGTCCAAAAAATAAATCCAAGGTTCATTTTTAGTATTTCTGGTGCTCACTATAGGGGCTGTTTTACTCCAGAAACATACATGTACTGTTTATGTGCATATGTTGAGGAGCTGCTGTATCAGAATGAGTTGGCCTTCTTCAGAAATTAGCGTTAGGATATATTTATTTTATGATTCCAATCCATTCCTCTTTTACTGTGGCTCAGCATTTAAACCAGGGGTGTCAAACTCATGTTAGTTCAAGGGCCACATAAAGCCCAATATGAGCTGTAGTGGGCCGGATCATTAAAATAATAACATAATAATACATAAACAATATCAATTCCAAAATTTGTATGTCTAATTTCTATGTTTTAGAGGGAAAAAAGGAAGATTACATTATTAAATTTTTTACATCTACAAACTATCCTTAAAAAAATGTGGAAAAACATGAACAAACCATGACCAAAATGAAATTTATTAAGAAAAAAAGTGTAATTTTAACAATTTATGCCATTATTTGGCCTCAGCTTCTCATTTTCACATGTTCATTACAACATACAGATCACAGTGGATCTACAAATACACAAAACATTTAATAACAGACAGAATATTGGTACAATTACTCTTAAATCTCTTAAGACACTTCAGGTTGTTCATGTTTGTTCAGGTTTTTCACATTTTTTGTAAAAAGCTAGTCTGTAAATGTTAACATTTTTGTGTAGTTTTACTTTTTTTTTTTACACTAAAAAAAAGAGAAACGTATGTGGTTTTCGTTATTTGTAGTTTATTATGATAGTATTTTGCTGGTCTGACCCACTTTTAATGGAATTGAACTAAATTTATTTTGACATCCTTGATCGTTGATATCTTCAGTGTAATTTTTTTATTTCAGTAATTCATCCTGCGGGCCAGATTGGACCCTTTGGCGAGCCAGTTTTGGCCCCCGGGCCGCATGTTTGACACCCTTGATTTAAACTTTTATCAGATTTGATGGTTTAGTCACAGAATTCCCCCTACCCCGAAAATGCTATGCTTTTCTTTCACAAATGTGGGAATGAAGGTCTGAAATTGTGTTAATCTACACAAAACAGTGAAATTTCTTTTGCATAGTTGCAGGACTCTGGGTGCTCAGCTCCCCTAAACCTCTGATCCTAGATCAGCCCCTGGGTTAACTTCATTGATTGCTTCATATCAGCACTATTAATATATTAATAAGTGCTGTGGGTGCTGCACTTATGAGACACACTGGTTTAATATTCCCAGAGGAAATATGAACACAAATGTCTGTCCATTCAGGATTTAAGGGTCTATTTTCACTATCAACATCTTTTGCTTAGTTTTTATAGATCGTCATTTCCTTTTACGTCACTTCACTGGTCTCACTCCACCTGTTTTCTGGATTCTTAATAGGGTATGAGATGCTTCGATCAGGCAAGCTGCCACACGACACATTCCAGATGATACTGTCTGGCACTGAAGCAACCTCACCGGTTCACATAGAAGTGTCCCACCACCGGCTGTAGGTCCGGGTTCCATATGGGACAGCTTCTGGGTCCGGTCTGGTAGTGACCTCTGCAATAAAGCATAAAATGTCGCAAATTTATCAATCACGTCACAAGAGTCATAAAATGTAGAATTCACAGTGAAAGTACTACCGTAAACTGTCATGTTGGACTGTTCCATTAGGCGGTGAAACAGATGAAACTTACGCATGACGTGATGTAAATATAAAGGTTTAAAGATCAAAACAACACATATACATATCATACTTTATAGAGAATTCTCCACTTAAATTCAATATTTATTCTGAATATTTATATTTGTTCATGACATAACGTTTGACATAATTATTTCCATATCAATGACCCACATTTAAAACCTATTTGCCAAGGACGTGCGCAGGATTATAGAGG
Organism: Sphaeramia orbicularis; assembly: GCF_902148855.1. NCBI lineage: Eukaryota > Metazoa > Chordata > Actinopteri > Kurtiformes > Apogonidae > Sphaeramia > Sphaeramia orbicularis. The sequence continues at coordinate 25,880,611 of NC_043958.1, read as the reverse complement.
GGCAGGGGCTCAAAGTCACAAAAGAGCAGTATGAGTGCGCCAAATTTTTTTCAGGGCTTAATAACACAATATGTGGCTTAATGTAAAATTAATAAAATAGCCATAGATAACAACAACAACATAGCTGTGTATATTGTGTAGCTGTGAGTGATGCACTTGCTGTTTCTCTTGTGTCATCAAATTATTGTCAAAATGTATCATAATACTGAGGTTTGGAGGACACGCGATTCAGCTGCAATTCTACAAAGCTATAAAACATTGGCTTATCAGGCTATATATTGTTGAAGATAAAGATTGTAACACATGAACATTCAACTGTGAAACATTGAACATTGACAAAAATATAGAAATAAATACTAGAAAAACAGTCCTGTTTAGTCTGTAGTTCAGCCTGCATGCCTACAGGACTGCAGTCAACATGTTGATCTCAATGATTTGTTGTTGATGTAGCATAGCTAACATAGTCTGAGACCTGAGATGAGCTACACAATAAACTAGAACAATTTCCCAACTCCCCAAAACTGAGTCATAACTTCCAAACTGGTAAGCTAAGGCTAATATGATATTTTCCCAAGGTGCACATTAACACAGCTTTCATTTAAATAGTAATAATAATAATAATAAAAAAATAAATAAAAAAAATAGTCCAGGCTCCACATAAAACAGTCCTACTGTGACTGCTGTTTGAGTTTCCTGTTCCTACTGTAGACACATTCACAGCAGCAAAGGCAAAATAAACTCAATATCTGGACATACATGTAAATTGTCAGTAAAATCAAGTGGAGTGGATGATTCCTCCTGTTTCCGCTGTGATTCAATACATTCAAGTAATTTTAGGGGGGGCTTGATAGGCCACAAAGGTTGAAGTCAATCCACTGTTCTGTCTCATCTGTGCAGGAGTTACACATAGACTGGAGATGTGACCACAGTTTGTACCTCTCTCTCTCTCTCTCTCTCTCTCTCTCTCTCTCTCTCTCCGTACATGCATGTGAGCGTGCAGCATAGGGAAGCCCCGCCCCTCAGTGAGAGACAGCAGACAGACAAGCATCAGACTCAACACACAGACAATACCATGACGCGCTATAACTAGGAAGTGCGTACGGTAGATAACCGTGGCGTTTTTATACAGCTGTTTTCTTTTACAACTAAAAGGGCACTTTTTCTTCGAGGCAAAAAGGGCAGGGGCTCAAGCTCCCTTTGTGCACTATGTATGCACGTGCCTGCTATTTGGTTCTGACCACCTGGTTTAGCTGAAGTTGTTTATTCGGGCGATTGTGATTTAAAGCCACTGAAAACATGTCCCATCAACGAGTTGTGTGTCTTCTTCTGTGCTTTGGAGCCGTCGTTAAAGGTCAGATACAAATGCATTTCACTCTATTTAATAGTAAATAGATAGTTTTGAAGTCTGTGTTTGGTGTTGATAGGATGACATTAACTCAGGGAAGTTTTGTTTTCTTGCATCTGTAATGAGCCCCTCCTCCATCATCAGCTGTGGTAGAACTGTTCCCACTGATATGGAGGCTGAAGCTAAGGATAGAAATAAAAGCAGCTGAGTTTGTGTGAACAAATACTTCCAATAGGCATGGGCTGAATATTCAGTAATAATGTGTGTACAGTAGATAAAAAGAAGGTACACAAATGCAAATGACTGGCTGAGGAATATTAATGAAAAAATAAACAACAAAAAAATATTGTGGCATGTTTGCCACAGTGCATTATGGTAGTGGGTACTATGTTGTAAATGTGTTATTTTTATGCTCAAGAATTCAGCGGGGTTGTTGTGTTAGTACTAGTTTTGACTTAATATGTGTATGGCAATGCTTATTGGACTTTTTGTTTATTTTTTTCTGTATTTTTTGTAATTTGTAAAGTTGCACCCTGAGTGAGTGCCATTGGCAGAACAATCTGTATCCTGTTGTGATATTTTGTTCCTAAATTGTTCTGGTGTCATCATGCCAATGATGCAATTCTTTATGAAGAATTATATTATTAGAAATATTAGAATTATTATTGTGTCAATGACTTATGTATGACTCAACACTGTTGACATTTAAATTTAACAAAGACTATAAACTGCAGACTTGCAGTTCCTTTCTCCTGTTCAAATATCATGGATGTCACAATGTTATTAGTGGTCAAATCTGGCAAAGACTGCAACCTTTCATACACTTTGTGATACAGTTTTTACTTCCTTTCCAACTCTAACCCATGTCACAATACTATTACATTTAAATATGACATCAATGTACTTTCAAATAACTTACATATTTCAGCAGCATTAAATAAATGTATTATGGAATTACTTTGTGATTATTACTGTCATTGCTGGTATTTTAAATATGCCTTATATCAGTACAGTTAATACAATGAAGATTGAGTAACTTACCACATAAACACATAATTCTACAGAAGACATCCTACACTGACTCACTGATTTCTAAAGAGCAATAACGTGACTATGACTATGCTGGTTTTACTGGTGAATCAGTGTTGTAGAAGATGACGGTGTTTGTATTTTACCTGTGTGAAGTTGGCCCCCCACCCAATGAAAATCTCTGGATAAATATTCTCATTTGTTTGTGCTTCGTTAGTGCTGGTTTGTGCAGTTAAAATTTTCATTTCTGCTATTATAGTTTTATAGATATTAGAAGATTTCTTTTCAGCTGATTGGCCAGAAATCAGATTTTGCAGAGGGTTGTAAATCCTATGCTGAGAAGCTAAAACTTGGAAAAACATGCAATATTAGATGTGAAATTCCTACACCACTAACTTTTTTTCCACAGGTGTACTTCAGGTTCAAACCTGTCCACCCCCCACTAGTGGTAAAATTGTCAAGTCTCATGATGCTCCATTTACATAAATTGGGAACAAAACTACTGAACAAAACACTTACTTTGCATTGCTTTTTTATTGAAATTTCAAACATTGTTGACAGGACAACTCTACCAGGTAAACAAGGAAGAGGCATCAACAGGTTATGATCACGTAAGACCATCATGACAGCTGTGATTAACACAGTAAAAGCAATGTGGAATCCAGTGCAAATGTAGCTCCTGTAAAAATACATTAAAGACCATTTCGGGTGAATTTGTAGCGGGGGGGGTGCACAACGTCATCGGCTGAAAATAAATGTAATATCTATAAAACCATAACAGCGCAAACAAAATTTTTAAACAGCACTAACTAGCACAAACAAACACAAACATTTCCACTCAATTTAGAGGAAGTGGGGGGGCTGTGTGACGTCATCGGCTGAAAATAAATCTATAAAACCATAATAGCACAAACGACAATTTTAATTGCACAAACCAGCACTAACGAAGCACAAACAAACGCCAGTATTTTGGTTAATTTTGGAGCAAGTGGGGGGGCTGCCTGATCTCTGAATGACCTATAAAAGAATTGTTAATAACTCAATAACTATAATAACACAAACAAAATTTTTAACTGCACAAACCAGCACTAACGAAGCACAAGCGAATGAGAATATTTATCCAGAGATTTTCGTTGGGTGGGGGGCCAACTTCACGCAGGTTTCCATTTTCACTACGGAGCCTCTGAACGTCCAAATGGGTCATATCTGATGACCATGAAAGATGACAAACTGCATTTTACACCAATTATTTGCATGTGTTGATAGGATTAGTGGATCAACAGGTATTAAACCATTTAGATCAGTAGATGGTTTTGGTCACTGGTGGATGTTTGGGTCTTTATGGGTTAAACCTGTAAAAGCAAACATGTCATATGTCTTTTCTCTGATTTTTTTTCTTTTTTTTTATTCTTCCTCATATTTCCACATAAGTAAACACTTATGGCTCTGAGAGACTCATTTATGAGATGTCTTTACTTATCACTACTTTGTGAGAGTCATTTAATTTATTCCCAAACTGTATTTGCTCAAAACATTACATATTTATTTGTGTTTTCCTTCATTCAGGTGTAAATGCTCAGGTTCGGAATACTTCAGTGAAGGTAGGAGGTGAAGCCTTCCTCAACTGTCATCTCATGAAATCTGAAGATGTTGTACGAGTCACATGGCAGAAGATTTCACCTCAGATTAATCTGGCCATCAGTGACAAGTACTTTAACCAAACAGTCAATCCAGTGTTCAGAGACAAGGTGGAGTTTAAAGATGCTGGACTGCAGAACAGCACCATAATTATCAAGAATGTGAAGCAGCAGGATGAAGGATGTTATAACTGTCTGTTTAACATCCAACACCAGAGGGCTATCATCTGCAAAACCTACAAAACCTGCCTCGAGATCTATGGTAAAAACCTTCCTGCATCATTGAATGTGTGTTTCTTGATACCAGTGGAAATTCCTGCTCTTTAACCCATTCATGTATGTTCATGTGTTTTCCTTGCAGAGCTGAATGAACCTGTTCTACATGTCAGTAAATCGTCCTCTACTGCAGAGTTCATTGTGTCCTGTTCAGCCACTGGTCAACCTGCTCCCACTGTCACTCTGAGTGTCCAGGGACAAAACTTTTCACACACCAGTACCGTCAGAGTCCCCAACACTAACGGTACAGTGACGGTCAACACTACAGCTGTACTGTCAGGTCTGCACAGAACCAGTACTAGAGTTAGATGTTCAGTCCGACTGGCCTTTGGTTCTGAGACAGAGGTGTTTACAACCATTCCTGGTAAGAAATGTTTTCAAAGACACACACTTATAGTCTGGTGATTAGTTTCTTTTCATGGTTTGTTTTTTTTCCCCAGGTTTTGATGAGGAACGTTCACCCAGTGACAGTGATGACAGTAAGTTCAGTCCACATGGACTCAGACCACTAACTCTTCTGTTATGTTGTTACTTTATAAATGTTAAAGGTTTGTTTTCCTTTTTTTCTCACAGGTTTGACCAGGATCAGAGTGCCTGTGGTTCTGGTCTGTGCTGGTGCTGTTGCTGTCGTCATCACATCTTTGTTCAAAAAACATATGAAATGGTACTTTTCATGTTTCAACTCAGTGTCCACTTTTTATAATTATTAACTTGGGTGATTCACTGAGACAGATGTTTAACACCACACACAGATACATCACTGACACATGCTGAACTTGGACTTTTCTTCATCTTTCAGTCTTTCTCACAGTGACCATGAGGAGAATGAAGATGAGGAAGTGGGAATGGAACTCAAAGACACTCACAAGTAAGTCTTTATAATATATTTATAATAGAATTGTACAGGATTTATGGTTTAATATTTCATCTGTGAAACTTTGCAAAATCAAATTCAGGTGCAGTCCACATTTCATGATTTCATACTGAATATTCAGCTGTTGTTTCCATAGTAACGGCTGCTCAGTTTTATTTCGCAACAGAAATACTGTACAAATAACATTACAGTAAAGTGCTTGTAATTCTACTGTGTTTTTGCTGGACCAGAACGCCATCAACCAGAACACCGCTGAAGGAGGAGAATGAAGTAACTTCCACTGATTCTTTGAGGCAGAGGGGATCTGCTGAGGAGCATCAACCAAGGGCCAACCCAGAGCAGAAAACCCCAGCAGTAAAAGACTGAATCTGTAGTGTCAAAAGTAAGAAGACTTGGTTGAACATCTTTAAAGGTCCTGTGCACACGTTCTATGTGATCTTGAAAAAGTCTCATTTTTATATAGTAGACTGTAGTCTGCAATTTATAATGAGATTATCAGCACCAAAATAGGTTATATCCAAATGCTGTTTCCAGCTTCCCTGGTCGGGTCGGACAAGACTGGACTGATTTATGGCAGACTTACATCACTATGACAACACCACACAGACTGGCAGAGTTTAGCTGTGAGAAGTAAGCTGAACGAGTGAGGAGTAAAATCTGTCCTTTTTCCTAAAGAAAGGGATTTCTGGGATTTATTTTGTTGTAATGGTGGACACTGGAACTGGAGCTGGACTGGCAGAAAGCTGGCTAAAACACCAGTAAACCTCTGCATTGCTTAGAACCGATGGAGAGAACTAAGGGAGTTAAAAGGAAAGAAAACAAATCTGGAGTTGGCCGTCTTCCTTCTAGACAGGTGTAGAATGCTCATTTTGTTCAAACATTTGCTTTGAACATTGTATTTTACTACAGTGGCTGTTGGTAGCTCAGTCAAACACTTAGTAAACACTTCTGCATTAGCCGCAGGGCTAGCTCTGTGACGTCGATAATATGTTTTATTTGGAACATTGTTTCAGTCACAAACTTAGGCTGTGGTCAAGCCAGCCCTGATTCTCCTCTGCATGGTCCAGCCAGCCCCTAGTGCAGGCATCACCAAATGGAAGACCTCGGGCCGAACCTTTGACCAATCTCTGATAAATTCATGAGAATAGATCATTTTCATTAAGTATTTTTTCCGACTGTGGCGGCTATAGACAGCAGGTGCTGCTACTCCAGTTAATACGACAACAGCTTCACTCAGATGAGCCAATCAAATCGTTTGTTTACTCTGCGTGGCACACACACCAGAACAGAGAGGAAGAGACAGTGATGACAGCATGTCTCACTCCAAAACAAGGAAAGTTGATGCGGGAAACTGTTGTTTTTAGGGCGATTTCACACTGTGTACCCAAGTCTGTACAGTATTTGAATACATTCACACCTTTCCTGCAGATGTTACATTCACAAGCATGTACCACGGCCCATGCCCAAGTATGAGTGGGTGTTACAGGGCTGAAACAACAGGTGGAGGTGTGGAAGGAATTCTGTCGCTATTCAACAAACGTGGAAGTCAGTAGAAGACCTTACCTATCTGTTATTAGCCTGTTTTGAGGCAAAGAGCTTATTCACCTCTGTTTACACTTTATTTATTTTGTACTGAGGTTTGTGTTTTCTTTAATCTGAAATAAAGGCCTTCAGTGTATTTTCCTGGGACTACTTTTACTTGTGGTAAAAGATCTAGCTCTGCAGTCTGATAAACATTCCCTGCAATGAAAATTGACAATAAGTATTGTTGAAACCCTTTGAAAATGTGGACATAGGGGAAGGCACAAAGACACAAGTTGGACTTCGGTTTGGGCATTTTACTTGCAGGAAATTTTAATAACTGGACCTCAGTGATTTTTAATCGAATACCCCTGCCCTAGTGTTTTTCATGTGCACTATTTATCTGATAATTACATTAAAGTAAGTTGGATAAAATGGTTTTAAGGCATTTTTTTATCATGAAATGAAATTGTTTTCCTCCAATCTGGTATTTTTGGTATTATTACTTCATTTACTATCAGCACAACAAACACTATGAACTACTTTTACTGTGTACTTTTGGAGTAATCATACTCCTAAATCCCCTCCAGGCTACCAAAGTGTTCTCATGTGAAATAGTATAAAAGACTAAATTCAATGCTGAATAAAATAAGTTTTTCCAATAAGCACCTCATGAATCTAGTATATTTGGTATTAGTACTTCATATACTATTGGCACAAAAACTATGAAGTACTTTTACTTGAAATACTTTCTGGTTTTCAAACATTTAATTTTAGCTTCTTTTTATTTGGAATTATTAGTTTTTATCATATTCATGACATTCTACTCACCTTTTTAATTTTAATACATTTAATATTTTGCACAAAATGCAGGGATGGTATGGGTTCTTGAAATCCTTGAAAATGTCTGAATTTCAATGTTCAATCAAATTTTTATTTATATAGCGCTAAATCATAACAAAAGTTGTCTAATGACACTTTCCTTTTAGAACTAGTTGAAACCAGACTCTTAAGCCAATTCACAGACACTAACAGAATCCTCCAGGAGCAAACAGCTGGTGTTAGTGTAGAGGAAAAACATCCTTTTAACAGGCAGAGACCTGGAGCAGACCCTGACTCCTGGAGGATGGTCATCTGCCTTGACCAGTTGAGGTTAAAGAGAGAGGGTTAAAGGAAGAGAAAGAGAGAGAGACTGGGGGAGGGGGGAGACACATAGATGCACAACAAACTGAACTGGAACTGTTAAAAAGTAGAACAGCTGGTGTTAGTATAATTACAAATAACTAGAACTAATGTCCATAACTGTTAATACTACTACTACTACAAGTAAAAGTACTAACAGTGGATATACTACTACTGCAACTGTTAGTACCAATAATAGAAACCTCCACCATCTATGGAACTATATAATAAACACTATCACAACTATGTGGATAAATGAGTGATGAGGATGAAGGCAGGAGAGAAGGACCACAGCAGCAGGTCCAGAGATGATCCAGGAAAAACCTGTCAGGACATAAAATACAGAGACTCCGGGGAAGAAGTCAAGTCGGTAACATGTGTTTGCTGGGGTGTGAATAGAGGAGGAGAGAGGAGGTCAGAGAAGAGGAGGAGCAGAGAGGAGGTCAGTGTATCATGATGAGTCTCCCAGTCTAAGCCTGTAGCAGCAGAACTAAGCCTGAGCCGCCCTAACTGTAAACTTCATCCAAAAGGAATGTTTAAAGCCCACTTTTAAAGACAGGGTGTCTGCCTCCCGGACCGAGGCAGGGAGCTGGTTCAACAATAGAGGAGCTTGATAGCTGAAGGCTCTAGCTCCTGTCGTACTTTTGGAGATTCTATGAACCACCAGTAAGCCTACATGTTGAGAGCGTAGCGGTCTAGATGGATTGTATGGAACTAAAAGCTCTTTCAGATCAGTAGGTGCCTGGCCATAAAGGACTTTGGAAGTGAGGAGGAGTATTTTAAAGTCTGTCCTAGTTTTTACAGGGAGCCAGTGCAGAGAAGCCAACACAGGACAAATATGGTCTCTGATACTGGTTCGAGTCAGTACAAGTGAAAGTTATTTGGATGTTGAACGGGACTGTTCGGTTACGCAGTGCAACAGTAGAAAATTACACGTCATTCACTGAAAATATGTAGTTTTCTTTCTATTTTACGATAAAAATAAAGCTATAAAGACAGTATAATGTGCATGTGGTATATTTATTGATGTGATCACATTTTACTTAACCCTTTAACCCCTGAGCCATGATTCCAGGTAAACATGCTGCTGTGAATTGTCTTCTGTTTCAGTGTCATAAAAGCTGCTGTGAGTATGGACTTGTGTTCCTTGTCTTCAGTGGTTGTACTTTGCTGTGTCTTTTAGGGTCAAAACGGTGGAATTAAAGAAAAAGACAAAGTGAGGAATTGAAGTTTGACAGGTTTTGACTAAATAAGGCACTCAGAATGTACATCAGTACGAGATTTAGGATGTTGAACATGAACTGTGAACTGGAACACACTGAACAAGAACAAGTATTTGAAGTTTGGCCCAGTAGTTTTTGTTTTTTCTAAATCAGTCCAGGTGCTTTTTGGCACTTAATTGAACTCCAAAAAGTAGTTACACGGTCAAAACTCAGTAAAAAAAAAAAAAAAAAAAAAAATTACAAAAAGAAAAATCACTACAACACTGTAAACAACAGTAAAGATGAAAAACCACAAGGAAAACAAAAAAAGCCAAAACCATCTATTTTTATAGTACGTCACTCTCACTCACTGATCTGTGTTTTGCCCCCCCCATTACACAGGCGGCGGGGGATGCACTGAGCATGCTCAGATGTCTATGGAAAGACCAAGGTCTATTTGATCAACATGTTTGGAAATTTTTCCTATTGAGCAAACGGTTGAATTTTTATGAATATTTAAAATAAATCATACATTCAGAACACTCACCACAGACACATCAGAGGTTAAAGAGTTCATTCTGTTTATATCACAGGTGTCAAACATGCAGTCCGGGGGCCAAATCCGGCCCGCCAAAGGGTCTAGTCCGGCCCTTGGGATGAATTTGTGAAATGCAAAAATTACACTAAGATATTAACAATCCGTTTAGTTCAGGTTCCACATTCAGACCAATTTAAGCTCAAGTGGGCAGGACCAGTAAAATGCTATCATAATAATCAATAAATACTCACAATTCCAAATTTTTCTCTTTGTAAATGTAAATATTTTCATGTATTTACACTCAAATAAAGTATGATTTTGCAAAAAATGTGAATAACTTGAAATGCCTTAAGAGAAGTAAGGACAATTTTAACAATATTCTGCCTGATATTAAATGTTTTGTTTATTTGCAAATCCACTGTGATCTGTAAGTTATAATGTACATGTAGAAATGATAAACTGAGACAGAATATTGTTAAAATTACACTTATTTTTTCAGTTTGTTCATGTTTTTCACATCTTTTGAAAGGATAGTTAAAGATGTAAACCTTTTCATGATGTAAATTAACTTTTTTTCTCTAAAACATAGAGAAAAGTTCGGAGTTGAAATTATTTCTATACTAGTCTGTTATTATTTTATTGGTCAGGCCCACTGCAGATCAAATTTAGTCGAATCTGGCCCCTGAACTAAAATGAGTTTGACACCCCTGGTCTATATTAATAAACGTCAGATCATGGTTAACATTATTTGTCACTGATACCTGACCTTATGTTTCGGTGTCAGCTGAGCTGAAGTGATAACACACAAAGCCTCCAGTACCACAAAAACATGACACACTGCACTGTTCTGTGTCTGCTTTTTTCTTCAGGAGTGTGTCTACAAGGTAAGAATGGAATCGACAGATTCTGATCATGCAGATGCAGTTTCATGAAAATAAGAGATGGTTCGAAGACTCCAGAGGTGAAGCATTTATCCACAATGTTTTGTTTCTGAAACAAGCAGCAAGAATGACAGGAGATTTAGCAGAGTTTTTTTTTTAGCTTCACCAAGCTTCAAGAACAGTATGGTATGTCAGGTGGAAGGCAAGAGTTCAGATATGAGTGTAAGATCAAATGGTGTGAGTTCATTTTCCACTGCAAACAAATATTCTATTAGTTATTATTATGTATTATAATTTGGATAAATGCATCAGTTTATATCTCTTATTAGATAGAAAAGGCATTGTTTGGTTATTTGACTTTTGGTTAACAGTACAAAGAGAGAGAGGACTTTATTTATTAGTATTCTTATTAGTATTTTCTCTTATTTAGGTCATTTTTCCATCAACTTGAAAACAATATATTTGTGTATGATTGTCAGTGCAAAGAGGGAGAGATGAAAGAAAAGAAGGAGAGGAAAGAGTGTAAGATCAGGAAGAACAACGTAAGAAAACAGACAGAATAGTGGCAAATCAGTAACTGTTCAGCTGAGAAAGAAAAATATTCCATTCACAATATAATTTTACATATACATCATGGAAGTTTTGTGTTCTTCCTACATTAAATGCTTTGTAGAAGCATATGTACTCTTCACATATATTAGTGGACTTTATTCTGAACAGGACATGAGTTTATTTTTATTTATGTATTTGTATTATATAATACAGACAAGAACGAAAGAGGCAGAGACAAACATTGAAAATGTAAATTTCTGTTAATGTGTTTTACATGTTGTGCATTGAATTTCAAATAAAAGTCCAAAAAATAATTCCAAGGTTCATTTTTAGTATTTCTGGTGCTCACTATAGGGGCTGTTTTACTCCAGAAACAGACATGTACTGTTTATGTGCATATGTTGAGGAGCTGCTGTATCAGAATGAGTTGGCCTTCTTCAGAAATTAGCGTTAGGATTTAATTATTTTATGATTCCAATCCAGTCCTCTTTTACTGTGGCTCAGCATTTAAACTTTTATCAGATTTGATGGTTTTGTCACAGAATTTCCCCTACCCAGAAATGCTTTTCTGTCACAAATGTGGGAATGAAGGTCTGAAATTGTGTTAAAATATACAAAACAGTGAAATTTCTCTTGCATAGTTGCAGGACTCTGGGTGCTCAGCTCCCCTAAACCTCTGATCCTAGAACAGCCCCTGGGTTAACTTCATTAATTACTTCATATCAGCACTATTAATATATTAATAAGTGCTATGGGTGCTGCACTTATGAGACACACTGGTTTAATATTCCCAGTGGAAGTATGAACACAAATGAGTCTGTCCATTCAGGATTTAAGGGTCTATTTTCTCTGTCCACTTCGTCGTCTTCTTTTTTTTTTTTTTTTTTTTTTTTTTTTTTGCAGATCGTCATTTCCCTTTACTTTTCTGTCCCTGCCTCACTCATTTCTAAAAATAAATAAATAAATAAATAAAAAAAAGCCTCACTCATTTCCTTTTAGTTTTCTGTCCTTGCCTCACTCATTTCTAAAAAAAATAATAATAATAAAAAAAAAGCCTCACTCATTTCCTTTAAGATTTCTGTCTCTGCCTCACTCATTTCTAAGAAAAAAAAAAAAGAAAAGCCTCACTCATTTCCTTTTAGTTTTCTCTCTCTGCCTCGTTCATCCTTTTCTCAACTTCCGGGCCATCCCAGGTGCCAGTACACCCGTAACCTGTCATGTTGGACTGTTCCATTAGACGGTGAAACAGGTGAAACTTACGCATGACATGATGTAAATATAAAGGTTTTAAGATCAAAACAACACATATACATACCATACTTAATAGACCATTCTCCACTTAAATGCAATATTTATTCTGAATATTTATATTTGTTCATGACATAACGTTTGACATAATTATTTCCAAATCAGTGACCCGCAGATGAAACCTATTTGGTTCTGACCACCTGGCTGCCCTTCAGTGGTATATTCATGCGTGACTGTGATGGAAAGCAACTGGAAACATGTCCCATCAAGGAGTGGTGTGTCTACTTCTGTTGTTTGGAGCCGTCATTAAAGGTCAGATACAAATGCATTTCACTGTATTTAATAGTAAGTAGATAGTTTTGAAGTCTGTGTTAGGTGTTGATAGGATGACATTAACTCAGGAAAGTTTTGTTTTCTTGAAACTGTAATGAGCCCCTCCTCCATCATCAGCTGTTGTAGAACTGTCACCACAGTGGACCCCCACCCAACGAAAATCTCTGGATAAATATTCTCATTCGTTTGTGCTTCGTTAGTGCTGGTTTGTGCAGTTAAAATTGTCGTTTGTGCTATTATGGTTTTATAGATTTTTTTTTTCATACTTTATTTACAAAATATTATATACACATAGACCTGAACATGGCATGGAAAAAAAACAAAAAAAAAAACAAACACATAACATAATGCTCGAGGTGACGCAGGAAGAACTTAAATACAATTACATAGATAGGTAAGTAAATTTAAATAAATAAATAAATAAATAAATAAATAAATAAATAAAAGTAAAGGAATAAACAACAAGAAAGAAAAATAAATAAATTAATTAATTAATTAAATAAAAATAAATAAATTACAACTTAAATTCGTTACATAAGGCTTTAGTCTTCACAGCTTTAGGGTTGGTGCAAAAGTTGAGTGTGTCTAAATAGGATTTCAAATAAGATTTAAATACCACAAAGCTGGGTTTCTGATTAGCAAATTTGCTTGTATGTATATGAAATTTAGCAAATAAAGAAATGAGATTAAGAATAAACAATTTCCGAACGGGCGAATCAGTAATAAAGAAACCAAATAAAATATCTTCAAGTTTGAAGTTAAAAGAAATATCCAGCTTTCTATTTAAAAAAAACATTGATGTCACACCCAAATATTTGACAAAATGCACATTCCCAAAACAAATGAGTTAATGTTTCATCCGAATTATGACAAAATGAGCAAAAAGGGTCGACATTGATCTTATACTTCACTGGTTTAATACATATTACAAGATGAATTTTCGGGCATGACGTCACACAGCCCCCCCCCCTTTCCTCTAAATCGAGTGGAAATGGTTGCGTTTGTTTGTGCGTCGTTAGTGCTGTTTAAAGTTTTGTTTGAGCTGTTGGTATTAACCCCGTCCCCTCCAAGTTAACCACAAAAATGGTTTGGTCCGTGTTTCCCGTTCATTCAAATACATTAAAGACACATGAAGCACAAACAGATTGTACAGGTTCTGTTGTGGTCCACACTCGTCTTTTTTCCTCCTGGTTCTGTCTGTTTGGGTGCGTTTTTCACTCCTCCTCCAGTCAACCAGTCCAGCTCTGGGGATGTCACCCTGAACAAGAACTCCAGGTAAATATTTTTACGTGTTTTGCTTGTTTTATGACTGTAGAAAACAACTGCAAGGATATGATCCTCATCAGATCAGTTAGTTATACCAGTGTTGTTGTTTAATGTTCAGTTTTCCTTCTACATTTGTGTTACTGTGCTGTGACAAACTGCCAGACTACACACCATATTTTTGGTAACAGCTGTTTTAGGTTATTGTGCTAAACAGTAATTATTTGAGTGATTAGTATTAATTAGTTTATAAAGCATTGTTTTTTCAGTGGACAGAATATCAAACCAAAGATGAGTATTTTAGGATGCACCTTCAAACAGTGAAGTTACAAAGTGGAATAACTTACATTTCATTTATTACTCATTTAAAATGTATTTATGTTACTTATGACTTTGTAGCTAAATGAATTAGTTTCATTACTTTTAAGTTAATAATTATTTTCCTTCCCTAAAACCTGATGTTGAACAGATTATTCCTTAGGGAACTAAACACACTTTATTTTATTTTATTTGAACATTACGTTACCTTAACTGTGCAGAAGAAAACCTAGAGTTGTAAACACTGCAGTGTTTCATCACCTGATGGGACACAGTATGGAATGTACTGTGAATAATACACATGGAAACAAAAAATCCAAATGAACGAACTCAAATTCTGACTTTTAAAGTAATACTTTCTGCGTTGTCCCTCATAAAAACAGCAAAGATCAGCTCATTGAATAAAATGTAGAATGTGATCTAAGAAGAGTGTTTAACATTTGGTTTATCTTTGCAGTGAAACATTTAGCAGGGCCTTAATGTTTACAAGTGAAACAGTGATTGTATCTCATTAGCAGAAGCTTCTCAAACCTCTGAGCAGAAAGTGTTTCTTCAAGGAGTCAGCACCAAACCTCCTTTAGTACTGGAAAAAAGTAATTTAATTACAGTAATATTACTAGCAGTGCACTACTGGCCAGCACTGCCTACAAACAGTAAAACTGTAGATTGATATAATAAATCTACATGTGTATAGATATATGTATGTATATCTATAGATCGCTGGTCCTCCAGAGCCACTATCCTGCATGTTTTAGATGTCACCGTCTTCCTGCACACCTGACAGTCATTATCAGGCTTCTGCAGTGTGTGATGATAGGCTCATCATTTGAATCAGGTGTGTTGGAAGAGGGATCCATCTAAAACATGCAGGATAGTAGATGTGGAGGACCAGGGATACAGATATGCATTTGAAGTTGATGACTGCATGAATAAAAATGACTGAGGTTTGTAGCACTGACTTTATATCCAAAATAAAACATAAAAATAGCTTTGTTTTAAACAGGAATACACAAATTATGAATATAAACTATGAACTGAAGTAAGGATTTTGTGAGGATACAAGCATGAATTGTACCAAAAAGTAAGAAATAATAAAATAATGCTGCAAATGAATTAAATGAAGCAATGAAGTGATGACTGTTTTGTGTAGAACACAGCATGTAGGCATATTTTGGTGTTTTTTGATGCTTTTTTCTGATGCTGTTTTTACTCCACTTCCTAGGTCTTCATCCGTCTCACAGATACATAATGTCCAAGAGCATCCTGGGTCAAGCCTCCCTGTAAAGCAACGACTGCCCCCCCTCAAAGTAAATGTGTTTCCTTAGAGCACCAGAGTGAAGGGAAATTCACTCAAAGGGAATTCTGTCTCAGCTCTAAATCATCATCAGAACATACTGTTGAGTCAGTTTTCTGTCATAAGGTCTTGTATACATGCATTTCAGTGGCGATTTCTCATAGACTGTAAGGGAAGCCCGGCTTCCCCTTAAATTACGAAAATTTAATGGTTAAATATGTTCGGTTGTGTTGACATTTCATTGACCACAAATGTGTTAGAACACGTTCATCTCACAGACGAGTTCGTTCAGAATCAGCTTTTTTACAAACCAATGGACGCGATGTTGTTCACTTCTCCTCCATTCCCGTTGCGCTGTTTTCTCCTCCATCTCTGCTCAGTGCATTTGTCCGTAGACTGCGGGCGTCTCTGGGCTTCAATGGGACTGAGTGGAACAGTTTTTTTCATTGCCTGAAAACTGGACGGTAATTGGATAAATGCCACGATGTTGTCCTGCCCCCGGACGCCGGCCGTCTCTGGGGGTGAATGGAGCTGTGGGCGGAGCTCGGCCGGGCTGGACGCCAGAATCCCACGTGCTGATTGGAGGATCAGTCGAAAGGCTGAATCCCGTTTGATTGACAGCTGTTTTCAGATCTGCTCCTTCACTGACACAGTTCAGTTTAATACCGTCGCACATTCTGCTGTGAAAGAGAGAGAGAAACCACTACGAAATTACTCATTCATTTCTTGCACTGTAAATAAAACACACTCATTGTACTTCCTTGTTTCAATTCAACATAATTTCAGCGTTTTCTTGTTTCAGTTACATAATTTAATCATTTCTTGTTCGAGTTGAATATCGTTTTGTAGATAGTTAAATCAATCATACTGTCGGCTAGGTCGGAGTGAAAGGAGCATCTCTAGTTTAAAAAGGCTGAAGTCTTACACCCATAACACACTGGGCCAAGGCAATCTAAGCAGAGAGGACACTGGTCCAGTCCCTGGAAAAGACGCCTACTTGGTACGATAAAGTCATTGACCATTTTCTTAAAAAGGAACGGAGGGCCGAATGTATGTTTAAATAACTTGACAATTTTTTAAAAAATTTTTTTTATGTAAGCTGACGATGAGCTTCCCCTGTCTGAAAGACGAGCAGCCGCCACTGATGCATTTGTGTTTGACTCCAGTAGTGATAGAAAAACTGGAGTCCAGTGTCTTTAATGCTCCCACTATGAGCTGCACTGGATTTTAACAACAGCAATGACAAAATGAGATCTTTGTCACCTGATTCCTAATCATTTCTCTCTTGTTTTGCTTTGTGTAGTGTGGCCAAATTAGGTCCATGGCTTGGTCGGGATCTCCAAAGTCCATCAGCTTCTTTGCCTGTGATGCCTGCCGTACATGGGCTTCCATCTGCCTTCACATATTTCTGTGTTCATCTGCACAAGCATATTTCCAGACATGAAATGCTTTGAACAGCCAGTGTGCAGGAGTCACCAGCGTTGTTGATGCAACATTTGAACACCACTGGGCTGTTAACTGCTGGTTCTATCTCACATGTTCTGTCCAGATGACCATGGTGCTCTTTACAGTAGCTCCTGACTTCAGTGTAATTGTGATTGATGGATAGACCTTGGCTCTTTTATAAATAAATGTGCAAGGACTTTTGACTGCTTTCCAAATCTGCTCATTTATGACATGAGTCCAGGTGCCATTCTTCAAATGGTATGTTCTTTTTTTTTTTTTTAGTTTTAGAAAATGTGTCATCCTCAGCCTTTTCTGGAATAAATTCTCTCCATTTGTCAAAAGGGTTACTTTAATACATGAGCAATATTTTGTGAGCAATTTTTGAGTCAATATTCTGCAAACTTAGTTTGAAAACATTTCATTTGCATTGGCCAGAAATCAGATTTTGCAGAGGGTTGTAAATCCTATGCTGAGAAGCTAAAACTTGGAAAAACGTGCAATATTAGATGTGAAATTCCTACACCAGTAACATTTTTCCACAGGTGTACTTCAGGTTCAAACCTGTCCACCCCCCACTAGTGGTACAATTGTGAAGTCTCGTGATGCTCCATTTACATAAATCGGGAACAAAACTACTGAACAAAACACTTACTTTGCATTGCTTTTTTTATTGAAATTTCAAACATTGTTGACAGGACAACTCTACCAGGTAAACAAGGAAGAGGCATCAACAGGTTATGATCACGTAAGACCATCGTGACAGCTGTGATTAACAGAGTAAAAGCAAGGTGGAATCCAGTGCAAATGTAGCTCCTGTAAAAATACATTAAAGACCATTTCGGGTGAATTTGTAGCGGGGGGGTGGGGGGTGCACAACGTCATCGGCTGAAAATAAATGTAATATCTATAAAACCATAACAGCGCAAACAAAACTTTTAAACAGCACTAACTAGCACAAACGCAAACATTTCCACTCAATTTAGAGGAAGTGGGGGGGCTGTGTGACGTCATCGGCTGAAAATAAATCTAATATCTATAAAACCATAATAGCACAAACGACTATTTTAATTGCACAAACCAGCACTAACGAAGCACAAACGAATGAGAATATTTATCCAGAGATTTTCGTTGCGTGGGGGGCCAACTTCACGCAGGTTTCCATTTTCACTACGGAGCCTCTGAACGTCCAAATGGGTCATATCTGATGACCATGAAAGATGACAAACTGCATTTTACACCAATTATTTGCATGTGTTGATAGGATTAGTGGATCAACAGGTAATAAACCATTTAGATCAGTAGATGGTTTTGGTCACTGGTGGATGTTTGGGTCTTTATGGGTTAAACTTGTAAAAGCAAACATGTCATATGTCTTTTCTCTGATTTTTTTTTTCTTTTTTTTTTTTTCTTCTTCCTCATATTTCCACATCAGTAAACACTTATGGCTCTGAGAGACTCATTTATGAGATGTCTTTACTTTTCACTACTTTGTGAGAGTCATTTAATTTATTCCCAAACTGTATTTGCTCAAAACATTACATATTTATTTGTGTTTTCCTTCATTCAGGTGTAAATGCTGAGGTTCAGAATACTTCAGTGAAGGTAGGAGGTGAAGCCTTCCTCAACTGTCACCTCATGAAATCTGAAGATGTTGTACAAGTCACATGGCAGAAGATTTCACCTGAGATTAATCTGGCCACCAATAGCAAGTACTTTAGTCCAAGAGTGAATCCAGAGTTCAGACACAAGGTGGAGTTTAAAGATGCTGGACTGCAGAACAGCACCATAATTATCAAGAATGTGAACCAGCAGGATGAAGGATGTTATAACTGTCTGTTTAACATCCAACACCAGGGGGTTATCACCTGCAAAACCTGCCTCCTGATCTATGGTAAAAACCTTCCTGCATCATTGACTGCGTGTTTCTTTTCTTCGATATCAGTGGAAATTCCTGCTCTTGAACCCACTCATGTATGTTCATGTGTTTTCCTTGCAGAGCTGAATGAACCTGTTCTACATGTCAGTAAATCGTCCTCTACTGCAGAGTTCATTGTGTCCTGTTCAGCCACTGGTCGACCTGCTCCCACTGTCACTCTGAGTGTCCAGGGACAAAACTTTTCACACACCAGTACCGTCAGAGTCCCCAACACTAACGGTACAGTGACGGTCAACACTACAGCTGTACTGTCAGGTCTGCACAGAACCAGTACTAGAGTTAGATGTTCAGTCCGACTGGCCTTTGGTTCTGAGACAGAGGTGTTTACAACCATTCCTGGTAAGAAATGTTTTCAAAGACACACACTTATAGTCTGGTGATTAGTTTCTTTTCATGGTTTGTTTTTTTTCCTCAGGTTTTGATGAGGAACGTTCACCCAGTGACAGTGATGACAGTAAGTTCAGTCCACATGGACTCAGACCACTAACTCTTCTGTTATGTTGTTATTTTATAAATGTTAAAGGGTTTTTTCCTTTTTCTCACAGGTTTGACCTGGATCAGTGTGCCTGTGGTTCTGGTCTGTGCTGTTGTTGTTGCTGTTGTTGTTGCTGTCATCATCACACCTTTGTTCAAAAAACATATGACATGGTACTTTTCATGTTTCAACTCAGTGTCCACTTTTTATAATTGTTGACTTGGATGATTTACTGAGACAGATATTTAACACCACACACAGATACATCACTGACACATGCTGAACTTGGACTTTTCTTCATGTTTCAGTCTTTCTCACAGTGACCATGAGGAGAATGAAGATGAGGAAGTGGGAAAGGAACTCAAAGACACTCACAAGTAAGTCTTTATAATATATTTATAACAGAATTGTACTGGATTTATGGGTTAATATTTCAGTTGTGAAACTTTATAAAATCAAATTCTGGTGCAGTCCACATTTCATGATTTTATACTGAATATTCAGCTGTTGTTTCCATAGTAACGGCTGCTCAGTTTTATTTCGCAACAGAGATACTGTACAAATAACATTACAGTAAAGTGTGTGTAACTCTGCTGTGTTTTTCCCGGACCAGAACGCCATTGGCTGGAACGCCATCAAACAAAACACTGCTCAATGAGGAGAATGAAGTTACTTCCACTGATTATTTGAGGCAGTGGGGATCTGCTGAGAAGAATCAACCAAGGGCCAACCTGGAGCAGAAAAATTCAACAGTAAAAGACTGAATCTGCAGTGTCAGAAGTAAGAAGACTTGGTTGAACATCTTTAAAGGTCCTGTGCAGACGTTCTGTGTGATCTTGAGAAAGTCTCATTTTTGTATATATCCCTGACTGTAGTCTGCAGTTTCAAATGAGATTATCAGCACCAAAATAAGTTATATCCAAATGCTATTTTTGATCAATGATAATAAATGTTAAGAGTGGTTTAATTTGGCTGTCACTGGACCTGGTCATGTTGCCCTTTCATCTCTGTCACACCGTACACACACGCGCGCGCACAGATGTCATGCGGTCTGGAGAATGAACAAGGAGGAGGGAAGAGCTGCGATTCCAGGTACGTGAGAGTCCACCCACTATCTGCCCAAAACATTCACTTGTCTCTTGGTCCTGGTCCTATTCTTCAACAACTATAGTTTTGGGGCCAAAAACCGATCGTAATTGAATAAATAATTCAATATCATCGTCACGTCATGGCATTAGCTCCCAGACTAGCCCACTGTAACAGCTGGTGTCCACCTGAGTCTGAGTCCTGCTGAAGCACTCACACAGATCTGCTTCTGTTTTATTTCCATAAACTGTTGAGTTTTAGCCGCAAAATTGTAACACATGGTAATAGTCCTCACTTGCTGAAACAGTCACTTTTTCTTCAGTTTTCTCTGTTTTTGCAGAATACCTTTAAGTTTACTCTGAGCTTTAATGAACATCTACATGATCAGTAAATTAAATATAGAGTAAAGGAAGTGATTTACACTGAAAAATACAAAACACAGAGGTTTTTATTATAATAAATGGTGATAAATCACATGAGAAATGTTAAAAAGAGAGAAAAAAATCATTTAGAAGCTGCCATAAAAGTACCACTGGGTCTTAATGGGTTAAAATGTGCTGAAGTAATTAAATTCTGCTAAACCGATATAATATTGCATAAAAAGAAAACACATCCAAGTCTTCTTCTCATCCAATATCTAAATCCGGCCTGTTTGCTGTACAAGAGTCATAAAACTTATGTAAAATTCCTCGACTCTTTCATCAGTGCCGACACTTTGACATTTCTGGTTTCGTTTCAGAAACTGCTGGATCGATTATCGTAATATCTGTGTTCGCCTCAAACATCTTGAGTGAATCTTATTTGAAATAACCACAAACCTCCACAAATATTCCCATCAACCTGGTCAATATCAAATGATACAGCTGTAAATACTACAATATAAACTTTATTATTATCATGTAATGTTAAATGGTTTGGCTTGGGCTAACACTTCCTCTACATGGCTATTTCTTAACTGTGGAAAACCTAAATATCATCATAAATATGTCCTAGAATGAAAAGAAACTAAATATTCAATGTTTCACTGTAAAAGTAGGTGTAAAACCAGATGTAAAATGAAGGTATTTCTAGTTATTAACATTCACTGTCATGCTTTAATACATAATTTAACATCTGTTTTGAAGAATTTGTCTTGGACTTACACTGCAAAAATCCAAATCTTACCAAGTGTATTATTCTCATTTACTAGTCAAAATATCTCATCACACTTAAAATAAGACATAATCACCTACAGAGTAACTTGTAAGGGAGATAAAAGAACTTATTTTTAGACAATAGATCCAGAAAATCTTATTTCAAGAAATCTTACAGAGATAATTTTCACTTGTTCCATGGGCAGATTTTTTTGGTGAATTGAGCAAAAAAAATCTTGAATTAAGCAAAAAAATCTGCCAATGGAACAAGTGAAAATTATCTTACTAAGATTTCTTGAAATAAGATTTTCCAGATCTATTGTCTAAAACCAAGTTCTTATATCTCACTGAAAAGTTCCTCTTTAGGTGATTTTGTCTTATTTTAAGTGTGATGAGATATTTGGACTAGAAATGAGAAAAATACACCTGGTAAGATTTAGATTTTTGCAGGGTATTAACACACAAAAACTTCTACACATTACATCTTTGTTTCCACTTATATAGAAACTGAACCTCAAAAGAAACTTATCACATATTCTATGTGATGCCATTTCACACCATTTTATTAAATATGAAAACAAATTCTTTCTTGTTCTTAAAAAAAACAAAAAACATTTAATTAACAAACAAAATACAACAAACAACAAAACAGTGGATGAGTATCCAGAGGATAATGTAAAATATGACAAAGGGTAGTTCAACAAAGTTCACATTTAGCAACAAGCAACATTATTAATCCACAGCAAGTCAAAGATCTCCATCCCATTGAACATCTGTGGGATATTCTTGGTAGATCCGTGTATGCTAGGCATCCAGCACCTGGCAACTGCCAGATGCTCATCCAGGCCCTTCAGGAAAAGTTCTTGAAAGAGTGGTAGTTAAACAGCTGTGTCAGCATTTACAGGACAATAGTTTATTTGAACACTTCCAGTCTGGCTTTCATGCTCATCATAGCACTGAAACTGCGTTAGTCAAAGTAACTAATGACTTGTTATTAGCTGCTGACAATGGTTTGGTCTCGATCCTGGTCTTATTGGACCTGAGTGCAGCTTTTGACACTATCGACCACAGTATCTTACTGCAGAGATTAGAATGGGACATAGGCATCAGAGGAGCAGCCCTCTGCTGGTTTAAATCCTATTTATCTAATAGGTACCAGTTTGTTAATGTAAACCAACAATCATCAACATATTCCAGAGTTAGTTGCGGCGTGCCACAAGTGTCGGTCCTCGGGCCCATTTTGTTTACATTATACATGCTGCCTTTAAGTAACATTATTAGAAAACATGGCATTAATTTTCACTGTTACGCAGACGATGCACAACTGTATTTATCAATTAAACCTGATCAGACCAGACAAGTAGATAAACTAAGTTCCTGTGTCCGTGATATTAAAACCTGGATGAGCGCTAATTATCTTTTACTTAACCCTGAAAAAACAGAAGTCATTATAATAGGCCCTAAAAATGCGAGAGACTCCCTAACTGACCAGATAGTCACTCTGGACAATGTGAGTGTAGCCTCCAGCGCCACAGTTAGAAACCTAGGAGTTCTATTTGACCCAGATCTATCATTTAAACCACATATTTACCAAGCCTGCAGAACCGCCTTCTTCCACCTGCGCAACATAGCCAAAATTAGAAATATTCAATCTAAAAATGATGCAGAAAAATTAGTTCATGCGTTTGTTACATCTAGATTAGATTACTGCAACTCCCTTCTCGTAGCATGTCCTAAAAGCTCCCTAAAAAGTTTTCAATTGGTTCAGAACGCGGCAGCGAGATTACTAACAGGAACAAATAGAAGAGACCACATCACCCCTGTGCTCCAAGCCCTTCACTGGCTTCCAATCGAGTTTAGAATTAGATTCAAAATCCTCCTCCTCACATACAAGACCATTAATGGTATGGGCCCCTCTTATCTCAGAGATGCTCTGGTGCCGTACCATCCCAACAGAACCCTTCGTTCTCAGAATGCAGGTCTACTGGTAGTTCCCAGGGTCTGTAAAAGTACAGTAGGAGCTAGAGCCTTTAGTTACCAAGCTCCTGTTTTATGGAATCAGCTTCCAGTTAACATTAAAGAGGCCGACACAGTCTCTACATTTAAGGTCAGGCTGAAAACGTTCCTATTTGAAAAAGCTTATGGTCAGGCTAGTTCAAACCAGACTAAACCCACAGTTCAGTCTAAGCTGCCCTAGGAGCAAGAATGCTGGGGGAAGTACAGGCACTGAGTCCTATCTCCTGTTTCTGGTTCTACGTACCATTCTGGTCTGCACTTATATTTTTAATATTTAGCCAACTTAGTCTGTGCAGTACTATTCACCCGGTGTCCCCTTTCCCCACTCCCCTCCGGGGGAGTGGCTACTTTTTCAGTTGTAACCGCTTGGGAGCCAATGACGACAGAATCTGCGCTGACCCTTCTGTGTCCTGCCCTGACCTGTGTCCTGACCCCCTCCCCCACCTGTCTGGATGGACGTCCTCGGCCTCACCACTGTGGATGGGCCTCCTCGCCCCTGCCTGTCTCATCCAGCGGGATGGACCCCCCATGTGTCCACCCTACTGCATCCTTGCAGACTAGAACTACATCTGCAAATGGACGTCCATCAGTCCTGGTGCATCTATAGCCTGTCCGTCCGTGGGAGTGGATCTCTCCTTCACTGTGGTTCTCCCCGAGGTTTCTCCCTTTTCCCACTGGGTTTTGAGTTTTTCCTTGCCGAGAAGGAGGGTCTAAGGACAGGGGATGCCCAGGACGTTACTCATCCTCTTGCTGTTTATTTGACTGTTGTTTACATCCAACTGACTCTGTAAAGCCCTTTGAGATAACCTTGTTGTGATATTGGGCTATACAAATAAAATTGAATTGAATTGAATTCAGGAAGAGTGGGACAACATCCCCCAAGATAGGATCAGGAGGTGAATCCAGAGTATGCGCAAAAGGTGCACAGCCTGTGTTAGGGCTCAGGAAGGACACACCCAGTATTGAGGACATTGATCTGGACCATTTGGTCAATCTTTGACTTGCTGTGGATTAATAATGTTGCTTGTTGCTAAATGTGAACTTTGTAATTGGTGGTTATTCGTTTTCATGTACCCTTTTGGAAGTTTGAGCCCCTGCCCCTTTATAGCTCTCTGCACGGCCCTGCTCTGCATTGCTTTGAACAGATGGAGAGAACTAAGGGAGTTAAAAGGAAAGAAAACAAATCTGAAGTTGGCCGTCTTTAGGCAGGTGTAGAATGCTAATTTTCTTCATACATTTGCCTTGAACATTGTATTTTACTACAGTGGCTGTTGGTAGCTCAGTCAAACACTTAGTAATCACTTCTGCATTAGCCGCAGGGCTAGCTCTTTGACGTCGATAATATGTTTTATTTGGAACATTGTTTCAGTCACAAACTAAGACTGTGGTCAAGCCAGCCCTGATTCTCCTCTGCATGGTCCAGCCAGCCCCTAGTGCAGGCATCACCAAATGGAAGACCTCGGTCTGAACCTTTGACCAATCTGATAAATTCATGAGAATAGATCATTTTCATTAATTATGTTTTTCTGACAGTGGTGGCTATAGATAGCAGGTGCTGCTACTCCAGTTAATACGACAACAGCTTCACTCAGATGAGCCAATCAAATCGTTTCTTTACTCTGCGTGGCACACACACCAGAGCAGAGAGGAAGAAACAGTGATGACAGCATGTCTCACTCCAAAACAAGGAAAGTTGATGCGGAAAACTGTTGTTTTTAGGGCGATTTCACACTGCGTGTAAATGACTTTGCATGAAATGATTTATATTGATTACAACAAATTGTGATCCTGTAGCGCCTTCTTTAGTGTATGCTTTTATTTTGAAAGTCTCACATTTTCTTCTTCGTGTGTTTTTTTTTTTTTGTTGAGTTACACTTCCGGCGTTTACCTGTTAGTGTGGAGCCGCGGAGTTGAGAATACGGTAAAATGTAAAATATAATTGATTTATATTGAGTATTTGTTTGAGACTTGTTTGAGCCATTTTGTATGCCTTTTGTTTGCTTTGTTTTGTTTGTGTATCTCCGTGTTTGTCCGGTTTACTGTTGTAATGTGTAGACGGAGCTAAACGTTGAGTAGCAAAGACGGCTTCATTGTGGACATTAGAGAGCGCCCTCGGAGAGCGGAGCGAGGTGCAGTGCTATGTTAATGTATTAATTATTGTGAATGTTTAGTGTGAATTGTTTGTTTCAATTGTATACTGTGTTATTTTGTGTTTTTTGTGTAGTTTTCACGGTGTCGCAAACTAAGATTAAAGCACCTGTAGGAAACGCTCTGGATCTGAGATTTTAATCCGAGGGACCGCTACACTGCGTACTTGAGTCTGTACAGTATTTGAATACATTCACACCTTTCCTGCAGATGTTACATTCACAAGCATGTACCACGGCCCATGCCCAAGTACGAGTGGGTGTTACAGGGCTGAAACAACAGGTGGAGGTGTGGAAGGAATTCTGTCGCTATTCAACAAACGTGGAAGTCAGTAGAAGACCTTAACTATCTGTTATTAGCCTGTTTTGAGGCAAAGAGATGATTCACCTCTGTTTACACTTTTTTATTTATTTTATTCTGAGGTTTCTGTTTTCTTTAATCTGAAATAAAGGCCTTCAGTGTATTTGCCTGGGACTACTTTTACTTGTGGTAAAAGATCTAGCTGTGCACTCTGTTAAATAATCCCTGCATTGAAAATTGACAATAAATATTGTTGAAACCCTATGAAAATGTGGACATAGGGGAAGGCACAAAGACACAAGTTGGACTTTGGTTCGGACATTTTACTTGCAGGAAATTTTAATAACTGGACTTCAGTGATTTTTAATCGAATACCCCTGCCCTAGTGTTTTTCATGTGCACTATTTATCTGATAATTACATTAAAGTAAGTTGGATAAAATGGTTTTAAGGCGTTTTTTTTATCATGAAATGAAATCGTTTTCCTCCAGTCTAGTATTTTTGGTATTATTACTTCATATACTATTAGCACAACAAACACTATGAACTACTTTTACTGTGTACTTTTGGAGTAATCATACTTCTAAATCCCCTCCAGGCTACCAAAGTGTTCTCATCTGAAATAGTGTAAAAGACTAAATTCAATGCTGAATAAAATAATTTTTTCCAATAAGCACCTCATGAATGCAGTATATTTGGTATTAGTACTTCATATACTATTAACACAAAAACTATGAACTACTTTTACTTGAAATACTTTCTGGTTTTCTAACATTTAATTGTAGCTTCTTTATATTTGGAATTATTCATTTTTATCATATTCATAACATTATTGTCACCTTTTTCATTTTAATCCATTTTAATATTTTGCACAAAATGCAGGGTTGGTATGGGTTCTTGAAATCCTTGAAAATGTTTGAAATTCAATGTTCAATCAAATATATTTATATAGCACCAAATCATAACAAAAGTTGTCTCATGACACCTTTCCTTTATTTTTACAGCTGGTCGAAACCAGACTGTTAAGCCAATTCACAGACACTAACAGAATCCTCCAGGAGCAAACAGTTGGTGTTAGTGTAGAGGAAAAACATCCTTTTAACAGGCAGAGACCTGGAGCAGACCCTGACTCCTGGAGGATGGTCATCTGCCTTGACCAGTTGGGGTTAAAGAGAGAGGGTTAAAAGAAGAGAAAGAGAGAGAGACTGGGGGAGGGGGGAGACACAGAGATGCAGAACAAACTGAAATGGAACTGTTAAAAAGTAGAACAGCTGGTGTTAGTATAATTACAGATAACTAGAACTAATGTCCATAACTGTTAATATTACTACTATAAATACAATTACTAACAGTGGATATACAACTACTGCAACTGTTAGTACCAATAATAGAAACCTCCACCATCTGTGTAACTATATAATAAACACTATCACAACTATGTGGATAAATGAGTGATGACGATGAAGGCAGGAGAGAAGGACCACAGCAGCAGGTCCAGAGATGATCCAGGAAAAACCTGTGAGGACATAAAGTACAGAGACTCCAGGGAAGAAGTCAAGTCAGTAACGTGTTTGCTGGGGTGTGAATAGAGGAGGAGAGAGGAGGTCAGAAAAGAGGAGGAGCAGAGAGGAGGTCAGTGTATCATGATGAGTCTCCCAGTCTAAGCCTGTAGCAGCAGAACTAAACCTGAGCCGCCCTAACTGTAAGCTTCATCCAAAAGGAATGTTTAAAGCCCACTTTTAAAGACAGGGTGTCTGCCTCCCGGACCAAGGCAGGGAGCTGGTTCCACAAAAGAGGAGCTTGATAGCTGAAGGCTCTAGCTCCAGTCATACTTTTGGAGATTCTATGAACCACCAGTAAGCCTACATGTTGAGAGCGTAGCGGTCTAGATGGATTGTATGGAACTAAAAGCTCTTTCAGATAAGTAGGTGCCTGGCCATAAAGGACTTTGGAAGTGAGGAGGAGTATTTTAAAGTCTGTCCTAGTTTTTACAGGGAGCCAGTGCAGAGAAGCCAACACAGGACAAATATGGTCTCTGATACTGGTTCGAGTCAGTACAAGTGAAAGTTATTTGGATGTTGAACGGGACTGTTCTCTATCGTATGAGAATATCTCTCCACTACATATAGAATATATGTTATGGGATTTACTGACATCCCCGCAGCTGACGTGAAAACTTCTTTAAGACACACCACGCCCACCGTGGCTTCCCCTGCGCCCTATAAATAGACCCAGCTGCGCAGGGAACAGCTGATTCTCTGATTTTCACTGCAGATCAGACAACGTGAGAGCGAAAAAGAGGGAGACGAACGGTGACTTTTTGTGCGATCCACATACCTTCGGGTAGAGAGCTGGTCTGTGTTAGACTCCTCTCAGGGTGAAAAGTTGCCTTTTTTTGCTTCCTGTATTTCTTTGGAGAAGTTGAGCTGAGGGTACTGAGCGTACAGCTGGTCTGAGGAAGCGACAAAGTCGCGGGTACAGCCAGCGTCCTCTCTCATATCTCCTCCTTTTTTCTTTTAGCGTGGGGAAGTTGTCCATTAGGAGGATTGTGCCGTATAGGTACAGCTGGCCGGAGATGCGACAAGTCGCGGGCACGGCCAGCATTTTCCTCCGGGACGGCTTTCTTGCCTTTTAAAAAAAAAAAAAAAAAAAAAGTCGCTTCCTTGTATATTGTGTGTTGTGTCGGCAGTGGCACAACAGCGTCCAAAAGAAATAGCTTCTCTCCCCATAAAGCCCCATTCCGTGAGTCTATTCTTGAAAAAAGGGGAAGACTCACGAGGAAACAAACTTGAAGCTAACACACTTAGCAAACAAAACGCCATAAACTTTTCCGGGTCACGTGACGGTGACGTCACCGCAATGACGAGCCGGGAAAGTCCATTGTGCATGGGCTGTGGGGGGAGGATCCCCATAGACGATCCCCATGACATATGTGTTTATTGCTTGGGAGAGGAGCATGCATTGGCAGCAAGGGAGGATCCTGCTGCATGTATGAGTTGCTTTTGCATGTCAGCAAGGCAAAGGGAAGCACGTTGCCGGTTGTTTCATAGACAAGGCACAATACGGGAGACCCCTACTATAGGCCTACAGGCTGCCAAGCGGTTCAAGCCTATGGTTGTAGAAACTGGACAGGCTGGTATGGGCCCCAGTGCCGGCCCCCTGACTGTGTATGCAGTGGGGGGGGTGCGGTCTGTGTCCAGGTCTGGCCCAGCCGGGGTGGTACATTCTCCCCCAGGGCCCTCAGATGAGGAACGCCCCGCATCCCCATTTATAGACGTGGAGGGGGATGATGACGATGTTAACCTGTTTCCTTCAGAAGAGGAAGATAGGTTCGCTGCGGACCAGCAAGAGGAGGGGGAGCTCGATGAGAAGCAGTCTCCCCTCCTTCAAGGTCTTATTAGTAGAGCAGCAGCGGCTCTGGGGGTGGAAATGCCACCTATACAAGGGCTGGGCCCATCACGTTTTGATGATGATAAAGGGGGGTCTCAACCTTCAACGCGCTTCTTGGTGCCCCTCCTCTCAGACTTTGAGGAGGTGGTCAGGAAGCAGTTTAGAACCCCACGGGCAATGGGTCACTGGTCCGGGCTCTGTAGGGCCATGACTGCAGTTCACACTCCAGAGAGGATCGGCTGTGGGCCGCTACCCTCTGTGGATGCACCATTGGCGGCTCTGGTAGCTCCCTCACAGTCGGTTCTGGGGAAAGGGAAGAGCCAGAGCAAGAACTGCAAGGTGATGGACAGTTTGCTGGAAAAGATGCATGGGGCTATGGCAGTCCAGACAAAACTGGCCAACACGGCGGCCATATTGTCCCTGTATCAGCGGCACTTAGCCCAGCAGCTTTCAGAGGAGTCTGGGGGGCAGCTCATAGAGGAACTCCAACAGGTCTCCTCACTTCTCCCCAAGCTTCTGAGAGAGCAAGGGGAGGCTGCTGGCAAGGCCATGTCAGGTTTCTGGCAAGCACGCCGCCATCTGTGGTTGTCACAGTCCCAGTTGCAGCCTGACGACAGGGCATGTCTACTCAGGCTGCCTGTAGAACCGACAGCTATGTTTGGGCCACAGGCGACGGTAATGATCCAGCAGGCGCAGGAGGCTCGTCGTGCGGCTCGAGAAATGTCAAATGCCATGAGGCAGGCCACGGGCTGGCAAGAGGTGCGTCGGCCACAGCAGGTGCACCGACAACAGCATCAAGCTAGTCAGGCCCAGTCGGATCTGAGGATCCAGCTGGAGGCAGGGCGACGCAGCAGGAGAGGACAAAGAGGGCGTGGGGGCAAAGCTCCCCAGGGCCCCAAGTCTCTGTCCTGACGCCATTTTTCCCACTTTCCGCCCAAACCCTCAGGGGCCTCAGGTGGCATGGGAGTCCCTGGGGGTGGACCCCTGGGTTGTTTCAACAATGACTCGGGGGTATCGTCTTCAGTTTTTGAGCGCCCCCCCTGTGACTTCAGTACCTGCTTTTACCATCGTGGCAGATCACCAATACAGAGAGATCTTGCGCTCAGAGGTGTCCAGTCTCCTGGCCAAGAGGGCCATCAGAGAAGTGGGGCAGACAGGCGGATGGGGTTCTATTCGCGTTATTTTCTGACCCCAAAACGCGACGGGACACTCCGGCCCATTTTGGACCTCAGGGGCCTGAACAAGTTTCTACGGCCCCTGAAGTGCAAGATGTTGTCCATACCGCGGGTGAATCAAGCAGTCCTTGTGGGAGACTGGTTCGCAACAGTCGACCTCAAGGACACGTATTTCCAAATTCCAATATGGGAGGGCCACAGAAGATTCCTCAGGTTTGCCTTCGACGGCAAAATCTTCGAATTCTGTGTCCTCCCCTTTGGGATATCGCTGGCTCCCCGCACATTTACCAGATGCATGGATGCGACCCTAGGCCCTCTGCGGCAGCAGGGTCTCAGAATACTGAATTACCTGGACGATTGGCTTATATGCGCTCAGACAGAGGAGCAATGTCATTGCCATGTCCAGATGTTGTTGATGCACATCCAGTATCTGGGTCTGCGCATCAACGACAAAAAGTGCAATCTGCAGCCATCTCAGGCCACCCAGTTCCTCGGTATGTGGCTGGATACCAGGACTGGGTTGGTGGCATTGACTCCGGCCAGACAGGATTCCCTCAGGGAATGTCTGGAGCTCTTTTACCAGGGGGCCAGGGTCACTTGGAAGCTGTGTCTTCGCCTGTTAGGCCTCATGGCCGCTGCTGTTCAGGTGGTGCCACTAGCTCTCCTGCACATGCGGCCAGTACAGAGGTGCCTATACGGCTTGGGGCTCTGCCCTCAGAGGCATCGACGGGCGTCGGTGCTTGTTACCGGGAGGTTGTGCACAGCTCTCAGGTGGTGGAAGGTCTCAGAGAACTTGGCGAGAGGCAGCAGGCTGGGTCCTGTGCTGCGGCGTCAGGTGATCTCGGTGGATGCATCCCTCGTAGGTTGGGGTGCTGTCCACGAAGGAGGGCAATCCACCTGGCCCTGGTGCATTTCCTCCCAGTATTACAGGGCTGCCACGTGCTTGTAAGAACCGACAGCACCACGGCAGCTGCGTACATCAACAGACAGGGAGGCACAGGCTCTCTGCGCCTGAGCAGGATAGCGCACAGACTGTGGACGTGGGCATACAAGCAGTTCCTGTCACTCAGGGCAATGCATGTGCCTGGTGTGGTAAATGTGGCGGCGGACCTCCTTTCCAGGAGGGGACCGCATCCAGGGAACTGGAGGCTCCATCCGGCAGTGGTGGAGGAGATCTGGCACCACTTTGGAAGAGCGGTGGCCGACCTGTTTGCCTCGAAGGAGAATGCTCACTGCCCACTGTATTACTCCATCGAGAGAGACTCGCCTCCCCTGGGCTGCGATGCCATGGCGCACCAGTGGCCTCAGGGGCTGCTCTATGCTTTTCCCCCGTTCAGCCTCCTGCCGAACCTGCTGCAGAGGATCAGTCAGGAGGAAGTTCAGGTGGTTCTGGTGGCACCGGATTGGCCACACATGACATGGTTCTCATGGGTGACACCGCTGTTGCACGGGACACCATGGAAGCTCCCGGTTCGCCGGGACTTGCTGAGCCAGGCGCAGGGGATGCTGTTCCACCCGTTTCCACAGGGGCTGGATCTATGGGCCTGGCCACTGAGAGGGCCGGCTTATTAGAAATGGGGCTATCTGGTTCAGTGGTTCATACCCTGCAGAATGCTCGGGCTCCATCGACTAGGGCAGCATACTCCTATCGGTGGGAGCTGTTTGTGTCATGGTGCAAGGCCAACCAGGTCGACGCAATGTCATGTTCGGCTCCGGAGGTACTCAAATACCTGCAAGGTCTCCTTGAGTCAGGTAAATCTAGCTCCACCCTGAGGGGTGTAGTAGCAGCCATAAAAGCCTCTCGTGTTGGTGCGGCTAAGCTTACAGCACAGGATGCTAGCCTCGTAGCACAATTCCTCAAGGGGGCACAGAGGCTGGCGCCACGCCATAGGCCGACCATCCCGACATGGGACCTGAGCAGGGTCCTGTCAGCTTTGGGACAGGTGCCCTTTGAGCCCCTGGGAACTGTGAGCCTTCAGTGGCTGTCACTCAAGCTGGCTTTCCTCCTTGCAATTACATCTGCTAAGAGGATAGGGGAACTGCATGCTCTCTCTGTGCAGGAGAGTTGCTGCCGCTTCCTTCCTGAGGATGCAGGGGTTATCCTCCGTCCGAACCCGGCATTCTTACCTAAGGTGCTCACTGATTTTCACATAAATCAATCAGTGGAACTGCGAGCCCTTAGGCCTTCCCAGGGGGCAGGCGGGGGTCCACAATGGTCAGCGCTGTGCCCGGTTAGGGCACTCAAGATTTACATTCAACGGACAGCTGCATTCAGGAAGACCGATCAGCTGTTCGTCTGTTTCCAGCCTCAGCGTCGGGGGGAGCCGGTGTCTAAGGCTAGGCTTTCTCACTGGGTGGTGGAGGCTATCCACCGAGCATACAGTGAGACAGGTGAGCCGGCGCCGGAGGGAGTGAAAGCGCACTCTCACGAGGCGTATCCACCTCCTGGGCCTTGTGGCGGGGAGCTGCCCTCTCAGACGTATGTGCAGCAGCCACATGGGCTACGCCTAATGCTTTTGCCAGATTTTATAGTTTGAATGTGGCCACCCGTACCTCCTTTGGGGAGCGTGTGCTGGGGGCCATGTCAACCTAAACACTGATTCACTGTGCCCCTGGCCAGTAGACCTCAGGCCTGGCCAGGGTGATGTCAAGATCCAAGTCAGTGGCCTTGCAGAGTGTGGGCCATCTGAGTGACCTCTTCCTTGTACCCAGCCCTTGCGTCTGGCAGGGTTGGGTATGCAAGGATCACGTACAGCTGGTGGTGGGCACATAGCGTCTTGCGGTGTCGCCACCTTATAGGCGTACGTATTGTATATAGTTCTGTGGTGATTTTGTACACACTGTAAATAATGTGCACTCGGGGTGGTGACGTCTCATTCGATACTACCTCATGGGGTTGCTATTGGAGCGGTGTCTGCTCTGTCTCCTTGGGACCCTCACGGGGTGTCTTACAGAGCCCATAACATATATTCTATATGTAGTGGAGAGATATTCTCATACGATAGAGAACGTTGGGTTACGGTGTAACCCTGGTTCTCTGAGAATAGAGAATATCTCTCCACATCGAGGCCGCTCGGGACCCGTTCAAATCAGAGTGAATCAGCTGTTCCCTGCGCAGCTGGGTCTATTTATAGGGCGCAGGGGAAGCCACGGTGGGCGTGGTGTGTCTTAAAGAAGTTTTCACGTCAGCTGCGGGGATGTCAGTAAATCCCATAACATATATTCTATATGTAGTGGAGAGATATTCTCTATTCTCAGAGAACCAGGGTTACACCGTAACCCAACGTTCGGTTATGCAGTGCAACAGTAGAAAATTACATGTCATTCACTGAAAATATGTAGTTTTCTCTCTATTTTACAATAAAAATAAAGCTATTAAGACAGTATAATGTGCATGTGGTATATTTATTGATGTGATCACATTTTACTTAACCCTTTAACCCCTGAGCCATGATTCCAGGTAATCGTGCTGCTGTGAATTGTCTTCTGTTTCAGTGTCATAAAAGCTGCTGTGAGTATGGACTTGTGTTCCTTGTCTTCAGTGGTTGTACTTTGCTGTGTCTTTTAGAGTCAAAACGGTGGAATTGAAGAAAAAGACAAAGTGAGGAATTGAAGTTTGACAGGTTTTGACTAAATAAGGCACTCAGAATGTACATCAGTACGAGATTTAGGATGTTGAACATGAACTGTGAACTGGAACACACTGAACAAGAACAAGTATTTGAAGTTTGGCCCAGTAGTTTTTGTTTTTTCTAAATCAGTCCAGGTGCTTTTTGGCACTTAATTGAACTCCAAAAAGTAGTTACATGGTCAAAACTCAGTAAAAAAAAAAAAAAAGAAAATTACATAAAGAAAAATCACTACAACACTGTAAACAACAGTAAAGATGAAAAACCACAAGGAAAACAAAAAAAGCCAAAACCATCTATTTTTATAGTAAGTCACTCTCACTCACTGATCTGTGTTTTGCCCCCCCCATTACACAGGCGGCGGGGGATGCACTGAGCATGCTCAGATGTCTATGGAAACACCAAGGTCTATTTGATCAACATGTTTGGAAATTTTTCCTATTGAGCAAACGGTTGAAATTTTATGAATATTTAAAATAAATCATACATTCAGAACACTCACCACAGACACATCAGAGGTTAAAGAGTTCATTCTGCCTATACCACAGGTGTCAAACATGCAGTCCGGGGGCCAAATCCGGCCCGCCAAAGGGTCTAGTCCAGCCCTTGGGATGAATTTGTGAAATGCAAAAATTACACTAAGATATTAACAATCCGTTTAGTTCAGGTTCCACATTCAGACCAATTTAAGCTCAAGTGGGCAGGACCAGTAAAATGGTATCATTATGATCAATAAATACTCACAATTCCAAATTTTTCTCTTTGTAAATGTAAATATTTTCATGTATTTACACTCAAATAAAGTATGATTTTGCAAAAAATGTGAATAACTTGAAATGCCTTAAGAGAAGTAAGGACAATTTTAACAATATTCTGCCTGATATTAAATGTTTTGTTTATTTGCAAATCCACTGTGATCTGTAAGTTATAATGTACATGTAGAAATGATAAACTGAGACAGAATATTGTTAAAATTACACTTATTTTTTCAGTTTGTTCATGTTTTTCACATCTTTTGAAAGGATAGTTAAAGATGTAAACCTTTTCATGATGTAAATTAACTTTTTTTCTCTAAAACATAGAGAAAAGTTCGGAGTTGAAATTATTTCTATACTAGTCTGTTATTATTTTACTGGTCAGGCCCACTGCAGATCAAATTTAGTCGAATCTGGCCCCTGAACTAAAATGAGTTTGACACCCCTGGTCTATATTAATAAACGTCAAATCATGGTTAACATTATTTGTCACTGATACCTGACATTATGTTTCGATGCCAGCTGAGCTGAAGTGATAACACACAAAACCTCCAGTACCACAAAAACATGGCACACTGCACTGTTCTGTGTCTGCTTTTTTCTTCAGGAGTGTGTCTACAAGGTAAGAATGGAATCGACAGATTCTGATCATGCAGATGCACTTTCATGAAAATAAGAGATGGTTCAAAGACTCCAGAGGTGAAGCATTTATTTACAACGTTTTGTTTCTGAAACAAGCAGCAAGAATGACAGGAGATTTAGCAGAGTTTTTTTTTAGCTTCACCAAGCTTCAAGAACAGTATGGTATGTCAGGTGGAAGGCAAGAGTTCAGATATGAGTGTAAGATCAAATGGTGTGAGTTCATTTTCCACTGCAAACAAATATTCTATTAGTTATTATTATGTATTATAACTTGGATAAATGTATCAGTTTATATCTCTTATTAGACAGAAAAGGCATTGTTTGGTTATTTGACTTTTGGTTAACAGTACAAAGAGAGAGAGGACTTTATTTATTAGTATTCTTATTAGTATTTTCTCTTATTTAGGTCATTTTTCCATCAACTTGAAAACAATATATTTGTGTATGATTGTCAGTGCAAAGAGGGAGAGATGAAAGAAAAGAAGGAGAGGAAAGAGTGTAAGATCAGGAAGAACAACGTAAGAAAACAGACAGAATAGTGGCAAATCAGTAACTGTTCAGCTGAGAAAGAAAAATATTCCATTCACAATATAATTTTACATATACATCATGGAAGTTTTGTGTTCTTCCTACATTAAATGCTTTGTAGAAGCATATGTACTCTTCACATATATTAGTGGACTTTATTCTGAACAGGACATGAGTTTATTTTTATTTATGTATTTGTATTATATAATACAGACAAGAACGAAAGAGGCAGAGACAAACATTGAAAATGTAAATTTCTGTTAATGTGTTTTACATGTTGTGCATTGAATTTCAAATAAAAGTCCAAAAAATAATTCCAAGGTTCATTTTTAGTATTTCTGGTGCTCACTATAGGGGCTGTTTTACTCCAGAAACAGACATGTACTGTTTATGTGCATATGTTGAGGAGCTGCTGTATCAGAATGAGTTGGCCTTCTTCAGAAATTAGCGTTAGGATTTAATTATTTTATGATTCCAATCCAGTCCTCTTTTACTGTGGCTCAGCATTTAAACTTTTATCAGATTTGATGGTTTTGTCACAGAATTTCCCCTACCCAGAAATGCTTTTCTGTCACAAATGTGGGAATGAAGGTCTGAAATTGTGTTGAAATATACAAAACAGTGAAATTTCTCTTGCATAGTTGCAGGACTCTGGGTGCTCAGCTCCCCTAAACCTCTGATCCTAGAACAGCCCCTGGGTTAACTTCATTAATTGCTTCATATCAGCACTATTAATATATTAATAAGTGCTATGGGTGCTGCACTTATGAGACACACTGGTTTAATATTCCCAGTGGAAGTATGAACACAAATGAGTCTGTCCATTCAGGATTTAAGAGTCTATTTTCTCTGTCCACTTCGTCGTCTTCTTTTTTTTTTTTTTTTTTTTTTTTGCAGATCGTCATTTCCCTTTACTTTTCTGTCCCTGCCTCACTCATTTCTAAAAAAAAAAATAATAATAATAAAAAAAAGCCTCACTCATTTCTAAAAATAAATAAATAAAAAAAAGCCTCACTCATTTCCTTTTAGTTTTCTCTCTCTGCCTCGTTCATCCTTTTCTCAACTTCCGGGCCATCCCAGGTGCCAGTACACCCGTAACCTGTCATGTTGGACTGTTCCATTAGACGGTGAAACAGGTGAAACTTACGCATGACATGATGTAAATATAAAGGTTTTAAGATCAAAACAACACATATACATACCATACTTAATAGACCATTCTCCACTTAAATGCAATATTTATTCTGAATATTTATA
Source organism: Sphaeramia orbicularis (assembly GCF_902148855.1). Lineage (NCBI taxonomy): Eukaryota > Metazoa > Chordata > Actinopteri > Kurtiformes > Apogonidae > Sphaeramia > Sphaeramia orbicularis. Next base: position 25,843,203 of record NC_043958.1, on the reverse strand, counting down.
TTTGTTCATGACATAACGTTTGACATTATTATTTCCAAATCAGTGACCCGCAGATGAAACCTATTTGGTTCTGACCACCTGGATGCCCTTCAGTGGTATATTCATGCGTGACTGTGATGGAAAGCAACTGGAAACATGACCCATGTAGGAGTGGTGTGTCTACTTCTGTGGTTTGGAGCCTTCATTAAAGGTCAGATAGAAATGCATTTCACTGTATTTAATAGTAAGTAGATAGTTTTGAAGTCTGTGTTAGGTGTTGATAGGATGACATTAACTCAGGAAAGTTTTGCTTTCTTGCAACTGTAATGAGCCCCTCCTCCATCATCAGTTGTTTTAGAACTGTCACCACAGTGGCCCCCCACCCAACGAAAATCTCTGGATAAATATTCTCATTCGTTTGTGCTTCGTTCGTGCTGGTTTGTGCAATTAAAATTGTCGTTTGTGCTCTTATGGTTTTATAGATTTTTTTTTTTCATACTTTATTTACAAAATATTATATACACATAGACCAGAACATGGCATGGAGAAAAACAAAACAAAACAAAACAAAAAAACAAAAAAAAAACACATAACATAATGCTCGAGGTGATGCAGGAAGAACTTAAATACAATTACATAGATAGGTAAATAAATTTAAATAAATAAATACATAAATAAAAGTAAAGGAATAAACAAGAAGAAAGACAAATAAATAAATTAATTAATTAATAAAATAAAAATAAATAAATTACAACTTAAATTCGTTACATAAGGCTTTAGTCTTCACAGCTTTAGGGTTGGTGCAAAAGTTGAGTGTGTCTAAATAGGATTTCAAATAAGATTTAAATACCACAAAGCTGGGTTTCTGATTAGCAAATTTGCTTGTATGTATATGAAATTTAGCTAATAAAGAAATGAGATTAAGAATAAACAATTTCAGAATGGGCGAATCAGTAATAAAGAAACCAAATAAAATATCTTCAAGTTTGAAGTTAAAAGAAATATCCAGCTTTCTATTTAAAAAAAACATTGATATCACACCAAAATATTTGACAAAATGCACATTCCCAAAACAAATGAGTTAATGTTTCATCCGAATTATGACAAAATGAACAAAAAGGGTCGACATTGATCTTATACTTCACTGGTTTTACACATATTACAAGATGAATTTTCGGGCATGACGTCACACAGCCCCCCCCCCCCCCCCTCTAAATCGAGTGGAAATGGTTGCGTTTGTTTGTGCGTCGTTAGTGCTGTTTAAAGTTTTGTTTGAGCTGTTGGTATTAACCCCGTCCCCTCCAAGTTAACTACAAAAATGGTTTGGTCCGTGTTTCCCGTTCATTCAAATACATTAAAGACACATGAAGCACAAACAGATTGTACAGGTTCTGTTGTGGTCCACACTCGTCTTTTTTCCTCCTGGTTCTGTCTGTTTGGGTGCGTTTTTCACTCCTCCTCCAGTCAACCAGTCCAGCTCTGGGGATGTCACCCTGAACAAGAACTCCAGGTAAATATTTTTACGTGTTTTGCTTGTTTTATGACTGTAGAAAACAACTGCAAGGATATGATCCTCATCAGATCAGTTAGTTATACCAGTGTTGTTGTTTAATGTTCAGTTTTCCTTCTACATTTGTGTTACTGTGCTGTGACAAACTGCCAGACTACACACCATATTTTTGGTAACAGCTGTTTTAGGTTATTGTGCTAAACAGTAATTATTTGAGTGATTAGTATTAATTAGTTTATAAAGCATTGTTTTTTCAGTGGACAGAATATCAAACCAAAGATGAGTATTTTAGGATGCACCTTCAAACAGTGAAGTTACAAAGTGGAATAACTTACATTTCATTTATTACTCATTTAAAATGTATTTATGTTACTTATGACTTTGTAGCTAAATGAATTAGTTTCATTACTTTTAAGTTAATAATTATTTTCCTTCCCTAAAACCTGATGTTGAACAGATTATTCCTTAGGGAACTAAACACACTTTATTTTATTTTATTTGAACATTACATTACCTTAACTGTGCAGAAGAAAACCTAGAGTTGTAAACACTGCAGTGTTTCATCACCTGATGGGACACAGTATGGAATGTACTGTGAATAATACACATGGAAACAAAAAATCCAAATGAACGAACTCAAATTCTGACTTTTAAAGTAATACTTTCTGCGTTGTCCCTCATAAAAACAGCAAAGATCAGCTCATTGAATAAAATGTAGAATGTGATCTAAGAAGAGTGTTTAACATTTGGTTTATCTTTGCAGTGAAACATTTAGCAGGGCCTTAATGTTTACAAGTGAAACAGTGATTGTATCTCATTAGCAGAAGCTTCTCAAACCTCTGAGCAGAAAGTGTTTCTTCAAGGAGTGAGCACCAAACCTCCTTTAGTACTGGAAAAAAGTAATTTAATTACAGTAATATTACTAGCAGTGCACTACTGGCCAGCACTGCCTACAAACAGTAAAACTGTAGATTGATATAATAAATCTACATGTGTATAGATATATGTATGTATATCTATAGATCGCTGGTCCTCCAGAGCCACTATCCTGCATGTTTTAGATGTCACCGTCTTCCTGCACACCTGACAGTCATTATCAGGCTTCTGCAGTGTGTGATGATAGGCTCATCATTTGAATCAGGTGTGTTGGAAGAGGGATCCATCTAAAACATGCAGGACAGTAGATGTGGAGGACCAGGGATACAGATATGCATTTGAAGTTGATGACTGCATGAATAAAAATGACTGAGGTTTGTAGCACTGACTTTATATCCAAAATAAAACATAAAAATAGCTTTGTTTTAAACAGGAATACACAAATTATGAATATAAACTATGAACTGAAGTAAGGATTTTGTGAGGATACAAGCATGAATTGTACCAAAAAGTAAGAAATGATAAAATAATGCTGCAAATGAATTAAATGAAGCAATGAAGTGATGACTGTTTTGTGTAGAACACAGCATGTAGGCATATTTTGGTGTTTTTTGATGCTTTTTTCTGATGCTGTTTTCACTCCACTTCCTAGGTCTTCATCCGTCTCACAGATACATAATGTCCAAGAGCATCCTGGGTCAAGCCTCCCTGGAAAGCAACGACTGCCCCCCCTCAAAGTAAATGTGTTTCCTTAGAGCACCAGAGTGAAGGGAAATTCACTCAAAGGGAATTCTGTCTCAGCTCTAAATCATCATCAGAACATACTGTTGAGTCAGTTTTCTGTCATAAGGTCTTGTATACATGCATTTCAGTGGCGATTTCTCATAGACTGTAAGGGAAGCCCGGCTTCCCCTTAAATTACGAAAATTTAATGGTTAAATATGTTCGGTTGTGTTGACATTTCATTGACCACAAATGTGTTAGAACACGTTCATCTCACAGACGAGTTCGTTCAGAATCAGCTTTTTTACAAACCAATGGACGCGATGTTGTTCACTTCTCCTCCATTCCCGTTGCGCTGTTTTCTCCTCCATCTCTGCTCAGTGCATTTGTCCGTAGACTGCGGGCGTCTCTGGGCTTCAATGGGACTGAGTGGAACAGTTTTTTTCATTGCCTGAAAACTGGACGGTAATTGGATAAATGCCACGATGTTGTCCTGCCCCCGGACGCCGGCCGTCTCTGGGGGTGAATGGAGCTGTGGGCGGAGCTCGGCCGGGCTGGACGCCAGAATCCCACGTGCTGATTGGAGGATCAGTCGAAAGGCTGAATCCCGTTTGATTGACAGCTGTTTTCAGATCTACTCCTTTACTGACACAGTTCAGTTTAATACCGTCGCACATTCTGCTGTGAAAGAGAGAGAGAAACCACTACGAAATTACTCATTCATTTCTTGCACTGTAAATAAAACACACTCATTGTACTTCCTTGTTTCAATTCAACATAATTTCAGCGTTTTCTTGTTTCAGTTACATAATTTAATCATTTCTTGTTCGAGTTGAATATTGTTTTGTAGATAGTTAAATCAATCATACTGTCGGCTAGGTCGGAGTGAAAGGAGCATCTCTAGTTTAAAAAGGCTGAAGTCTTACACCCATAACACACTGGGCCAAGGCAATCTAAGCAGAGAGGACACTGGTCCAGTCCCTGGAAAAGACGCCTACTTGGTACGATAAAGTCATTGACCATTTTCTTAAAAAGGAACGGAGGGCCGAATGTATGTTTAAATAACTTGACAATTTTTAAAAAAATTTTTTTTATGTAAGCTGACGATGAGCTTCCCCTGTCTGAAAGACGAGCAGCCACCACTGATGCATTTGTGTTTGACTCCAGTAGTGATAGAAAAACTGGAGTCCAGTGTCTTTAATGCTCCCACTATGAGCTGCACTGGATTTTAACAACAGCAATGACAAAATGAGATCTTTGTCACCTGATTCCTAATCATTTCTCTCTTGTTTTGCTTTGTGTAGTGTGGCCAAATTAGGTCCATGGCTTGGTCGGGATCTCCAAAGTCCATCAGCTTCTTTGCCTGTGATGCCTGCCGTACATGGGCTTCCATCTGCCTTCACATATTTCTGTGTTCATCTGCACAAGCATATTTCCAGACATGAAATGCTTTGAACAGCCAGTGTGCAGGAGTCACCAGCGTTGTTGATGCAACATTTGAACACCACTGGGCTGTTAACTGCTGGTTCTATCTCACATGTTCTGTCCAGATGACCATGGTGCTCTTTACAGTAGCTCCTGACTTCAGTGTAATTGTGATTGATGGATAGACCTGGGTTCTTTTATAAATAAATGTGCAAGGACTTTTGACTGCTTTCCAAATCTGCTCATTTATGACATGAGTCCAGGTGCCATTCTTCAAATGGTATGTTCTTTTTTTTTTTTTTAGTTTTAGAAAATGTGTCATCCTCAGCCTTTTCTGGAATAAATTCTCTCCATTTGTCAAAAGGGTTACTTTAATACATGAGCAATATTTTGTGAGCAATTTTTGAGTCAATATTCTGCAAACTTAGTTTGAAAACATTTCATTTGCATTGGCCAGAAATCAGATTTTGCAGAGGGTTGTAAATCCTATGCTGAGAAGCTAAAACTTGGAAAAACGTGCAATATTAGATGTGAAATTCCTACACCAGTAACATTTTTCCACAGGTGTACTTCAGGTTCAAACCTGTCCACCCCCCACTAGTGGTACAATTGTGAAGTCTCGTGATGCTCCATTTACATAAATCGGGAACAAAACTACTGAACAAAACACTTACTTTGCATTGCTTTTTTTATTGAAATTTCAAACATTGTTGACAGGACAACTTCACCAGGTAAACAAGGAAGAGGCATCAACAGGTTATGATCACGTAAGACCATCGTGACAGCTGTGATTAACAGAGTAAAAGCAAGGTGGAATCCAGTGCAAATGTAGCTCCTGTAAAAATACATTAAAGACCATTTCGGGTGAATTTGTAGCGGGGGGGTGGGGGGTGCACAACGTCATCAGCTGAAAATAAATGTAATATCTATAAAACCATAACAGCGCAAACAAAACTTTTAAACAGCACTAACTAGCACAAACGCAAACATTTCCACTCAATTTAGAGGAAGTGGGGGGGCTGTGTGACGTCATCGGCTGAAAATAAATCTAATATCTATAAAACCATAATAGCACAAACGACTATTTTAATTGCACAAACCAGCACTAACGAAGCACAAACGAATGAGAATATTTATCCAGAGATTTTCGTTGCGTGGGGGGCCAACTTCACGCAGGTTTCCATTTTCACTACGGAGCCTCTGAACGTCCAAATGGGTCATATCTGATGACCATGAAAGATGACAAACTGCATTTTACACCAATTATTTGCATGTGTTGATAGGATTAGTGGATCAACAGGTAATAAACCATTTAGATCAGTAGATGGTTTTGGTCACTGGTGGATGTTTGGGTCTTTATGGGTTAAACTTGTAAAAGCAAACATGTCATATGTCTTTTCTCTGATTTTTTTTTTCTTTTTTTTTTTTTCTTCTTCCTCATATTTCCACATCAGTAAACACTTATGGCTCTGAGAGACTCATTTATGAGATGTCTTTACTTTTCACTACTTTGTGAGAGTCATTTAATTTATTCCCAAACTGTATTTGCTCAAAACATTACATATTTATTTGTGTTTTCCTTCATTCAGGTGTAAATGCTGAGGTTCAGAATACTTCAGTGAAGGTAGGAGGTGAAGCCTTCCTCAACTGTCACCTCATGAAATCTGAAGATGTTGTACAAGTCACATGGCAGAAGATTTCACCTGAGATTAATCTGGCCACCAATAGCAAGTACTTTAGTCCAAGAGTGAATCCAGAGTTCAGACACAAGGTGGAGTTTAAAGATGCTGGACTGCAGAACAGCACCATAATTATCAAGAATGTGAACCAGCAGGATGAAGGATGTTATAACTGTCTGTTTAACATCCAACACCAGGGGGCTATCATCTGCAAAACCTGCCTCCAGATCTATGGTAAAAACCTTCCTGCATCATTGAATGTGTGTTTCTTTTCTTCGATACCAGTGGAAATTCCTGCTCTTGAACCCACTCATGTATGTTCATGTGTTTTCCTTGCAGAGCTGAATGAACCTGTTCTACATGTCAGTAAATCGTCCTCTACTGCAGAGTTCATTGTGTCCTGTTCAGCCACTGGTCGACCTGCTCCCACTGTCACTCTGAGTGTCCAGGGACAAAACTTTTCACACACCAGTACCGTCAGAGTCCCCAACACTAACGGTACAGTGACGGTCAACACTACAGCTGTACTGTCAGGTCTGCACAGAACCAGTACTAGAGTTAGATGTTCAGTCCGACTGGCCTTTGGTTCTGAGACAGAGGTGTTTACAACCATTCCTGGTAAGAAATGTTTTCAAAGACACACACTTATAGTCTGGTGATTAGTTTCTTTTCATGGTTTGTTTTTTCTCCCAGGTTTTAATGAGGAACGTTCACCCAGTGACAGTGATGACAGTAAGTTCAGTCCACATGGACTCAGACCACTAACTCTTCTGTTATGTTGTTACTTTATAAATGTTAAAGGGTTTTTTCCTCTTTTTCCACAGGTTTGACCTGGATCAGTGTGTCTGTGGTTCTGGTCTGTGCTGTTGCTGTTGTTGCTGTCATCATCACACCTTTGTTCAAAAAACATATGACATGGTACTTTTCATGTTTCAACTCAGTGTCCATTTTTTATAATTGTTGACTTGGATGATTTACTGAGACAGATATTTAACACCACACACAGATACATCACTGACACATGCTGAACTTGGACTTTTCTTCATGTTTCAGTCTTTCTCACAGTGACCATGAGGAGAATGAAGATGAGGAAGTGGGAAAGGAACTCAAAGACACTCACAAGTAAGTCTTTATAATATATTTATAACAGAATTGTACTGGATTTATGGGTTAATATTTCAGTTGTGAAACTTTATAAAATCAAATTCTGGTGCAGTCCACATTTCATGATTTTATACTGAATATTCAGCTGTTGTTTCCATAGTAACGGCTGCTCAGTTTTATTTCGCAACAGAGATACTGTACAAATAACATTACAGTAAAGTGTGTGTAACTCTGCTGTGTTTTTCCCGGACCAGAACGCCATTGGCTGGAACGCCATCAAACAAAACACTGCTCAATGAGGAGAATGAAGTTACTTCCACTGATTATTTGAGGCAGTGGGGATCTGCTGAGAAGAATCAACCAAGGGCCAACCTGGAGCAGAAAAATTCAACAGTAAAAGACTGAATCTGCAGTGTCAGAAGTAAGAAGACTTGGTTGAACATCTTTAAAGGTCCTGTGCAGACGTTCTGTGTGATCTTGAGAAAGTCTCATTTTTGTATATATCCCTGACTGTAGTCTGCAGTTTCAAATGAGATTATCAGCACCAAAATAAGTTATATCCAAATGCTATTTTTGATCAATGATAATAAATGTTAAGAGTGGTTTAATTTGGCTGTCACTGGACCTGGTCATGTTGCCCTTTCATCTCTGTCACACCGTACACACACGCGCGCGCACAGATGTCATGCGGTCTGGAGAATGAACAAGGAGGAGGGAAGAGCTGCGATTCCAGGTACGTGAGAGTCCACCCACTATCTGCCCAAAACATTCACTTGTCTCTTGGTCCTGGTCCTATTCTTCAACAACTATAGTTTTGGGGCCAAAAACCGATCGTAATTGAATAAATAATTCAATATCATCGTCACGTCATGGCATTAGCTCCCAGACTAGCACACTGTAACAGCTGGTGTCCACCTGAGTCTGAGTCCTGCTGAAGCACTCACACAGATCTGCTTCTGTTTTATTTCCATAAACTGTTGAGTTTTAGCCGCAAAATTGTAACACATGGTAATAGTCCTCACTTGCTGAAACAGTCACTTTTTCTTCAGTTTTCTCTGTTTTTGCAGAATACCTTTAAGTTTACTCTGAGCTTTAATGAACATCTACATGATCAGTAAATTAAATATAGAGTAAAGGAAGTGATTTACACTGAAAAATACAAAACACAGAGGTTTTTATTATAATAAATGGTGATAAATCACATGAGAAATGTTAAAAAGAGAGAAAAAAATCATTTAGAAGCTGCCATAAAAGTACCACTGGGTCTTAATGGGTTAAAATGTGCTGAAGTAATTAAATTCTGCTAAACCGATATAATATTGCATAAAAAGAAAACACATCCAAGTCTTCTTCTCATCCAATATCTAAATCCGGCCTGTTTGCTGTACAAGAGTCATAAAACTTATGTAAAATTCCTCGACTCTTTCATCAGTGCCGACACTTTGACATTTCTGGTTTCGTTTCAGAAACTGCTGGATCGATTATCGTAATATCTGTGTTCGCCTCAAACATCTTGAGTGAATCTTATTTGAAATAACCACAAACCTCCACAAATATTCCCATCAACCTGGTCAATATCAAATGATACAGCTGTAAATACTACAATATAAACTTTATTATTATCATGTAATGTTAAATGGTTTGGCTTGGGCTAACACTTCCTCTACATGGCTATTTCTTAACTGTGGAAAACCTAAATATCATCATAAATATGTCCTAGAATGAAAAGAAACTAAATATTCAATGTTTCACTGTAAAAGTAGGTGTAAAACCAGATGTAAAATGAAGGTATTTCTAGTTATTAACATTCACTGTCATGCTTTAATACATAATTTAACATCTGTTTTGAAGAATTTGTCTTGGACTTACACTGCAAAAATCCAAATCTTACCAAGTGTATTATTCTCATTTACTAGTCAAAATATCTCATCACACTTAAAATAAGACATAATCACCTACAGAGTAACTTGTAAGGGAGATAAAAGAACTTATTTTTAGACAATAGATCCAGAAAATCTTATTTCAAGAAATCTTACAGAGATAATTTTCACTTGTTCCATGGGCAGATTTTTTTGGTGAATTGAGCAAAAAAAATCTTGAATTAAGCAAAAAAATCTGCCAATGGAACAAGTGAAAATTATCTTACTAAGATTTCTTGAAATAAGATTTTCCAGATCTATTGTCTAAAACCAAGTTCTTATATCTCACTGAAAAGTTCCTCTTTAGGTGATTTTGTCTTATTTTAAGTGTGATGAGATATTTGGACTAGAAATGAGAAAAATACACCTGGTAAGATTTAGATTTTTGCAGGGTATTAACACACAAAAACTTCTACACATTACATCTTTGTTTCCACTTATATAGAAACTGAACCTCAAAAGAAACTTATCACATATTCTATGTGATGCCATTTCACACCATTTTATTAAATATGAAAACAAATTCTTTCTTGTTCTTAAAAAAAACAAAAAACATTTAATTAACAAACAAAATACAACAAACAACAAAACAGTGGATGAGTATCCAGAGGATAATGTAAAATATGACAAAGGGTAGTTCAACAAAGTTCACATTTAGCAACAAGCAACATTATTAATCCACAGCAAGTCAAAGATCTCCATCCCATTGAACATCTGTGGGATATTCTTGGTAGATCCGTGTATGCTAGGCATCCAGCACCTGGCAACTGCCAGATGCTCATCCAGGCCCTTCAGGAAAAGTTCTTGAAAGAGTGGTAGTTAAACAGCTGTGTCAGCATTTACAGGACAATAGTTTATTTGAACACTTCCAGTCTGGCTTTCATGCTCATCATAGCACTGAAACTGCGTTAGTCAAAGTAACTAATGACTTGTTATTAGCTGCTGACAATGGTTTGGTCTCGATCCTGGTCTTATTGGACCTGAGTGCAGCTTTTGACACTATCGACCACAGTATCTTACTGCAGAGATTAGAATGGGACATAGGCATCAGAGGAGCAGCCCTCTGCTGGTTTAAATCCTATTTATCTAATAGGTACCAGTTTGTTAATGTAAACCAACAATCATCAACATATTCCAGAGTTAGTTGCGGCGTGCCACAAGTGTCGGTCCTCGGGCCCATTTTGTTTACATTATACATGCTGCCTTTAAGTAACATTATTAGAAAACATGGCATTAATTTTCACTGTTACGCAGACGATGCACAACTGTATTTATCAATTAAACCTGATCAGACCAGACAAGTAGATAAACTAAGTTCCTGTGTCCGTGATATTAAAACCTGGATGAGCGCTAATTATCTTTTACTTAACCCTGAAAAAACAGAAGTCATTATAATAGGCCCTAAAAATGCGAGAGACTCCCTAACTGACCAGATAGTCACTCTGGACAATGTGAGTGTAGCCTCCAGCGCCACAGTTAGAAACCTAGGAGTTCTATTTGACCCAGATCTATCATTTAAACCACATATTTACCAAGCCTGCAGAACCGCCTTCTTCCACCTGCGCAACATAGCCAAAATTAGAAATATTCAATCTAAAAATGATGCAGAAAAATTAGTTCATGCGTTTGTTACATCTAGATTAGATTACTGCAACTCCCTTCTCGTAGCATGTCCTAAAAGCTCCCTAAAAAGTTTTCAATTGGTTCAGAACGCGGCAGCGAGATTACTAACAGGAACAAATAGAAGAGACCACATCACCCCTGTGCTCCAAGCCCTTCACTGGCTTCCAATCGAGTTTAGAATTAGATTCAAAATCCTCCTCCTCACATACAAGACCATTAATGGTATGGGCCCCTCTTATCTCAGAGATGCTCTGGTGCCGTACCATCCCAACAGAACCCTTCGTTCTCAGAATGCAGGTCTACTGGTAGTTCCCAGGGTCTGTAAAAGTACAGTAGGAGCTAGAGCCTTTAGTTACCAAGCTCCTGTTTTATGGAATCAGCTTCCAGTTAACATTAAAGAGGCCGACACAGTCTCTACATTTAAGGTCAGGCTGAAAACGTTCCTATTTGAAAAAGCTTATGGTCAGGCTAGTTCAAACCAGACTGAACCCACAGTTCAGTCTAAGCTGCCCTAGGAGCAAGAATGCTGGGGGAAGTACAGGCACTGAGTCCTATCTCCTGTTTCTGGTTCTACGTACCATTCTGGTCTGCACTTATATTTTTAATATTTAGCCAACTTAGTCTGTGCAGTACTATTCACCCGGTGTCCCCTTTCCCCACTCCCCTCCGGGGGAGTGGCTACTTTTTCAGTTGTAACCGCTTGGGAGCCAATGACGACAGAATCTGCGCTGACCCTTCTGTGTCCTGCCCTGTCCTGTGTCCTGACCCCCTCCCCCACCTGTCTGGATGGACGTCCTCGGCCTCACCACTGTGGATGGGCCTCCTCGCCCCTGCCTGTCTCATCCAGCGGGATGGACCCCCCATGTGTCCACCCTACTGCATCCTTGCAGACTAGAACTACATCTGCAAATGGACGTCCATCAGTCCTGGTGCATCTATAGCCTGTCCGTCCGTGGGAGTGGATCTCTCCTTCACTGTGGTTCTCCCCGAGGTTTCTCCCTTTTCCCACTGGGTTTTGAGTTTTTCCTTGCCGAGAAGGAGGGTCTAAGGACAGGGGATGCCCAGGACGTTACTCATCCTCTTGCTGTTTATTTGACTGTTGTTTACATCCAACTGACTCTGTAAAGCCCTTTGAGATAACCTTGTTGTGATATTGGGCTATACAAATAAAATTGAATTGAATTGAATTCAGGAAGAGTGGGACAACATCCCCCAAGATAGGATCAGGAGGTGAATCCAGAGTATGCGCAAAAGGTGCACAGCCTGTGTTAGGGCTCAGGAAGGACACACCCAGTATTGAGGACATTGATCTGGACCATTTGGTCAATCTTTGACTTGCTGTGGATTAATAATGTTGCTTGTTGCTAAATGTGAACTTTGTAATTGGTGGTTATTCGTTTTCATGTACCCTTTTGGAAGTTTGAGCCCCTGCCCCTTTATAGCTCTCTGCACGGCCCTGCTCTGCATTGCTTTGAACAGATGGAGAGAACTAAGGGAGTTAAAAGGAAAGAAAACAAATCTGAAGTTGGCCGTCTTTAGGCAGGTGTAGAATGCTAATTTTCTTCATACATTTGCCTTGAACATTGTATTTTACTACAGTGGCTGTTGGTAGCTCAGTCAAACACTTAGTAATCACTTCTGCATTAGCCGCAGGGCTAGCTCTTTGACGTCGATAATATGTTTTATTTGGAACATTGTTTCAGTCACAAACTAAGACTGTGGTCAAGCCAGCCCTGATTCTCCTCTGCATGGTCCAGCCAGCCCCTAGTGCAGGCATCACCAAATGGAAGACCTCGGTCCGAACCTTTGACCAATCTGATAAATTCATGAGAATAGATCATTTTCATTAATTATGTTTTTCTGACAGTGGTGGCTATAGATAGCAGGTGCTGCTACTCCAGTTAATACGACAACAGCTTCACTCAGATGAGCCAATCAAATCGTTTCTTTACTCTGCGTGGCACACACACCAGAGCAGAGAGGAAGAAACAGTGATGACAGCATGTCTCACTCCAAAACAAGGAAAGTTGATGCGGAAAACTGTTGTTTTTAGGGCGATTTCACACTGCGTGTAAATGACTTTGCATGAAATGATTTATATTGATTACAACAAATTGTGATCCTGTAGCGCCTTCTTTAGTGTATGCTTTTATTTTGAAAGTCTCACATTTTCTTCTTCGTGTGTTTTTTTTTTTTGTTGAGTTACACTTCCGGCTTTTACCTGTTAGTGTGGAGCCGCGGAGTTGAGAATACGGTAAAATGTAAAATATAATTGATTTATATTGAGTATTTGTTTGAGACTTGTTTGAGCCATTTTGTATGCCTTTTGTTTGCTTTGTTTTGTTTGTGTATCTCCGTGTTTGTCCGGTTTACTGTTGTAATGTGTAGACGGAGCTAAACGTTGAGTAGCAAAGACGGCTTCATTGTGGACATTAGAGAGCGCCCTCGGAGAGCGGAGCGAGGTGCAGTGCTATGTTAATGTATTAATTATTGTGAATGTTTAGTGTGAATTGTTTGTTTCAATTGTATACTGTGTTATTTTGTGTTTTTTGTGTAGTTTTCACGGTGTCGCAAACTAAGATTAAAGCACCTGTAGGAAACGCTCTGGATCTGAGATTTTAATCCGAGGGACCGCTACACTGCGTACTTGAGTCTGTACAGTATTTGAATACATTCACACCTTTCCTGCAGATGTTACATTCACAAGCATGTACCACGGCCCATGCCCAAGTACGAGTGGGTGTTACAGGGCTGAAACAACAGGTGGAGGTGTGGAAGGAATTCTGTCGCTATTCAACAAACGTGGAAGTCAGTAGAAGACCTTAACTATCTGTTATTAGCCTGTTTTGAGGCAAAGAGATGATTCACCTCTGTTTACACTTTTTTATTTATTTTATTCTGAGGTTTCTGTTTTCTTTAATCTGAAATAAAGGCCTTCAGTGTATTTGCCTGGGACTACTTTTACTTGTGGTAAAAGATCTAGCTGTGCACTCTGTTAAATAATCCCTGCATTGAAAATTGACAATAAATATTGTTGAAACCCTATGAAAATGTGGACATAGGGGAAGGCACAAAGACACAAGTTGGACTTTGGTTCGGACATTTTACTTGCAGGAAATTTTAATAACTGGACTTCAGTGATTTTTAATCGAATACCCCTGCCCTAGTGTTTTTCATGTGCACTATTTATCTGATAATTACATTAAAGTAAGTTGGATAAAATGGTTTTAAGGCGTTTTTTTTATCATGAAATGAAATCGTTTTCCTCCAGTCTAGTATTTTTGGTATTATTACTTCATATACTATTAGCACAACAAACACTATGAACTACTTTTACTGTGTACTTTTGGAGTAATCATACTTCTAAATCCCCTCCAGGCTACCAAAGTGTTCTCATCTGAAATAGTGTAAAAGACTAAATTCAATGCTGAATAAAATAATTTTTTCCAATAAGCACCTCATGAATGCAGTATATTTGGTATTAGTACTTCATATACTATTAACACAAAAACTATGAACTACTTTTACTTGAAATACTTTCTGGTTTTCTAACATTTAATTGTAGCTTCTTTATATTTGGAATTATTCATTTTTATCATATTCATAACATTATTGTCACCTTTTTCATTTTAATCCATTTTAATATTTTGCACAAAATGCAGGGTTGGTATGGGTTCTTGAAATCCTTGAAAATGTTTGAAATTCAATGTTCAATCAAATATATTTATATAGCACCAAATCATAACAAAAGTTGTCTCATGACACCTTTCCTTTATTTTTACAGCTGGTCGAAACCAGACTGTTAAGCCAATTCACAGACACTAACAGAATCCTCCAGGAGCAAACAGTTGGTGTTAGTGTAGAGGAAAAACATCCTTTTAACAGGCAGAGACCTGGAGCAGACCCTGACTCCTGGAGGATGGTCATCTGCCTTGACCAGTTGGGGTTAAAGAGAGAGGGTTAAAAGAAGAGAAAGAGAGAGAGACTGGGGGAGGGGGGAGACACATAGATGCAGAACAAACTGAAATGGAACTGTTAAAAAGTAGAACAGCTGGTGTTAGTATAATTACAGATAACTAGAACTAATGTCCATAACTGTTAATATTACTACTATAAATACAATTACTAACAGTGGATATACAACTACTGCAACTGTTAGTACCAATAATAGAAACCTCCACCATCTGTGTAACTATATAATAAACACTATCACAACTATGTGGATAAATGAGTGATGAGGATGAAGGCAGGAGAGAAGGACCACAGCAGCAGGTCCAGAGATGATCCAGGAAAAACCTGTGAGGACATAAAATACAGAGACTCCAGGGAAGAAGTCAAGTCAGTAACGTGTTTGCTGGGGTGTGAATAGAGGAGGAGAGAGGAGGTCAGAGAAGAGGAGGAGCAGAGAGGAGGTCAGTGTATCATGATGAGTCTCCCAGTCTAAGCCTGTAGCAGCAGAACTAAGCCTGAGCCGCCCTAACTGTAAGCTTCATCCAAAAGGAATGTTTAAAGCCCACTTTTAAAGACAGGGTGTCTGCCTCCCGGACCGAGGCAGGGAGCTGGTTCCACAAAAGAGGAGCTTGATAGCTGAAGGCTCTAGCTCCTGTCGTACTTTTGGAGATTCTATGAACCACCAGTAAGCCTACATGTTGAGAGCGTAGCGGTCTAGATGGATTGTATGGAACTAAAAGCTCTTTCAGATAAGTAGGTGCCTGGCCATAAAGGACTTTGGAAGTGAGGAGGAGTATTTAAAGTCTGTCCTAGTTTTTACAGGGAGCCAGTGCAGAGAAGCCAACACAGGACAAATATGGTCTCTGATACTGGTTCGAGTCAGTACAAGTGAAAGTTATTTGGATGTTGAACGGGACTGTTCTCTATCGTATGAGAATATCTCTCCACTACATATAGAATATATGTTATGGGATTTACTGACATCCCCGCAGCTGACGTGAAAACTTCTTTAAGACACACCACGCCCACCGTGGCTTCCCCTGCGCCCTATAAATAGACCCAGCTGCGCAGGGAACAGCTGATTCTCTGATTTTCACTGCAGATCAGACAACGTGAGAGCGAAAAAGAGGGAGACGAACGGTGACTTTTTGTGCGATCCACATACCTTCGGGTAGAGAGCTGGTCTGTGTTAGACTCCTCTCAGGGTGAAAAGTTGCCTTTTTTTGCTTCCTGTATTTCTTTGGAGAAGTTGAGCTGAGGGTACTGAGCGTACAGCTGGTCTGAGGAAGCGACAAAGTCGCGGGTACAGCCAGCGTCCTCTCTCATATCTCCTCCTTTTTTCTTTTAGCGTGGGGAAGTTGTCCATTAGGAGGATTGTGCCGTATAGGTACAGCTGGCCGGAGATGCGACAAGTCGCGGGCACGGCCAGCATTTTCCTCCGGGACGGCTTTCTTGCCTTTTAAAAAAAAAAAAAAAAAAAAAAGTTGCTTCCTTGTATATTGTGTGTTGTGTCGGCAGTGGCACAACAGCGTCCAAAAGAAATAGCTTCTCTCCCCATAAAGCCCCATTCCGTGAGTCTATTCTTGAAAAAAGGGGAAGACTCACGAGGAAACAAACTTGAAGCTAACACACTTAGCAAACAAAACGCCATAAACTTTTCCGGGTCACGTGACGGTGACGTCACCGCAATGACGAGCCGGGAAAGTCCATTGTGCATGGGCTGTGGGGGGAGGATCCCCATAGACGATCCCCATGACATATGTGTTTATTGCTTGGGAGAGGAGCATGCATTGGCAGCAAGGGAGGATCCTGCTGCATGTATGAGTTGCTTTTGCATGTCAGCAAGGCAAAGGGAAGCACGTTGCCGGTTGTTTCATAGACAAGGCACAATACGGGAGACCCCTACTATAGGCCTACAGGCTGCCAAGCGGTTCAAGCCTATGGCTGTAGAAACTGGACAGGCTGGTATGGGCCCCAGTGCCGGCCCCCTGACTGTGTATGCAGTGGGGGGGGTGCGGTCTGTGTCCAGGTCTGGCCCAGCCGGGGTGGTACATTCTCCCCCAGGGCCCTCAGATGAGGAACGCCCCGCATCCCCATTTATAGACGTGGAGGGGGATGATGACGATGTTAACCTGTTTCCTTCAGAAGAGGAAGATAGGTTCGCTGCGGACCAGCAAGAGGAGGGGGAGCTCGATGAGAAGCGGTCTCCCCTCCTTCAAGGTCTTATTAGTAGAGCAGCAGCGGCTCTGGGGGTGGAAATGCCACCTATACAAGGGCTGGGCCCATCACGTTTTGATGATGATAAAGGGGGGTCTCAACCTTCAACGCGCTTCTTGGTGCCCCTCCTCTCAGACTTTGAGGAGGTGGTCAGGAAGCAGTTTAGAACCCCACGGGCAATGGGTCACTGGTCCGGGCTCTGTAGGGCCATGACTGCAGTTCACACTCCAGAGAGGATCGGCTGTGGGCCGCTACCCTCTGTGGATGCACCATTGGCGGCTCTGGTAGCTCCCTCACAGTCGGTTCTGGGGAAAGGGAAGAGCCAGAGCAAGAACTGCAAGGTGATGGACAGTTTGCTGGAAAAGATGCATGGGGCTATGGCAGTCCAGACAAAACTGGCCAACACGGCGGCCATATTGTCCCTGTATCAGCGGCACTTAGCCCAGCAGCTTTCAGAGGAGTCTGGGGGGCAGCTCATAGAGGAACTCCAACAGGTCTCCTCACTTCTCCCCAAGCTTCTGAGAGAGCAAGGGGAGGCTGCTGGCAAGGCCATGTCAGGTTTCTGGCAAGCACGCCGCCATCTGTGGTTGTCGCAGTCCCAGTTGCAGCCTGACGACAGGGCATGTCTACTCAGGCTGCCTGTAGAACCGACAGCTATGTTTGGGCCACAGGCGACGGTAATGATCCAGCAGGCGCAGGAGGCTCGTCGTGCGGCTCGAGAAATGTCAAATGCCATGAGGCAGGCCACGGGCTGGCAAGAGGTGCGTCGGCCACAGCAGGTGCACCGACAACAGCATCAAGCTAGTCAGGCCCAGTCGGATCTGAGGATCCAGCTGGAGGCAGGGCGACGCAGCAGGAGAGGACAAAGAGGGCGTGGGGGCAAAGCTCCCCAGGGCCCCAAGTCTCTGTCCTGACGCCATTTTTCCCACTTTCCGCCCAAACCCTCAGGGGCCTCAGGTGGCATGGGAGTCCCTGGGGTGGAGTCCCTGGGGTGGACCCCTGGGTTGTTTCAACAATGACTCGGGGGTATCGTCTTCAGTTTTTGAGCGCCCCCCCTGTGACTTCAGTACCTGCTTTTACCATCGTGGCAGATCACCAATACAGAGAGATCTTGCGCTCAGAGGTGTCCAGTCTCCTGGCCAAGAGGGCCATCAGAGAAGTGGGGCACGAAGACAGGCGGATGGGGTTCTATTCGCGTTATTTTCTGACCCCAAAACGCGACGGGACACTCCGGCCCATTTTGGACCTCAGGGGCCTGAACAAGTTTCTACGGCCCCTGAAGTGCAAGATGTTGTCCATACCGCGGGTGAAGCAAGCAGTCCTTGTGGGAGACTGGTTCGCAACAGTCGACCTCAAGGACGCGTATTTCCAAATTCCAATATGGGAGGGCCACAGAAGATTCCTCAGGTTTGCCTTCGACGGCAAAATCTTCGAATTCTGTGTCCTCCCCTTTGGGATATCGCTGGCTCCCCGCACATTTACCAGATGCATGGATGCGACCCTAGGCCCTCTGCGGCGGCAGGGTCTCAGAATACTGAATTACCTGGACGATTGGCTTATATGCGCTCAGACAGAGGAGCAATGTCATTGCCATGTCCAGATGTTGTTGATGCACATCCAGTATCTGGGTCTGCGCATCAACGACAAAAAGTGCAATCTGCAGCCATCTCAGGCCATCCAGTTCCTCGGTATGTGGCTGGATACCAGGACTGGGTTGGTGGCATTGACTCCGGCCAGACAGGATTCCCTCAGGGAATGTCTGGAGCTCTTTTACCTGGGGGCCAGGGTCACTTGGAAGCTGTGTCTTCGCCTGTTAGGCCTCATGGCCGCTGCTGTTCAGGTGGTGCCACTAGCTCTCCTGCACATGCGGCCAGTACAGAGGTGCCTATACGGCTTGGGGCTCTGCCCTCAGAGGCATCGACGGGCGTCGGTGCTTGTTACCGGGAGGTTGTGCACAGCTCTCAGGTGGTGGAAGGTCTCAGAGAACTTGGCGAGAGGCAGCAGGCTGGGTCCTGTGCTGCGGCGTCAGGTGATCTCGGTGGATGCATCCCTCGTAGGTTGGGGTGCTGTCCACGAAGGAGGGCAATCCACCTGGCCCTGGTGCATTTCCTCCCAGTATTACAGGGCTGCCACGTGCTTGTAAGAACCGACAGCACCACGGCAGCTGCGTACATCAACAGACAGGGAGGCACAGGCTCTCTGCGCCTGAGCAGGATAGCACACAGACTGTGGACGTGGGCATACAAGCAGTTCCTGTCACTCAGGGCAATGCATGTGCCTGGTGTGGTAAATGTGGCGGCGGACCTCCTTTCCAGGAGGGGACCGCATCCAGGGAACTGGAGGCTCCATCCGGCAGTGGTGGAGGAGATCTGGCACCACTTTGGAAGAGCGGTGGCCGACCTGTTTGCCTCGAAGGAGAATGCTCACTGCCCACTGTATTACTCCATCGAGAGAGACTCGCCTCCCCTGGGCTGCGATGCCATGGTGCACCAGTGGCCTCAGGGGCTGCTCTATGCTTTTCCCCCGTTCAGCCTCCTGCCGAACCTGCTGCAGAGGATCAGTCAGGAGGAAGTTCAGGTGGTTCTGGTGGCACCGGATTGGCCACACATGACATGGTTCTCATGGGTGACACCGCTGTTGCACGGGACACCATGGAAGCTCCCGGTTCGCCGGGACTTGCTGAGCCAGGCGCAGGGGACGCTGTTCCACCCGTTTCCACAGGGGCTGGATCTATGGGCCTGGCCACTGAGAGGGCCGGCTTATTAGAAATGGGGCTATCTGGTTCAGTGGTTCATACCCTGCAGAATGCTCGGGCTCCATCGACTAGGGCAGCATACTCCTATCGGTGGGAGCTGTTTGTGTCATGGTGCAAGGCCAACCAGGTCGACGCAATGTCATGTTCGGCTCCGGAGGTACTCAAATACCTGCAAGGTCTCCTTGAGTCAGGTAAATCTAGCTCCACCCTGAGGGGTGTAGTAGCAGCCATAAAAGCCTCTCGTGTTGGTGCGGCTAAGCTTACAGCACAGGATGCTAGCCTCGTAGCACAATTCCTCAAGGGGGCACAGAGGCTGGCGCCACGCCATAGGCCGACCATCCCGACATGGGACCTGAGCAGGGTCCTGTCAGCTTTGGGACAGGTGCCCTTTGAGCCCCTGGGAACTGTGAGCCTTCAGTGGCTGTCACTCAAGCTGGCTTTCCTCCTTGCAATTACATCTGCTAAGAGGATAGGGGAACTGCATGCTCTCTCTGTGCAGGAGAGTTGCTGCCGCTTCCTTCCTGAGGATGCAGGGGTTATCCTCCGTCCGAACCCGGCATTCTTACCTAAGGTGCTCACTGATTTTCACATAAATCAATCAGTGGAACTGCGAGCCCTTAGGCCTTCCCAGGGGGCAGGCGGGGGTCCACAATGGTCAGCGCTGTGCCCGGTTAGGGCACTCAAGATTTACATTCAACGGACAGCTGCATTCAGGAAGACCGATCAGCTGTTCGTCTGTTTCCAGCCTCAGCGTCGGGGGGAGCCGGTGTCTAAGGCTAGGCTTTCTCACTGGGTGGTGGAGGCTATCCACCGAGCATACAGTGAGACAGGTGAGCCGGCGCCGGAGGGAGTGAAAGCGCACTCTACACGAGGCGTATCCACCTCCTGGGCCTTGTGGCGGGGAGCTGCCCTCTCAGACGTATGTGCAGCAGCCACATGGGCTACGCCTAATGCTTTTGCCAGATTTTATAGTTTGAATGTGGCCACCCGTACCTCCTTTGGGGAGCGTGTGCTGGGGGCCATGTCAACCTAAACACTGATTCACTGTGCCCCTGGCCAGTAGACCTCGGGCCTGGCCAGGGTGATGTCAAGATCCAAGTCAGTGGCCTTGCAGAGTGTGGGCCATCTGAGTGACCTCTTCCTTGTACCCAGCCCTTGCGTCTGGCAGGGTTGGGTATGCAAGGATCACGTACAGCTGGTGGTGGGCACATAGCGTCTTGCGGTGTCGCCACCTTATAGGCGTACGTATTGTATATAGTTCTGTGGTGATTTTGTACACACTGTAAATAATGTGCACTCGGGGTGGTGACGTCTCATTCGATACTACCTCATGGGGTTGCTATTGGAGCGGTGTCTGCTCTGTCTCCTTGGGACCCTCACGGGGTGTCTTACAGAGCCCATAACATATATTCTATATGTAGTGGAGAGATATTCTCATACGATAGAGAACGTTGGGTTACGGTGTAACCCTGGTTCTCTGAGAATAGAGAATATCTCTCCACATCGAGGCCGCTCGGGACCCGTTCAAATCAGAGTGAATCAGCTGTTCCCTGCGCAGCTGGGTCTATTTATAGGGCGCAGGGGAAGCCACGGTGGGCGTGGTGTGTCTTAAAGAAGTTTTCACGTCAGCTGCGGGGATGTCAGTAAATCCCATAACATATATTCTATATGTAGTGGAGAGATATTCTCTATTCTCAGAGAACCAGGGTTACACCGTAACCCAACGTTCGGTTATGCAGTGCAACAGTAGAAAATTACATGTCATTCACTGAAAATATGTAGTTTTCTCTCTATTTTACAATAAAAATAAAGCTATTAAGACAGTATAATGTGCATGTGGTATATTTATTGATGTGATCACATTTTACTTAACCCTTTAACCCCTGAGCCATGATTCCAGGTAATCGTGCTGCTGTGAATTGTCTTCTGTTTCAGTGTCATAAAAGCTGCTGTGAGTATGGACTTGTGTTCCTTGTCTTCAGTGGTTGTACTTTGCTGTGTCTTTTAGAGTCAAAACGGTGGAATTGAAGAAAAAGACAAAGTGAGGAATTGAAGTTTGACAGGTTTTGACTAAATAAGGCACTCAGAATGTACATCAGTACGAGATTTAGGATGTTGAACATGAACTGTGAACTGGAACACACTGAACAAGAACAAGTATTTGAAGTTTGGCCCAGTAGTTTTTGTTTTTTCTAAATCAGTCCAGGTGCTTTTTGGCACTTAATTGAACTCCAAAAAGTAGTTACATGGTCAAAACTCAGTAAAAAAAAAAAAAAAGAAAATTACATAAAGAAAAATCACTACAACACTGTAAACAACAGTAAAGATGAAAAACCACAAGGAAAACAAAAAAAGCCAAAACCATCTATTTTTATAGTAAGTCACTCTCACTCACTGATCTGTGTTTTGCCCCCCCCATTACACAGGCGGCGGGGGATGCACTGAGCATGCTCAGATGTCTATGGAAACACCAAGGTCTATTTGATCAACATGTTTGGAAATTTTTCCTATTGAGCAAACGGTTGAAATTTTATGAATATTTAAAATAAATCATACATTCAGAACACTCACCACAGACACATCAGAGGTTAAAGAGTTCATTCTGCCTATACCACAGGTGTCAAACATGCAGTCCGGGGGCCAAATCCGGCCCGCCAAAGGGTCTAGTCCAGCCCTTGGGATGAATTTGTGAAATGCAAAAATTACACTAAGATATTAACAATCCGTTTAGTTCAGGTTCCACATTCAGACCAATTTAAGCTCAAGTGGGCAGGACCAGTAAAATGGTATCATTATGATCAATAAATACTCACAATTCCAAATTTTTCTCTTTGTAAATGTAAATATTTTCATGTATTTACACTCAAATAAAGTATGATTTTGCAAAAAATGTGAATAACTTGAAATGCCTTAAGAGAAGTAAGGACAATTTTAACAATATTCTGCCTGATATTAAATGTTTTGTTTATTTGCAAATCCACTGTGATCTGTAAGTTATAATGTACATGTAGAAATGATAAACTGAGACAGAATATTGTTAAAATTACACTTATTTTTTCAGTTTGTTCATGTTTTTCACATCTTTTGAAAGGATAGTTAAAGATGTAAACCTTTTCATGATGTAAATTAACTTTTTTTTCTCTAAAACATAGAGAAAAGTTCGGAGTTGAAATTATTTCTATATTAATCTGTTATTATTTTACTGGTCAGGCCCACTGCAGATCAAATTTAGTCGAATCTGGCCCCTGAACTAAAATGAGTTTGACACCCCTGGTCTATATTAATAAACGTCAAATCATGGTTAACATTATTTGTCACTGATACCTGACCTTATGTTTCGATGCCAGCTGAGCTGAAGTGATAACACACAAAACCTCCAGTACCACAAAAACATGACACACTGCACTGTTCTGTGTCTGCTTTTTTCTTCAGGAGCGTTTCTAGAAGGTAAGAATGGAATCGACAGATTCTGATCATGCAGATGCAGTTTCATGAAAATAAGAGATGGTTCGAAGACTCCAGAGGTGAAGCATTTATCTACAATGTTTTGTTTCTGAAACAAGCAGCAAGAATGACAGGAGATTTAGCAGAGTTTTTTTTAGCTTCACTAAAACAACAGTATGGTATGTCAGGTGGAAGGCAAGAGTTCAGGTATGAGTGTAAGATCAAATGCTGTGAGTTCATTTTCCACTGCAAACAAATATTCTATTAGTTATTATTATGTATTATAACTTGGATAAATGTATCAGTTTATATTCCTTATTAGATAGAAAAGGCATTGTTTGGTTATTTGACTTTTGGTTAACGGTACAAAGAGAGAGAGGGCTTTATTTGTTTGTATTCTTATTAGTATTTTCTCATATTTAGGTCATTTTTCCCATCTAGTTTAATATAAAACATTTGTGTATGATTGTCAGTGCACAGAGGGAGAGATGAAAGAAAAGAAGGAGAGGAAAGAGTGTAAGATCAGGAAGAACAACGTAAGAAAACAGACAGAATAGTGGCAAATCAGTAACTGTTCAGCTGAGAAAGAAAAACATTCCATTCACAATATAATTTTTTATATACATCATGGAAGTTTTGTGTTCTTCCTACATTAAATGCTTTGTAGAAGCATATGTACTCTTCACATATATTAGTGGACTTTATTCTGAACAGGACACAAGTTTATTTTTATTTATGTATTTGTATTATATAATACAGACAAGAATGAAAGAGGCAGAGACAAACATTGAAAATGTAAATGTCTGTTAATGTGTTTTACATGTTGTGCATTGAATTTCAAATAAAAGTCCAAAAAATAAATCCAAGGTTCATTTTTAGTATTTCTGGTGCTCACTATAGGGGCTGTTTTACTCCAGAAACAGACATGTACTGTTTATGTGCATATGTTGAGGAGCTGCTGTATCGAAATGAGATGGCCTCCTTCAGAAATTAGCGTTAGGATATATTTATTTTATGATTCCAATCCATTCCTCTTTTACTGTGACTCAGCATTTAAACCAGGGGTGTCAAACTCATGTTAGTTCAAGGGCCACATAAAGCCCAATATGACCTGTAGTGGGCCGGATCATTAAAATAATAACACAATAATACATAAACAATATCAATTCCAAAATTTGTATGTCTAATTTCTATGTTTTAGAGGGAAAAAAGGAAGATTACATTATTAATTTTTTTACATCTACAAACTATCCTTAAAAAAATGTGGAAAAACATGAACAAACCATGACCAAAATGAAATTTATTAAGAAAAAAAGTGTAATTTTAACAATTTATGCCATTATTTGGCCTCAGCTTCTCATTTTCACATGTTCATTACAACATACAGATCACAGTGGATCTACAAATACACAAAACATTTAATAACAGACAGAATATTGGTACAATTACTCTTAAATCTCTTAAGACACTTCAGGTTGTTCATGTTTGTTCAGGTTTTTCACATTTTTTGTAAAAAGCTAGTCTGTAAATGTTAACATTTTTGTGTAGTTTTACTTTTTTTTTTTACACTAAAACAAAGAGAAAAGTATGTGGTTTTCGTTATTTGTAGTTTATTATGATAGTATTTTGCTGGTCTGACCCACTTTTAATGGAATTGAACTAAATTTATTTTGACATCCTTGATCGTTGATATCTTCAGTGTAATTTTTTTATTTCAGTAATTCATCCTGCGGGCCAGATTGGACCCTTTGGCGAGCCAGTTTTGGCCCCCGGGCCGCATGTTTGACACCCTTGATTTAAACTTTTATCAGATTTGATGGTTTAGTCACAGAATTCCTCCTACCCCGAAAATGCTATGCTTTTCTTTCACAAATGTGGGAATGAAGGTCTGAAATTGTGTTAAAATATACAAAACAGTGAAATTTCTTTTGCATAGTTGCAGGACTCTGGGTGCTCAGCTCCCCTAAACCTCTGATCCTAGATCAGCCCCTGGGTTAACTTCATTGATTGCTTCATATCAGCACTATTAAAATATTAATAAGTGCTGTGGATGCTGCACTTATGAGACACACTGGTTTAATATTCCCAGAGGAAATATGAACACAAATGTCTGTCCATTCAGGATTTAAGGGTCTATTTTCACTATCAACATCTTTTGCTTAGTTTTTATAGATCGTCATTTCCTTTTACGTCACTTCACTGGTCTCACTCCACCTGTTTTCTGGATTCTTAATAGGGTATGAGATGCTTCGATCAGGCAAGCTGCCACACGACACATTCCAGATGATACTGTCTGGCACTGAAGCAACCTCACCGGTTCACATAGAAGTGTCCCACCACCGGCTGTAGGTCCGGGTTCCATATGGGACAGCTTCTGGGTCCGGTCTGGTAGTGACCTCTGCAATAAAGCATAAAATGTCGCAAATTTATCAATCACGTCACAAGAGTCATAAAATGTAGAATTCACAGTGAAAGTACTACCGTAAACTGTCATGTTGGACTGTTCCATTAGGCGGTGAAACAGATGAAACTTACGCATGACGTGATGTAAATATAAAGGTTTAAAGATCAAAACAACACATATACATATCATACTTTATAGAGAATTCTCCACTTAAATTCAATATTTATTCTGAATATTTATATTTGTGCATGACATAACGTTTGACATAATTATTTCCATATCAATGACCCACATTTAAAACCTATTTGCCAAGGACGTGCGCAGGATTATAGAGGGGCAGGGGCTCAAAGTCACAAAAGAGCAGTATGTGTGCGCCAAATTTTTTTCAGGGCTTAATAACACAATATGTGGCTTAATGTAAAATTAATAAAATAGCCATAGATAACAACAACAACATAGCTGTGTATATTGTGTAGCTGTGAGTGATGCACTTGCTGTTTCTCTTGTGTCATCAAATTATTGTCAAAATGTATCATAATACTGAGGTTTGGAGGACACGCGATTCAGCTGCAATTCTACAAAGCTATAAAACATTGGCTTATCAGGCTATATATTGTTGAAGATAAAGATTGTAACACATGAACATTCAACTGTGAAACATTGAACATTGACAAAAATATAGAAATAAATACTAGAAAAACAGTCCTGTTTAGTCTGTAGTTCAGCCTGCATGCCTACAGGACTGCAGTCAACATGTTGATCTCAATGATTTGTTGTTGATGTAGCATAGCTAACATAGTCTGAGACCTGAGATGAGCTACACAATAAACTAGAACAATTTCCCAACTCCCCAAAACTGAGTCATAACTTCCAAACTGGTAAGCTAAGGCTAATATGATATTTTCCCAAGGTGCACATCAACACAGCTTTCATTTAAATAGTAATAATAATAATAAAAAAATAAATAAAAAAAATAGTCCAGGCTCCACATAAAACAGTCCTACTGTGACTGCTGTTTGAGTTTCCTGTTCCTACTGTAGACACATTCACAGCAGCAAAGGCAAAATAAACTCAATATCTGGACATACATGTAAATTGTCAGTAAAATCAAGTGGAGTGGATGATTCCTCCTGTTTCCGCTGTGATTCAATACATTCAAGTAATTTTAGGGGGGGCTTGATAGGCCACAAAGGTTGAAGTCAATCCACTGTTCTGTCTCATCTGTGCAGGAGTTACACATAGACTGGAGATGTGACCACAGTTTGTACCTCTCTCTCTCTCTCTCTCTCTCTCTCTCTCTCTCTCTCTCTCTCTCTCTCTCTCCGTACATGCATGTGAGCGTGCAGCATAGGGAAGCCCCGCCCCTCAGTGAGAGACAGCAGACAGACAAGCATCAGACTCAACACACAGACAATACCATGACGCGCTATAACTAGGAAGTGCGTACGGTAGATAACCGTGGCGTTTTTATACAGCTGTTTTCTTTTACAACTAAAAGGGCACTTTTTCTTCGAGGCAAAAAGGGCAGGGGCTCAAGCTCCCTTTGGGCACTATGTATGCACGTGCCTGCTATTTGGTTCTGACCACCTGGTTTAGCTGAAGTTGTTTATTCGGGCGATTGTGATTTAAAGCCACTGAAAACATGTCCCATCAACGAGTTGTGTGTCTTCTTCTGTGCTTTGGAGCCGTCATTAAAGGTCAGACACAAATGCATTTCACTCTATTTAATAGTAAATAGATAGTTTTGAAGTCTGTGTTTGGTGTTGATAGGATGACATTAACTCAGGGAAGTTTTGTTTTCTTGCATCTGTAATGAGCCCCTCCTCCATCATCAGCTGTGGTAGAACTGTTCCCACTGATATGGAGGCTGAAGCTAAGGATAGAAATAAAAGCAGCTGAGTTTGTGTGAACAAATACTTCCAATAGGCATGGGCTGAATATTCAGTAATAATGTGTGTACAGTAGATAAAAAGAAGGTACACAAATGCAAATGACTGGCTGAGGAATATCAGTGAAAAAATAAACAACAAAAAAATATTGTGGCATGTTTGCCACAGTGCATTATGGTAGTGGGTACTATGTTGTAAATGTGTTATTTTTATGCTCAAGAATTCAGCGGGGTTGTTGTGTTAGTACTAGTTTTGACTTAATATGTGTATGGCAATGCTTATTGGACTTTTTGTTTATTTTTTTCTGTATTTTTTGTAATTTGTAAAGTTGCACCCTGAGTGAGAGCCATTGGCAGAACAATCTGTATCCTGTTGTGATATTTTGTTCCTAAATTGTTCTGGTGTCATCATGCCAATGATGCAATTCTTTATGAAGAATTATAATATTAGAAATATTAGAATTATTATTGTGTCAATGACTTATGTATGACTCAACACTGTTGACATTTAAATTTAACAAAGACTATAAACTGCAGACTTGCAGTTCCTTTCTCCTGTTCAAATATCATGGACGTCACAATGTTATTAGTGGTCAAATCTGGCAAAGACTGCAACCTTTCATACACTTTGTGATACAGTTTTTACTTCCTTTCCAACTCTAACCCATGTCACAATACTATTACATTTAAATATGACATCAATGTACTTTCAAATAACTTACATATTTCAGCAGCATTAAATAAATGTATTATGGAATTACTTTGTGATTATTACTGTCATTGCTGGTATTTTAAATATGCCTTATATCAGTACAGTTAATACAATGAAGATTGAGTAACTTACCACATAAACACATAATTCTACAGAAGACATCCTACACTGACTCACTGATTTCTAAAGAGCAATAACGTGACTATGACTATGCTGGTTTTACTGGTGAATCAGTGTTGTAGAAGATGACGGTGTTTGTATTTTACCTGTGTGAAGTTGGCCCCCCACCCAATGAAAATCTCTGGATAAATATTCTCATTTGTTTGTGCTTCGTTAGTGCTGGTTTGTGCAGTTAAAATTTTCATTTCTGCTATTATAGTTTTATAGATATTAGAAGATTTCTTTTCAGCTGATTGGCCAGAAATCAGATTTTGCAGAGGGTTGTAAATCCTATGCTGAGAAGCTAAAACTTGGAAAAACATGCAATATTAGATGTGAAATTCCTACACCACTAACTTTTTTTCCACAGGTGTACTTCAGGTTCAAACCTGTCCACCCCCCACTAGTGGTAAAATTGTCAAGTCTCATGATGCTCCATTTACATAAATTGGGAACAAAACTACTGAACAAAACACTTACTTTGCATTGCTTTTTTATTTAAATTTCAAACATTGTTGACAGGACAACTCTACCAGGTAAACAAGGAAGAGGCATCAACAGGTTATGATCACGTAAGACCATCGTGACAGCTGTGATTAACACAGTAAAAGCAAGGTGGAATCCAGTGCAAATGTAGCTCCTGTAAAAATACATTAAAGACCATTTCGGGTGAATTTGTAGCGGGGGGGTGCACAACGTCATCAGCTGAAAATAAATGTAATATCTATAAAACCATAACAGCGCAAACAAAACTTTTAAACAGCACTAACTAGCACAAACAAACACAAACATTTCCACTCAATTTAGAGGAAGTGGGGGGGCTGTGTGACGTCATCGGCTGAAAATAAATCTATAAAACCATAATAGCACAAACGACAATTTTAATTGCACAAACCAGCACTAACGAAGCACAAACAAACGCCAGTATTTTGGTTAATTTTGGAGCAAGTGGGGGGGCTGGCTGATCTCTGAATGACCTATAAAAGAATTGTTAATAACTCAATAACTATAATAACACAAACAAAATTTTTAACTGCACAAACCAGCACTAACGAAGCACAAGCGAATGAGAATATTTATCCAGAGATTTTCGTTGGGTGGGGGTCCAACTTCACGCAGGTTTCCATTTTCACTACGGAGCCTCTGAACGTCCAAATGGGTCATATCTGATGACCATGAAAGATGACAAACTGCATTTTACACCAATTATTTGCATGTGTTGATAGGATTAGTGGATCAACAGGTATTAAACCATTTAGATCAGTAGATGGTTTTGGTCACTGGTGGATGTTTGGGTCTTTATGGGTTAAACCTGTAAAAGCAAACATGTCATATGTCTTTTCTCTGATTTTTTTTCTTTTTTTTTATTCTTCCTCATATTTCCACATAAGTAAACACTTATGGCTCTGAGAGACTCATTTATGAGATGTCTTTACTTATCACTACTTTGTGAGAGTCATTTAATTTATTCCCAAACTGTATTTGCTCAAAACATTACATATTTATTTGTGTTTTCCTTCATTCAGGTGTAAATGCTCAGGTTCGGAATACTTCAGTGAAGGTAGGAGGTGAAGCCTTCCTCAACTGTCATCTCATGAAATCTGAAGATGTTGTACGAGTCACATGGCAGAAGATTTCACCTCAGATTAATCTGGCCATCAGTGACAAGTACTTTAACCAAACAGTCAATCCAGCGTTCAGAGACAAGGTGGAGTTTAAAGATGCTGGACTGCAGAACAGCACCATAATTATCAAGAATGTGAAGCAGCAGGATGAAGGATGTTATAACTGTCTGTTTAACATCCAACACCAGAGGGCTATCATCTGCAAAACCTGCCTCCAGATCTATGGTAAAAACCTTCCTGCATCATTGAATGTGTGTTTCTTTTCTTTGATACCAGTGGAAATTCCTGCTCTTGAACCCACTCATGTATGTTCATGTGTTTTCCTTGCAGAGCTGAATGAACCTGTTCTACATGTCAGTAAATCGTCCTCTACTGCAGAGTTCATTGTGTCCTGTTCAGCCACTGGTCGACCTGCTCCCACTGTCACTCTGAGTGTCCAGGGACAAAACTTTTCACACACCAGTACCGTCAGAGTCCCCAACACTAACGGTACAGTGACGGTCAACACTACAGCTGTACTGTCAGGTCTGCACAGAACCAGTACTAGAGTTAGATGTTCAGTCCGACTGGCCTTTGGTTCTGAGACAGAGGTGTTTACAACCATTCCTGGTAAGAAATGTTTTCAAAGACACACACTTATAGTCTGGTGATTAGTTTCTTTTCATGGTTTGTTTTTTTTTCCCCAGGTTTTGATGAGGAACGTTCACCCAGTGACAGTGATGACAGTAAGTTCAGTCCACATGGACTCAGACCACTAACTCTTCTGTTATGTTGTTACTTTATAAATGTTAAAGGTTTGTTTTCCTTTTTTTCTCACAGGTTTGACCAGGATCAGAGTGCCTGTGGTTCTGGTCTGTGCTGGTGCTGTTGCTGTCGTCATCACATCTTTGTTCAAAAAACATATGAAATGGTACTTTTCATGTTTCAACTCAGTGTCCACTTTTTATAATTATTAACTTGGGTGATTCACTGAGACAGATGTTTAACACCACACACAGATACATCACTGACACATGCTGAACTTGGACTTTTCTTCATCTTTCAGTCTTTCTCACAGTGACCATGAGGAGAATGAAGATGAGGAAGTGGGAATGGAACTCAAAGACACTCACAAGTAAGTCTTTATAATATATTTATAATAGAATTGTACAGGATTTATGGTTTAATATTTCATCTGTGAAACTTTGCAAAATCAAATTCAGGTGCAGTCCACATTTCATGATTTCATACTGAATATTCAGCTGTTGTTTCCATAGTAACAGCTGCTCAGTTTTATTTCGCAACAGAAATACTGTACAAATAACATTACAGTAAAGTGCTTGTAATTCTACTGTGTTTTTGCTGGACCAGAACGCCATCAACCAGAACACCGCTGAAGGAGGAGAATGAAGTAACTTCCACTGATTCTTTGAGGCAGAGGGGATCTGCTGAGGAGCATCAACCAAGGGCCAACCCAGAGCAGAAAACCCCAGCAGTAAAAGACTGAATCTGTAGTGTCAAAAGTAAGAAGACTTGGTTGAACATCTTTAAAGGTCCTGTGCACACGTTCTATGTGATCTTGAAAAAGTCTCATTTTTATATAGTAGACTGTAGTCTGCAATTTATAATGAGATTATCAGCACCAAAATAGGTTATATCCAAATGCTGTTTCCAGCTTCCCTGGTCGGGTCGGACAAGACTGGACTGATTTATGGCAGACTTACATCACTATGACAACACCACACCCACCGGCAGAGTTTAGCTGTGAGAAGTAAGCTGAACGAGTGAGGAGTAAAATCTGTCCTTTTTCCTAAAGAAAGGGATTTCTGGGATTTATTTTGTTGTAATGGTGGACACTGGAACTGGAGCTGGACTGGCAGAAAGCTGGCTAAAACACCAGTAAACCTCTGCATTGCTTTGAACCGATGGAGAGAACTAAGGGAGTTAAAAGGAAAGAAAACAAATCTGGAGTTGGCCGTCTTCCTTCTAGACAGGTGTAGAATGCTCATTTTGTTCAAACATTTGCCTTGAACATTGTATTTTACTACAGTGGCTGTTGGTAGCTCAGTCAAACACTTAGTAAACACTTCTGCATTAGCCGCAGGGCTAGCTCTGTGACGTCGATAATATGTTTTATTTGGAACATTGTTTCAGTCACAAACTTAGGCTGTGGTCAAGCCAGCCCTGATTCTCCTCTGCATGGTCCAGCCAGCCCCTAGTGCAGGCATCACCAAATGGAAGACCTCGGGCCAAACCTTTGACCAATCTCTGATAAATTCATGAGAATAGATCATTTTCATTAAGTATTTTTTCCGACTGTGGCGGCTATAGACAGCAGGTGCTGCTACTCCAGTTAATACGACAACAGCTTCACTCAGATGAGCCAATCAAATCGTTTGTTTACTCTGCGTGGCACACACACCAGAACAGAGAGGAAGAGACAGTGATGACAGCATGTCTCACTCCAAAACAAGGAAAGTTGATGCGGGAAACTGTTGTTTTTAGGGCGATTTCACACTGTGTACCCAAGTCTGTACAGTATTTGAATACATTCACACCTTTCCTGCAGATGTTACATTCACAAGCATGTACCACGGCCCATGCCCAAGTATGAGTGGGTGTTACAGGGCTGAAACAACAGGTGGAGGTGTGGAAGGAATTCTGTCACTATTCAACAAACGTGGAAGTCAGTAGAAGACCTTACCTATCTGTTATTAGCCTGTTTTGAGGCAAAGAGCTTATTCACCTCTGTTTACACTTTATTTATTTTGTACTGAGGTTTGTGTTTTCTTTAATCTGAAATAAAGGCCTTCAGTGTATTTTCCTGGGACTACTTTTACTTGTGGTAAAAGATCTAGCTCTGCAGTCTGATAAACATTCCCTGCATTGAAAATTGACAATAAGTATTGTTGAAACCCTTTGAAAATGTGGACATAGGGGAAGGCACAAAGACACAAGTTGGACTTCGGTTTGGGCATTTTACTTGCAGGAAATTTTAATAACTGGACCTCAGTGATTTTTAATCGAATACCCCTGCCCTAGTGTTTTTCATGTGCACTATTTATCTGATAATTACATTAAAGTAAGTTGGATAAAATGGTTTTAAGGCATTTTTTTATCATGAAATGAAATTGTTTTCCTCCAATCTGGTATTTTTGGTATTATTACTTCATATACTATCAGCACAACAAACACTATGAACTACTTTTACTGTGTACTTTTGGAGTAATCATACTCCTAAATCCCCTCCAGGCTACCAAAGTGTTCTCATGTGAAATAGTATAAAAGACTAAATTCAATGCTGAATAAAATAAGTTTTTCCAATAAGCACCTCATGAATCTAGTATATTTGGTATTAGTACTTCATATACTATTGGCACAAAAACTATGAAGTACTTTTACTTGAAATACTTTCTGGTTTTCAAACATTTAATTTTAGCTTCTTTTTATTTGGAATTATTAGTTTTTATCATATTCATGACATTCTACTCACCTTTTTAATTTTAATACATTTAATATTTTGCACAAAATGCAGGGATGGTATGGGTTCTTGAAATCCTTGAAAATGTCTGAATTTCAATGTTCAATCAAATTTTTATTTATATAGCGCTAAATCATAACAAAAGTTGTCTAATGACACTTTCCTTTTAGAACTAGTTGAAACCAGACTCTTAAGCCAATTCACAGACACTAACAGAATCCTCCAGGAGCAAACAGTTGGTGTTAGTGTAGAGGAAAAACATCCTTTTAACAGGCAGAGACCTGGAGCAGACCCTGACTCCTGGAGGATGGTCATCTGCCTTGACCAGTTGAGGTTAAAGAGAGAGGGTTAAAGGAAGAGAAAGAGAGAGAGACTGGGGGAGGGGGGAGACACATAGATGCACAACAAACTGAACTGGAACTGTTAAAAAGTAGAACAGCTGGTGTTAGTATAATTACAAATAACTAGAACTAATGTCCATAACTGTTAATACTACTGCTACTACAAGTAAAAGTACTAACAGTGGATATACTACTACTGCAACTGTTAGTACCAATAATAGAAACCTCCACCATCTGTGTAACTATATAATAAACACTATCACAACTATGTGGATAAATGAGTGATGAGGATGAAGGCAGGAGAGAAGGACCACAGCAGCAGGTCCAGAGATGATCCAGGAAAAACCTGTCAGGACATAAAATACAGAGACTCCGGGGAAGAAGTCAAGTCGGTAACATGTGTTTGCTGGGGTGTGAATAGAGGAGGAGAGAGGAGGTCAGAGAAGAGGAGGAGCAGAGAGGAGGTCAGTGTATCATGATGAGTCTCCCAGTCTAAGCCTGTAGCAGCAGAACTAAGCCTGAGCCGCCCTAACTGTAAACTTCATCCAAAAGGAGAGTTTTAAGTCCACTTTTAAAGACAGGGTGTCTGCCTCCCGGACCGAGGCAGGGAGCTGGTTCAACAATAGAGGAGCTTGATAGCTGAAGGCTCTAGCTCCTGTCGTACTTTTGGAGATTCTATGAACCACCAGTAAGCCTACATGTTGAGAGCGTAGCGGTCTAGATGGATTGTATGGAACTAAAAGCTCTTTCAGATCAGTAGGTGCCTGGCCATAAAGGACTTTGGAAGTGAGGAGGAGTATTTTAAAGTCTGTCCTAGTTTTTACAGGGAGCCAGTGCAGAGAAGCCAACACAGGACAAATATGGTCTCTGATACTGGTTCGAGTCAGTACAAGTGAAAGTTATTTGGATGTTGAACGGGACTGTTCGGTTACGCAGTGCAACAGTAGAAAATTACACGTCATTCACTGAAAATATGTAGTTTTCTTTCTATTTTACGATAAAAATAAAGCTATAAAGACAGTATAATGTGCATGTGGTATATTTATTGATGTGATCACATTTTACTTAACCCTTTAACCCCTGAGCCATGATTCCAGGTAAACATGCTGCTGTGAATTGTCTTCTGTTTCAGTGTCATAAAAGCTGCTGTGAGTATGGACTTGTGTTCCTTGTCTTCAGTGGTTGTACTTTGCTGTGTCTTTTAGGGTCAAAACGGTGGAATTAAAGAAAAAGACAAAGTGAGGAATTGAAGTTTGACAGGTTTTGACTAAATAAGGCACTCAGAATGTACATCAGTACGAGATTTAGGATGTTGAACATGAACTGTGAACTGGAACACACTGAACAAGAACAAGTATTTGAAGTTTGGCCCAGTAGTTTTTGTTTTTTCTAAATCAGTCCAGGTGCTTTTTGGCACTTAATTGAACTCCAAAAAGTAGTTACACGGTCAAAACTCAGTAAAAAAAAAAAAAAAAAAAAAAAATTACAAAAAGAAAAATCACTACAACACTGTAAACAACAGTAAAGATGAAAAACCACAAGGAAAACAAAAAAAGCCAAAACCATCTATTTTTATAGTACGTCACTCTCACTCACTGATCTGTGTTTTGCCCCCCCCATTACACAGGCGGCGGGGGATGCACTGAGCATGCTCAGATGTCTATGGAAAGACCAAGGTCTATTTGATCAACATGTTTGGAAATTTTTCCTATTGAGCAAACGGTTGAATTTTTATGAATATTTAAAATAAATCATACATTCAGAACACTCACCACAGACACATCAGAGGTTAAAGAGTTCATTCTGTCTATATCACAGGTGTCAAACATGCAGTCCGGGGGCCAAATCCGGCCCGCCAAAGGGTCTAGTCCGGCCCTTGGGATGAATTTGTGAAATGCAAAAATTACACTAAGATATTAACAATCCGTTTAGTTCAGGTTCCACATTCAGACCAATTTAAGCTCAAGTGGGCAGGACCAGTAAAATGCTATCATAATAATCAATAAATACTCACAATTCCAAATTTTTCTCTTTGTAAATGTAAATATTTTCATGTATTTACACTCAAATAAAGTATGATTTTGCAAAAAATGTGAATAACTTGAAATGCCTTAAGAGAAGTAAGGACAATTTTAACAATATTCTGCCTGATATTAAATGTTTTGTTTATTTGCAAATCCACTGTGATCTGTAAGTTATAATGTACATGTAGAAATGATAAACTGAGACAGAATATTGTTAAAATTACACTTATTTTTTCAGTTTGTTCATGTTTTTCACATCTTTTGAAAGGATAGTTAAAGATGTAAACCTTTTCATGATGTAAATTAACTTTTTTTCTCTAAAACATAGAGAAAAGTTCGGAGTTGAAATTATTTCTATACTAGTCTGTTATTATTTTATTGGTCAGGCCCACTGCAGATCAAATTTAGTCGAATCTGGCCCCTGAACTAAAATGAGTTTGACACCCCTGGTCTATATTAATAAACGTCAGATCATGGTTAACATTATTTGTCACTGATACCTGACCTTATGTTTCGGTGTCAGCTGAGCTGAAGTGATAACACACAAAACCTCCAGTACCACAAAAACATGACACACTGCACTGTTCTGTGTCTGCTTTTTTCTTCAGGAGTGTGTCTACAAGGTAAGAATGGAATCGACAGATTCTGATCATGCAGATGCAGTTTCATGAAAATAAGAGATGGTTCGAAGACTCCAGAGGTGAAGCATTTATCCACAATGTTTTGTTTCTGAAACAAGCAGCAAGAATGACAGGAGATTTAGCAGAGTTTTTTTTTTAGCTTCACCAAGCTTCAAGAACAGTATGGTATGTCAGGTGGAAGGCAAGAGTTCAGATATGAGTGTAAGATCAAATGGTGTGAGTTCATTTTCCACTGCAAACAAATATTCTATTAGTTATTATTATGTATTATAACTTGGATAAATGCATCAGTTTATATCTCTTATTAGATAGAAAAGGCATTGTTTGGTTATTTGACTTTTGGTTAACAGTACAAAGAGAGAGAGGACTTTATTTATTAGTATTCTTATTAGTATTTTCTCTTATTTAGGTCATTTTTCCATCAACTTGAAAACAATATATTTGTGTATGATTGTCAGTGCAAAGAGGGAGAGATGAAAGAAAAGAAGGAGAGGAAAGAGTGTAAGATCAGGAAGAACAACGTAAGAAAACAGACAGAATAGTGGCAAATCAGTAACTGTTCAGCTGAGAAAGAAAAATATTCCATTCACAATATAATTTTACATATACATCATGGAAGTTTTGTGTTCTTCCTACATTAAATGCTTTGTAGAAGCATATGTACTCTTCACATATATTAGTGGACTTTATTCTGAACAGGACACAAGTTTATTTTTATTTATGTATTTGTATTATATAATACAGACAAGAACGAAAGAGGCAGAGACAAACATTGAAAATGTAAATTTCTGTTAATGTGTTTTACATGTTGTGCATTGAATTTCAAATAAAAGTCCAAAAAATAATTCCAAGGTTCATTTTTAGTATTTCTGGTGCTCACTATAGGGGCTGTTTTACTCCAGAAACAGACATGTACTGTTTATGTGCATATGTTGAGGAGCTGCTGTATCAGAATGAGTTGGCCTTCTTCAGAAATTAGCGTTAGGATTTAATTATTTTATGATTCCAATCCAGTCCTCTTTTACTGTGGCTCAGCATTTAAACTTTTATCAGATTTGATGGTTTTGTCACAGAATTTCCCCTACCCAGAAATGCTTTTCTGTCACAAATGTGGGAATGAAGGTCTGAAATTGTGTTAAAATATACAAAACAGTGAAATTTCTCTTGCATAGTTGCAGGACTCTGGGTGCTCAGCTCCCCTAAACCTCTGATCCTAGAACAGCCCCTGGGTCAACTTCATTAATTACTTCATATCAGCACTATTAATATATTAATAAGTGCTATGGGGGCTGCACTTATGAGACACACTGGTTTAATATTCCCAGTGGAAGTATGAACACAAATGAGTCTGTCCATTCAGGATTTAAGGGTCTATTTTCTCTGTCCACTTCGTCGTCTTCTTTTTTTTTTTTTTTTTTTTTTTTTTTTTTTTGCAGATCGTCATTTCCCTTTACTTTTCTGTCCCTGCCTCACTCATTTCTAAAATAAATAAATAAATAAATAAAAAAAAGCCTCACTCATTTCCTTTTAGTTTTCTGTCCTTGCCTCACTCATTTCTAAAAAAAATAATAATAATAAAAAAAAGCCTCACTCATTTCCTTTAAGATTTCTGTCTCTGCCTCACTCATTTCTAAGAAAAAAAAAAAAGAAAAGCCTCACTCATTTCCTTTTAGTTTTCTCTCTCTGCCTCGTTCATCCTTTTCTCAACTTCCGGGCCATCCCAGGTGCCAGTACACCCGTAACCTGTCATGTTGGACTGTTCCATTAGACGGTGAAACAGGTGAAACTTACGCATGACATGATGTAAATATAAAGGTTTTAAGATCAAAACAACACATATACATACCATACTTAATAGACCATTCTCCACTTAAATGCAATATTTATTCTGAATATTTATATTTGTTCATGACATAACGTTTGACATAATTATTTCCAAATCAGTGACCCGCAGATGAAACCTATTTGGTTCTGACCACCTGGCTGCCCTTCAGTGGTATATTCATGCTGACTGTGATGGGAAGCATCTGGAAACATGTCCCATCAAGGAGTGGTGTGTCTACTTCTGTTGTTTGGAGCCTTCATTAAAGGTCAGATACAAATGCATTTCACTGTATTTAATAGTAAGTAGATAGTTTTGAAGTCTGTGTTAGGTGTTGATAGGATGACATTAACTCAGGAAAGTTTTGTTTTCTTGAAACTGTAATGAGCCCCTCCTCCATCATCAGTTGTTTTAGAACTGTCACCACAGTGGCCCCCCACCCAACGAAAATCTCTGGATAAATATTCTCATTCGTTTGTGCTTCGTTAGTGCTGGTTTGTGCAGTTAAAATTGTCGTTTGTGCTATTATGGTTTTATAGATTTGATTTTTTTTTTTTCATACTTTATTTACAAAATATTGTATACACATAGACCAGAACATGGCATGGAGAAAAACAAAACAAAACAAAACAAAAAAACAAAAAAAAAACACATAACATAATGCTCGAGGTGACGCAGGAAGAACTTAAATACAATTACATAGATAGACAAGTAAATTTAAATAAATAAATAAATAAATAAATAAATAAAAGTAATGGAATAAACAAGAAGAAAGAAAAATAAATAAATAAATAAATTAATTAATTAATTAAATAAAAATAAATAAATTACAACTTAAATTCGTTACATAAGGCTTTAGTCTTCACAGCTTTAGGGTTGGTGCAAAAGTTGAGTGTGTCTAAATAGGATTTCAAATAAGATTTAAATACCACAAAGCTGGGTTTCTGATTAGCAAATTTGCTTGTATGTATATGAAATTTAGCAAATAAAGAAATGAGATTAAGAATAAACA
Organism: Sphaeramia orbicularis; assembly: GCF_902148855.1. Classification (NCBI taxonomy): domain Eukaryota; kingdom Metazoa; phylum Chordata; class Actinopteri; order Kurtiformes; family Apogonidae; genus Sphaeramia; species Sphaeramia orbicularis. The sequence continues at coordinate 25,803,910 of NC_043958.1, read as the reverse complement.
ATTTCCGAACGGGCGAATCAGTAATAAAGAAACCAAATAAAATATCTTCAAGTTTGAAGTTAAAAGAAATATCCAGCTTTCTATTTAAAAAAAACATTGATGTCACACCAAAATATTTGACAAAATGCACATTCCCAAAACAAATGAGTTAATGTTTCATCCGAATTATGACAAAATGAGCAAAAAGGGTCGACATTGATCTTATACTTCACTGGTTTAATACATATTACAAGATGAATTTTCGGGCATGACGTCACCCCCCCCCCCCCCCTAAATCGAGTGGAAATGGTTGCGTTTGTTTGTGCGTCGTTAGTGCTGTTTAAAGTTTTGTTTGAGCTGTTGGTATTAACCCCGTCCCCTCCAAGTTAACCACAAAAATGGTTTGGTCCGTGTTTCCCGTTCATTCAAATACATTAAAGACACATGAAGCACAAACAGATTGTACAGGTTCTGTTGTGGTCCACACTCGTCTTTTTTCCTCCTGGTTCTGTCTGTTTGGGTGCGTTTTTCACTCCTCCTCCAGTCAACCAGTCCAGCTCTGGGGATGTCACCCTGAACAAGAACTCCAGGTAAATATTTTTACGTATTTTGCTTGTTTTATGACTGTAGAAAACAACTGCAAGGATATGATCCTCATCAGATCAGTTAGTTATACCAGTGTTGTTGTTTAATGTTCAGTTTTCCTTCTACATTTGTGTTACTGTGCTGTGACAAACTGCCAGACTACACACCATATTTTTGGTAACAGCTGTTTTAGGTTATTGTGCTAAACAGTAATTATTTGAGTGATTAGTATTATATGGTTTATTAGGCATTGTTTTTTCAGTGGACAGAATATCAAACCAAAGATGAGTATTTTAGGATGCACCTTCAAACAGTGAAGTTACAAAGTGGAATAACTTACATTTCATTTATTACTCATTTAAAATGTATTTAGGTTACTTATGACTTTGTAGCTAAATGAATTAGTTTCATTACTTTTAAGTTAATAATTATTTTCCTTCCCTAAAACCTGATGTTGAACAGATTATTCCTTAGGGAACTAAACACACTTTATTTTATTTTATTTGAACATTACGTTACCTTAACTGTGCAGAAGAAAACCTAGAGTTGTAAACACTGCAGTGTTTCATCACCTGATGGGACACAGTATGGAATGTACTGTGAATAATACACATGGAAACAAAAAATCCAAATGAACGAACTCAAATTCTGACTTTTAAAGTAATACTTTCTGCGTTGTCCCTCATAAAAACAGCAAAGATCAGCTCATTGAATAAAATGTAGAATGTGATCTAAGAAGAGTGTTTAACATTTGGTTTATCTTTGCAGTGAAACATTTAGCAGGGCCTTAATGTTTACAAGTGAAACAGTGATTGTATCTCATTAGCAGAAGCTTCTCAAACCTCTGAGCAGAAAGTGTGTTTCTTCAAGGAGTCAGCACCAAACCTCCTTTAGTACTGGAAAAAAGTAATTTAATTACAGTAATATTACTAGCAGTGCACTACTGGCCAGCACTGCCTACAAACAGTAAAACTGTAGATTGATATAATAAATCTACATGTGTATAGATATATGTATGTATATCTATAGATCGCTGGTCCTCCAGAGCCACTATCCTACATGTTTTAGATGTCACCGTCTTCCAGCACACCTGACAGTCATTATCAGGCTTCTGCAGTGTGTGATGATAGGCTCATCATTTGAATCAGGTGTGTTGGAAGAGGGATCCATCTAAAACATGCAGGACAGTAGATGTGGAGGACCAGGGATACAGATATGCATTTGAAGTTGATGACTGCATGAATAAAAATGACTAAGGTTTGTAGCACTGACTTTATGTCCAAAATAAAACATAAAAATAGCTGAGTTTTAAACAGGAATACACAAATTATGAATATAAACTATGAACTGAAGTAAGGATTTTGTGAGGATACAAGCCTGAATTGTACCAAAAAGTAAGAAATGATAAAATAATGCTGCAAATGAATTAAATGAAGCAATGAAGTGATGACTGTTTTGTGTAGAACACAGCATGTGGGCATATTTTGGTGTTTTTTGATGCTTTTTTCTGATGCTGTTTTCACTCCACTTCCTAGGTCTTCATCCATCTCACAGATACAAAATGTCCAAGAGCATCCTGGGTCAAGCCTCCCTGTAAAGCAACGACTGCCCCCCCTCAAAGTAAATGTGTTTCCTTAGAGCACCAGAGTGAAGGGAAATTCACTCAAAGGGAATTCTGTCTGCCGCTCTAAATCATCATCAGAACATACTGTTGAGTCAGTTTTCTGTCATAAGGTCTTGTATACATGCATTTCAGTGGCGATTTCTCATAGACTGTAAGGGAAACCCGGCTTCCCCTAAAATTACGAAAATTAAATGGTTAAATATGTTCGGTTGTGTTGACATTTCATTGACCACAAATGTGTTAGAACACGTTCATCTCACAGACGAGTTCGTTCAGAATCAGCTTTTTTACAAACCAATGGAGGCGATGTTGTTCACTTCTCCTCCATTCCCGTTGCGCTGTTTTCTCCTCCATCTCTGCTCAGTGCATTTGTCCGTAGACTGCGGGCGTCTCTGGGCTTCAATGGGACTGAGTGGAACAGTTTTTTTCATTGCCTGAAAACTGGACGGTAATTGGATAAATGACACGATGTTGTCCCGCCCCTGGACGCCGGACGTCTCTGGGGGTGAATGGAGCTGTGGGCGGAGCTCGGCCGGGCTGGACGCCAGAATCCCACGTGCTGATTGGAGGATCAGTCGAAAGGCTGAATCCCGTTTGATTGACAGCTGTTTTCAGATCTACTCCTTCACTGACACAGTTCAGTTTAATACCGTCGCACATTCTGCTGTGAAAGAGAGAGAGAAACCACTACGAAATTACTCATTCATTTCTTGCACTGTAAATAAAACACTCATTGTACTTCCTTGTTTCAATTCAACATAATTTCAGCGTTTTCTTGTTTCAGTTACATAATTTAATCATTTCTTGTTCGAGTTGAATATCGTTTTGTAGATAGTTAAATCAATCATACTGTCGGCTAGGTCGGAGTGAAAGGAGCATCTCTAGTTTAAAAAGGCTGAAGTCTTACACCCATAACACACTGGGCCAAGGCAATCTAAGCAGAGAGGACACTGGTCCAGTCCCTGGAAAAGACGCCTACTTGGTACGATAAAGTCACTGACCATTTTCTTAAAAAGGAACGGAGGGCCGAATGTATGTTTAAATAACTTGACAATTTTTAAAAAAATTTTTTTTATGTAAGCTGACGATGAGCTTCCCCTGTCTGAAAGACGAGCAGCCGCCACTGATGCATTTGTGTTTGACTCCAGTAGTGATAGAAAAACTGGAGTCCAGTGTCTTTAATGCTCCCACTATGAGGTGCACTGGATTTTAACAACAGCAATGACAAAATGAGATCTTTGTCACCTGATTCCTAATCATTTCTCTCTTGTTTTGCTTTGTGTAGTGTGGCCAAATTAGGTCCATGGCTTGGTTGGGATCTCCAAAGTCCATCAGCTTCTTTGCCTGTGATGCCTGCCGTACATGGGCTTCCATCTGCCTTCACATATTTCTGTGTTCATCTGCACAAGCATATTTCCAGACATGAAATGCTTTGAACAGCCAGTGTGCAGGAGTCACCAGCGTTGTTGATGCAACATTTGAACACCATTGGGCTGTTAACTGCTGGTTCTATCTCACATGTTCTGTCCAGATGACCATGGTGCTCTTTACAGTAGCTCCTGACTTCAGTGTAATTGTGATTGATGGATAGACCTTGGCTCTTTTACAAATAAATGTGCAAGGACTTTTGACTGCTTTCCAAGTCTGCTCATTTATGACATGAGTCCAGGTGCCATTCTTCAAATGGTATGTTCTTTTTTTTTTTTTTAGTTTTAGAAAATGTGTCATCCTCAGCCTTTTCTGGAATAAATTCTCTCCATTTGTCAAAAGGGTTACTTTAATACATGAGCAATATTTTGTGAGCAATTTTTGAGTCAATATTCTGCAAACTTAGTTTGAAAACATTTCATTTGCATTGGCCAGAAATCAGATTTTGCAGAGGGTTGTAAATCCTATGCTGAGAAGCTAAAACTTGGAAAAATGTGCAATATTAGATGTGAAATTCCTACACCACTAACTTTTTTTCCACAGGTGTACTTCAGGTTCAAACCTGTCCACCCCCCACTAGTGGTACAATTGTGAAGTCTCATGATGTTCCATTGACATAAATCGGGAATAAAACTACTGAACAAAACACTTTGCATTGCTTTTTTATTGAAATTTCAAACATTGTTGACAGGACAACTTTACCAGGTAAACAAGGAAGAGGCATCAACAGGTTATGATCACGTAAGACCATCGTGACAGCTGTGATTAACACAGTAAAAGCAAGGTGGAATCCAGTGCAAATGGAGCTCCTGTAAAAATACATTAAAGACCATTTCGGGTGAATTTCTAGCGGGGGGGGGGTGCACAACATCATCGGCTGAAAATAAATGTAATATCTATAAAACCATAACAGCGCAAACAAAATTTTTAAACAACACTAACTAGCACAAACAAACGCAAACATTTCCACTCAATTTAGAGGAAGTGGGGGGGCTGTGTGACGTCATCGGCTGAAAATAAATCTAATATCTATAAAACCATAATAGCACAAACGACAATTTTAATTGCACAAACCAGCACTAACGAAGCACAAACAAACGTCACAATTTTGGTTAATTTTGGAGCAAGTGGGGGGCTGGCTGACCTCTGAATGACCTATAAAAGAATTGTTAATAACGCAATAACTATAATAACACAAACAAAAATTTTAACTGCACAAACCAGCACGAACGAAGCACAAACGAATGAGAATGTTTATCCAGAGGTTTTCGTTGGGTGGGGGGCCAACTTCACGCAGGTTTCCATTTTCACTACGGAGCCTCTGAACGTCTAAATGGGTCATATCTGATGACCATGAAAGATGACAAACTGCATTTTACACCAATTATTTGCATGTGTTGATAGGATTAGTGGATCAACAGGTAATAAACCATTTAGATCAGTAGATGGTTTTGGTCACTGGTGGATGTTTGGGTCTTTATGGGTTAAACTTGTAAAAGCAAACATGTCATATGTCTTTTCTCAGATTTTTTTTTTCTTTTTTTTTTTTTTTTATTCTTCCTCATATTTCCACATAAGTAAACACTTATGGCTCTGACAGATTCATTTATGAGACATCTTTACTTATCACTACTTTGTCAGAGTGGTCTAATTTATTCCTAAACTGTATTTGCTCAAAACATTACATATTTATTTGTGTTTTCCTTCATTCAGGTGTAAATGCTGAGGTTCAGAATACTTCAGTGAAGGTAGGAGGTGAAGCCTTCCTCAACTGTCACCTCATGAAATCTGAAGATGTTGTACGAGTCACATGGCAGAAGATTTCACCTAAAATTAATCTGGCCATCAGTGACAAGGACTCAAACCAAGCAGTCAATCCAGAGTTCAGAGACAAGGTGGAGTTTAAAGATGCTGGACTGCAGAACAGCACCATAATTATCAAGAATGTGAAGCAGCAGGATGAAGGATGTTATAACTGTCTGTTTAACATCCAACACCAGAGGGCTATCATCTGCAAAACCTACAAAACCTGCCTCGAGATCTATGGTAAAAACCTTCCTGCATCATTGAATGTGTGTTTCTTTTCTTCGATATCAGTGGAAATTCCTGCTCTTGAACCCACTCATGTATGTTCATGTGTTTTCCTTGCAGAGCTGAATGAACCTGTTCTACATGTCAGTAAATCGTCCTCTACTGCAGAGTTCATTGTGTCCTGTTCAGCCACTGGTCGACCTGCTCCCACTGTCACTCTGAGTGTCCAGGGACAAAACTTTTCACACACCAGTACCGTCAGAGTCCCCAACACTAACGGTACAGTGACGGTCAACACTACAGCTGTACTGTCAGGTCTGCACAGAACCAGTACTAGAGTTAGATGTTCAGTCCGACTGGCCTTTGGTTCTGAGACAGAGGTGTTTACAACCATTCCTGGTAAGAAATGTTTTCAAAGACACACACTTATAGTCTGGTGATTAGTTTCTTTTCATGGTTTGTTTTTTTTCCCCAGGTTTTGATGAGGAACGTTCACCCAGTGACAGTGATGACAGTAAGTTCAGTCCACATGGACTCAGACCACTAACTCTTCTGTTATGTTGTTACTTTATAAATGTTAAAGGGTTTTTTCCTCTTTTTCTCACAGGTTTGACCTGGATCAGTCTGCCTGTGGTTCTGGTCTGTGCTGGTGCTGTTGTTGCTGTCGTCATCACATCTTTGTACAAAAAACATATGAAATGGTACTTTTCATGTTTCAACTCAGTGTCCACTTTTTATTATTGTTGACTTGGATGATTTACTGAGACAGATGTTTTACACCACACACAGATACATCACTGACACATGGTGAACTTTGACCTTTCTTCATGTTTCAGTCTTTCTCACAGTGACCATGAGGAGAATGAAGATGAGGAAGTGGGAAAGGAACTCAAAGACACTCACAAGTTAGTCTTTATAATATATTTATAATAGAATTGTACAGGATTTATGGTTTACTATTTCAGTTGTGAAACTTTGCAAAATCAAACTCTGGTGCAGTCCACATTTCATGATTTTATACTGAATATTCAGCTGTTGTTTCCATAGTAACAGCTGCTCAGTTTTATTTCGCAACAGAAATGCTGTACAAATAACATTACAGTAAAGTGTGTTTAATTCTCCTGTGTTTTTGCCGGAGCAGAACACCATCAACCAGAATGCCACTGATCAGACTCAAGAAGAAGAATGAAGGAACGTCCACTGATTCTTTGAGGCAGAGGGGATCTGCTGAGGAGCATCAACCAAGGGCCAACCCAGAGCAGAAAACTTCAACAGTAAAAGACTGAATCTGTAGTGTCAAAAGTAAGAAGACTTGGTTGAACATCTTTAAAGGTCCTGTGCACATGTTCTATGTGACCTTGAAACAGTCTCATTTTTATATAGTAAACTGTAGTCTGTAGTTTAAATTGAGATTATCAGCACCACAACAGGTTTTATCCAAATGCTATTTCCAGCTTCCCTGGTCGGGTCGGGAGAGACTAGGCTGATTTACGGCAGACTTACATCACTATGACAACACCACACCCACCGGCAGAGTTTAGCAGTGAGAAGTAAGTTGAATGAGTGAGGAGTAAGATCTGTCCTTTTTCCTAAAGAAAGGGATTTCTTGGGTTTATTTTGTTGTAATGGTGGACACTGGAGCTGGACTGGCAGAAAGCTGGCTAAAACACCAGTAAACCTCTGCATTGCTTTGAACTGATGGAGAGAACTAAGGGAGTTAAAAGGAAAGAAAACAAATCTGGAGTTGGCCGTCTTCCTTCTAGACAGGTGTAGAATGCTCATTTTGTTCATACATTTGCATTGAACATTGTATTTTACTACAGTGGCTGTTGGTAGCTCAGTCAAACACTTAGTAAACACTTCTGCATTAGCCGCAGGGCTAGCTCTGTGACGTCGATAATATGTTTTATTTGGAACATTGTTTCAGTCACAAACTAAGACTGTGGTCAAGCCAGCCCTGATTCTCCTCTGCATGGTCCAGCCAGCCCCTAGTGCAGGCATCACCAAATGGAAGACCTCGGTCCGAACCTTTGACCAGTCTGATAAATTCATGAGAATAGATCATTTTCATTAATTATGTTTTTCTGACAGTGGCGGCTATAGACAGCAGGTGCTGCTACTCCAGTTAATACGACAACAGCTTCACTCAAATCAAATCGTTTGTTTACTCTGCGTGGCACACACACCAGAACAGAGAGGAAGAGATAGTGATGACAGCATGTCTCACTCCAAAACAAGGAAAGTTGATGCGGAAAACTGTTGTTTTTAGGGCAATTTCACACTGCGTACCCAAGTCTGTACAGTATTTGGATACGTTCACACCTTTCCTGCAGATGTTACATTCACAAGCATGTACCACGGCCCATGCCCAAGTACGAGTGGGTGTTACAGGGCTGAAACAACAGGTGGAGGTGTGGAAGGAATTCTGTCGCTATTCAACAAACGTGGAAGTCAGTAGAAGACCTTACCTATCTATTATTAGCCTGTTTTGAGGCAAAGAGCTTATTCACCTCTGTTTACACTTTTTTATATATTTTGTACTGAGGTTTGTGTTTTCTTTAATCTGAAATAAAGGCCTTCAGTGTATTTGCCTGGGACTACTTTTACTTGTGGTAAAAGATCTAGCTCTGCAGTCTGTTAAACATTCCCTGCACTGAAAATTGACAATAAATATTGTTGAAACTAAATGAAAATGTGGACATAGGGGAAGGCACAAAGACACAAGTTGGACTTCGGTTCGGACATTTTACTTGCAGGAAATTTTAATAACTGGACCTCAGTGATTTTTAATCGAATACCCCTGCCCTAGTGTTTTTCATGTGCACTATTTATCTGATAATTACATTAAAGTAAGTTGGATAAAATGGTTTTAAGGCTATTTTTAACAGGAAATGAAATCGTTTTCCTCCATAAGTATTTCACGAATCTGGTATTTTTGATATTATCACTTCATATACTATTAGCACAAACACTGGACTACTTTTACTGTTTACTTTTGGAGTAATCATACTCCAAAATCCCTCCCAGGCTTGTGATGGAAAATTTACTTTTTATATTTCATACTGTTAGTACATGCTGAATCATATGATTATGTGTGATGTTTACCACTCTGTAACACCCTCGACCCAGGAACGGAGTTCTTGCCTTGAGTTAAAACCCAAACACCTAAATGTCTGGATGTGCAGATAGGTGATGGCGCCTGCACGCTAGATATTATTTAAACAAGGTTAGGAACGGGAAGGGCTGGTATGGAGTGGGACGTTTTACATATGGGGATGTCCACCATTGGAGGGGTTGGATTTTGGGTCTATATAATCTTTAGTATTTTCATGTTTAATCAGACTTCACTTACAGAGTTTCTCTGTGATTGACTTCTCAATAAATGCATTTATTTATTTTAACTCTAACTTTCGCTCCTCTTTGTGTGTGGGTTATCAGTTGAACATTTCCACAACAGGCTACAAGTGTTTTCATCTGAAATAGTGTAAAAGACTAAATTCAGTGATGAATAAAAAAAATACATTTTTCCAATAGGTACCTCATGAATTTGTTATTTTTGGTATTGGTACTTCATATATTATTAGCAAAAACACTATGAACTACTTTTACTGTGTACTTTTAGAGTACTCATACTCCTAAATCCCCTCCAGGCTACCAAAGTGTTCTCATCTGAAATAGTATAAAAGACTAAATTCAATGCTGAATAAAATAAGTTTTTCCAATAAGCACCTCATGAATCTAGTATATTTGGTATTAGTACTTCATATACTATTAACACAAAAACTATGAACTACTTTTACTTGAAATACTTTCTGGTTTTCTAACATTTAATTTTAGCTTCTTTATATTTGGAATTATTCATTTTTATCATATTCATAACATTATTGTCACCTTTTTCATTTTAATCCATTTTAATATTTTGCACAAAATGCAGGGTTGGTTTGGGTTCTTAAAATCCTTGAAAATGTTTGAAATTCAATGTTCAATCAAATATATTTATATAGCACCAAATCATAACAAAAGTTGTCTCATGACACCTTTCCTTTCCTTTTACAGCTGGTCGAAACCAGACTCTTAAGCCAATTCACAGACACTAACAGAATCCTCCAGGAGCAAACAGTTGGTGTTAGTGTAGAGGAAAAACATTCTTTTAACAGGCAGAGACCTGGAGCAGACCCTGACTCCTGGAGGATGGTCATCTGCCTTGACCAGTTGGGGTTAAAGAGAGAGGGTTAAAAGAAAAGAGAGAGAGAGAGACTGGGGGAGGGGGGAGACACATAGATGCACAACAAACTGAACTGGAACTGTTAAAAAGTAGAACAGCTGGTGTTAGTATAATTACAAATAACTAGAACTAATGTCCATAACTGTTAATACTACTACATACTATACAAGTACTAACAGTGGATATACTACAACTGCAACTGTTAGTACCAATAATAGAAACCTCCACCATCTGTGTAACTATATAATAAACATTATCACAACTATGTGGATAAATGAGTGATGAGGATGAAGGCAGGAGAGAAGGACCACAGCAGCAGGTCCAGAGATGATCCAGGAAAAACCTGTGAGGACATAAAATACAGAGACTCCAGTGAAGAAGTCAAGTCGGTAACATGTATTTGCTGGGGTGTGAATAGAGGAGAGAGGAGGTCAGAGAAGAGGAGGAGCAGAGAGGAGGTCAGTGTATCATGATGAGTCTCCCAGTCTAAGCCTGTAGCAGCAGAACTAAGCCTGACCTGCCCTAACTGTAAACTTCATCCAAAAGGAGAGTTTTAAGTCCACTTTTAAAGACAGGGTGTCTGCCTCCTGGACCGAGGCAGGGAGCTGGTTCCACAATAGAGGAGCTTGATAGCTGAAGGCTCTAGCTCCTGTCGTACTTCTGGAGATTCTATGAACCACCAGTAAGCCTACATGTTGAGAGCGTAGCGGTCTAGATGGATTGTATGGACCTAAAAGCTCTTTCAGATCAGTAGGTGCCTGGCCATGAAGGGCTTTGGAAGTGAGGAGGAGTATTTTAAAGTCTGTCCTAGTTTTTACAGGGAGCCAGTGCAGAGAAGCCAACACAGGACAAATATGGTCTCTGATACTGGTTCGAGTCAGTACAAGTGAAAGTTATTTGGATGTTGAACGGGACTGTTCGGTTACGCAGTGCAACAGTAGAAAATTACATGTCATTCACTGAAAATATGTAGTTTTCTCTCTATTTTACAATAAAAATAAAGCTATTAAGACAGTATAATGTGCATGTGGTATATTTATTGATGTGATCACATTTTACTTAACCCTTTAACCCCTGAGCCATGATTCCAGGTAAACGTGCTGCTGTGAATTGCCTTCTGTTTCAGTGTCATAAAAGCTGCTGTGAGTATGGACTTGTGTTCCTTGTCTTCAGTGGTTGTACTTTGCTGTGTCTTTTAGGGTCAAAACGGTGGAATTAAAGAAAAAGACAAAGTGAGGAATTGAAGTTTGACAGGTTTTTACTAAATAAGGCACTCAGAATGTACATCAGTACGAGATTTAGGATGTTGAACATGAACTGTGAACTGGAACACACTGAACAAGAACAAGTATTTGAAGTTTGGCCCAGTAGTTTTTGTTTTTCTAAATCAGTCCAGGTGCTTTTTGGCACTTAATTGAACTCCAAAAAGTAGTTACATGGTCAAAACTGAGTAAAAAAAAAAAAAAATTACATTAAGAAAAATCACTACAACACTGTAAACAACAGTAAAGATGAAAAACCACAAGGAAACTAAAAAAAAAAAAAAAAAAGCCTAAACCATCTATTTTTATAGTAAGTCACTCTCACTCACTGATCTGTGTTTTGCCCCCCCCATTACACAGGCGGCGGGGGATGCACTGAGCATGCTCAGATGTCTATGGAAAGACCAAGGTCGATTTGATCAACATGTTTGGAAATTTTTCGTATTGAGCAAACAGTTGAATTTTTATGAATATTTAAAATAAATCATACATTGAGAACGCTCACCACAGACACATCAGAGGTTAAAGAGTTAATTCTGTCTATATTAATAAACGTCAGATCATGGTTAACATTATTTGTCACTGATACCTGACCTTATGTTTCGATGCCAGCTGAGCTGAAGTGATAACACACAAAGCCTCCAGTACCACAAAAACATGACACACTGCACTGTTCTGTGTCTGCTTTTTTCTTCAGGAGCGTTTCTACAAGGTAAGAATGAATTTGACAGATTCTGATCATGCAGATGCACTTTCATGAAAATAAGAGATGGTTCAAAGACTCCAGAGGTGAAGCATTTATCGATAACGTTTTGTTTCTGAAACAAGCAGCAAGAATGACAGGAGATTTAGCAGAGTTTTTTTTAGCTTCACTAAAAGAACAGTATGGTATGTCAGGTGGAAGGCAAGAGTTCAGGTATGAGTGTAAGATCAAATGGTGTGAGTTCATTTTCCACTGCAAACAAATATTCTATTAGTTATTATTATGTATTATAACTTGGATAAATGTATCAGTTTATATCTCTTATTAGATAGAAAAGGCATTGTTTGGTTATTTGACTTTTGGTTAAAAGTACAAAGAGAGAGAGGACTTTATTTATTAGTATTCTTATTAGTATTTTCTCTTATTTAGGTCATTTTTCCATCAACTTGAAAACAATATATT